>NC_087170.1:14238994-14241494 GCF_035594125.1 Scylla paramamosain | reverse complement strand
CAGCGCTTGCCCCGCTTTTGTTTGTTTGGTGTGTGTGTGTGTGTGTGTGTGTGTGTGTGTGTGTGTGTGTGTGTGTGTGCCGTTGTTGTTGTTTTTGCTTTAATTTGCTTTATTTTTCTTTTAATTATGATGATGATGGAAATCTACTACTACTACTACTACTACTACTACTACTACTACTACTACTACTACTACTACTACTGTTACTACTACTCATAGAGAGAGAGAGAGAGAGAGAGAGAGAGAGAGAGAGAGAGAGAGAGAGAGAGAGAGAGAGAGAGAATATTATAATAATACTACCTTGAGGGTGTGGTGGTGTTCCTTTCTCTCTCTCTCTCTCTCTCTCTCTCTCTCTCTCTCTCTCTCTCTCTCTCTCTCTCTCTCTCTCTCTCCATTGGTTGGCTGTCGACCAATCACAAGCTGTTTGTGGCGCCGTGAACAGCCCTTCCCTCCTTACCTCCTTCCCTCTTTACCTCCATCCCTCCTTCCCGCCATCCCTCCCTTCATCTCTCTGTCAGCCCCTCCCTCTAAATTCCTTCCTTCGTCCTCCTCCTCCTCCTCCTCCTCCTTTTCCTCTTCCTCCTTCTCCTCCTTCGCAGAATTTCCTCCTAAACATAATTCTTTTCTTTCTCTTCATTTCTTCCTTCCCTTGTGTTTAAATTTCCTTGCCTTCTTTTCTTTCAATTTTTTTTCCTTTTCCAAAATTTTTCGTATTATTTTTTAAATATTTTTCTTATTATCATTCGTTATTCTTTTCTTTATATTTATTTTCTTATTTCTTTCTTCTTTCCATGTGCTTTTATTAGCCATTTCTCCTCTTACTCATTCCTCTCTCTCCCTCCCTCTCTTCTCTCTTCCCTCCTCCCCTCCTCCTCCCCATCCTTCCTTCCCTTCCCTCCTTACTTGTCCAACTCGTCTCTACCTCCCTCCCTTCCTCCTTCCTCCTCCTCCTCCTCCTCCTCCTCCTCCTCCTCCTCCTCCTCCTCCTCCTCCTCCTCCTCCTCCTCCTCCTCCTCCTCCTCCTCCTCCTCTCTTCTTCCTTCCTCCGGCTTCCTTCTTATCCTAAAGGTGTGTTGTGGAGGCTTAGAGAGAGAGAGAGAGAGAGAGAGAGAGAGAGAGAGAGAGAGAGAGAGAGAGAGAGAGAGAGAGAAAACGAGATACGTGTTTAGTTATCCGAAGAAAACGGGAGAAAGCACTCAGAAAAGAAAATCGAAATGAAAGTTGTGAGGATTGACTTGTGTATATATATTTTCTTTAGAGAGTGTATATATATTTTCTTTAGAGAGAGAGAGAGAGAGAGAGAGAGAGAGAGAGAGAGAGAGAGAGAGAGAGAGAGAGAGAGAGAGAGATATTTGTCCCCAGGAAAAAAAAATATGGAAATGACTCGAAATAAAAGTAAAAAAAAAATACTTATAGAAAAGAAAAAGAAAATAAAAAATTGGCTGGTTTCCAAATTCAAATCGAGGTCAGGTGTGTGGGCCTAAGTGTTTCCAAGGCCTACATACCTTCTAGTAGTAGTAGTAATAGTAATAGTAGTAATGGTGGTGGTAGTAGTAGGTAAATGTAGTTTTGGTGGTGGTGAAGATGGTAGTAGTAGTAGTAGTAGTAGTAGTAGTAGTAGTAGTAACAATAGTATATTTAAAACTGCCAATATAATTAATGGTGGTGAAGATTTTTCATTTTTTCTTTATTTTCCTGTTCTTTTTTCTTGCATACTTTAAATTCTTGTATCATTACTCTTTCTTTCTTTCTTTCTTTTTTTCTTTCTTCTTCATTAATTTTTCTGATGGTTTTTAAAATTTTTTTTCCCTGTCTTCCTCCTCCTCCTCCTCCTCCTCCTCCTCCTCCTCCTCCTCCTCCTCCTCCTCCTCCTCCTTTCTCTTCATCAATATTCAGGAAGGGAATCAGAGGGGAGGTGGAGGAGGAGGTTGCCTGAGAGTCGCATGAATAGGTGGGAAAAGGAAAAGAACGAGGGAATAAAGGAGGAAAAGAAGAAAGGAAGGAAAGTAAGGAAAAGTGGATTGAAGAAGAGAAACTTTCAATTATGTGTATTTAATCTTTCTCTGAATTTATTTGGCATTGAGTCAGTGTGTGTGTGTGTGTGTGTGTGTGTGTGTGTGTGTGTGTGTGTGTGTGAATTAGTGTCTGTCTATATGTCTATCAGTGTCATTCAGTGCTCTCTCTCTCTCTCTCTCTCTCTCTCTCTCTCTCTCTCTCTCTCTCTCTCTCTCTCTCTCTCTCTCTCTCTCTCTCTCTCAATTAGCAGTCATCCTCTTCGCATCTCTCATCCCTCTTGATTCTGTCCTCTCTCTCTTTCTCTTTTATCCCTTTCTGGATCTCATAATAATTTTCTTTCCTCCTCTTCCTCATTTCATATTCTCCTTTCCTTTACTTTTCATCTCCCTTACCCTCCTCCCTCGTGTGTGTGTGTGTGTGTGTGTGTGTGTGTGTGTGTGTGTGTGTGTGTATCATCATGTTTTTCATCATTATTTTACTTTCT
>NC_087170.1:14226494-14228994 GCF_035594125.1 Scylla paramamosain | reverse complement strand
GTGATTGGTGGGAAATGGAAGAAAATATGGTGAAGGGAAGAAATGAGGTAAAATAGTAAAGGATAATAGAGAAAAAAATAAATAGGGAAGAATGATGAATGCGAAGATTGGAATAGGGAAGGAAAAAAAATAAAGAAAAAAAAAGATTTATAGGTTTAAGAATATATCAATAAATACCTTTACACTTTTTTCCTGAGAGAGAGAGAGAGAGAGAGAGAGAGAGAGAGAGAGAGAGAGAGAGAGAGAGAGAGAGAGAGAGAGAGAGTAAATATACTCGTATGGGAAAGCGAAAGGTAAGACTGGAAGAAAAAAGTGAGACAGGAAAGAAGGAGAAGGAAGAGCAAGAGGAAGAGAGAGAGAGAGAGAGAGAGAGAGAGAGAGAGAGAGAGAGAGAGAGAGAGAGAGAGAGAGAGAGAGAGACGACCGTGGGAGGGAAAGATACGAGGAGGTAGGGGAGATGAGGGGAAGGAGAAGGAGGAGGAGAAGGAGGAGGAGGAGGAGGAGGAGGAGGAGGAGGAGGAGGAGGAGGAGGAGGAGGAGGAGGAGGAGGAGGAGGGTGACGGGAGATATGTGAGGGGGTAATGGTGCCAAGGGAGAGGAAGGGGAGAGCCAAGGTCACTCAAGGTCGGAGGGAGGTCAGGTCACTCAGGGGTCAAGAGGAGAAGGAAAAGGAGGAGGAGGAAGAGGAAAATAGATAAACTGTACCTTTCTCTTAAACTACTACTACTACTACTACTACAACTACTACTACTACTACTACTACTACTACTACTACTACTACTACTACTACTACTACTACTACTACTACTACTACTTCTTCTTCTTCTTCTTGAACTTCTTCTTCTTGAACTTCTTCTTCTTGAACTTCTTCTTCTTCTTCTTCTTCTTCTTCTTCTTCTTCTTCTTCTTCTTCTTCTTCTTCTTCTTCTTCTTCTTCTTCTTCTTCTTCTTCTTCTTCTTCTTCTTCTTCTTCTTCTTCTTCTTCTTCTTCTTCTTCTTCTTCTTCTTCTTCTTCTTCTTCTTCTTCTTCTTCTTCTTCTTCTTCTTCTTCTTCTTCTTCTTCTTCTTCTTCTTCTTCTTCTTCTTCTTCTTCTTCTTCTTCTTCTTCTTCTTCTTCTTCTTCTTCTTCTTCTTCTTCTTCTTCTTCTTCTTCTTCTTCTTCTTCTTCTTCTTCTTCTTCTTCTTCTTCTTCTTCTTCTTCTTCTTCTTCTTCTTCTTCTTCTTCTTCTTCTTCTTCTTCTTCTTCTTCTTCTTCTTCTTCTTCTTCTTCTTCTTCTTCTTCTTCTTCTTCTTCTTCTTCTTCTTCTTCTTCTTCTTCTTCTTCTTCTTCTTCTTCTTCTTCTTCTTCTTCTTCTTCTTCTTCTTCTTCTTCTTCTTCTTCTTCTTCTTCTTCTTCTTCTTCTTCTTCTTCTTCTTCTTCTTCTTCTTCTTCTTCTTCTAATGCCTCTGTACAATCTCTCTCTTTCTCTCTTTCTCTCTCTGTCTGTCTGTCTTTCTTCCTTCTCTCCTTTTTATTTTTCGTTCATTTCTCCTCATATTCCATCTTCACTTCTTCATTTTCCCTCTTCCTCTTTTTCTTTAAGTTTATTTTTCTTCCTTTTTATTTTTTTCTTTCATTTATTTCTTTCAATGTTCCTTCATCTCTGTGTCTCTCTCTTCTTCCTTCTTCTTTTTCTCTTTCTCTTTATCTCCCTCTTCCTCTTCATTCTTATCTCCACAATCTTTTGGCTTTGTGTTTCTTTCTTTCTTTCTTTCTTTCTTTCTTTCTTTCCTTTTTTCTATTTAATTTCATTTTTTTGATTTTCTCAAATGTTATTTCTTTCAGTATTTTCCTTCTTTAATAATATTTTCCTTTTCGTCTCTATATATTTCCTTGTTTCGTTTTTTTCCTTTTCTTCCTGTTGTTGTTGTTGTTGCTGCTGCTGCTGCTGCTGTTGTTGTTGTTGTTGTTGTTGTTGTTGTTGTTGTTGTTGTTCTTGTTTAATTATTCTGTCTGCTTTATCTACTGCTGTTACTGTTGCTACTACTACTACTACTACTACTACTACTACTACTACTACTACTACTACTACTACTACTATTACTACATTGGTGGTACTAATGGTAACCACTAATACCACCATTTATGACAAAGAAATAATACTTAAACTGATTTCTTAGGTCACAAATCTTCTTGATGAGAGAGAGAGAGAGAGAGAGAGAGAGAGAGAGAGAGAGAGAGAGAGAGAGAGAGAGAGAGAGAGAGAGAAAGGGGGGATCTACCACTCAACTTATGAACCAATCACCTTTAAGAATCACCATTGGAATCTCTCTCTCTCTCTCTCTCTCTCTCTCTCTCTCTCTCTCTCTCTCTCTCTCTCTCTCTCTCTCTCTCTCTCTCCCATTACTGGGTATGTCTCACTCAGCCAGCCAATCACACGCCCGCATTGGCTCTTGCCCTGATCCTCTTGACCAATCATCAACGAGTATTTGCTTTCGAGTGCTCTCATTGGTCAGCCAT
>NC_087170.1:14218994-14223994 GCF_035594125.1 Scylla paramamosain | reverse complement strand
GGAAGAGGGGAGGAAGGAATATGAGAGACTACTTGGGGAGGAATGGGGGAAGGGGAGGGAGGAATGGGAGAAAAAGGAAGTGGGGAGGTGAGGTTTGAGTAAGGGGAATGGGAAGGGAGTAAGGATGAGTGAGGGGAAGTGAGGGGAGAAGAGGGGAGGTAGTGGTCGGAAGGAAAAGGAGGAGAGGGGAAGTGGGGCTTGAGGCTGTCTTGGGGAAGGAAAGGGGGGTGAATGAGGGGAAGGGGAGGGGAGTGAGGGGAGACTTAGAGAAAGTGATGGGAAAAGAAGAAAGATATGGGTTGGGAAGCAGATTCTTGAGTAAGGAGAGGGCATGAGTGAGGGGAGGGGAGAACACTGGGAGGAAGTTGAGGGGAAGTGAGAGGAAAAGAGGGGATGGGTAGGGAGAAAATTGGGAAAAGGAGGAGAGGAAGTGGGGTTTGAGGCGAAGGGTGGATGAGGGGAGGGGGAGGGGAAGAGAGGGGAAAAGTGGGTATGACTGAGGGGAAGGAGAGTGAGGAGAGGGGAAAAGGAAGAGGGTGGTTTCATGCACTTGGGGAAGGAGAGGGGTGGGTGAGGGGAAGGGGAGAGGAGTGAGGGGAAGGTTGAGGGGAAGTGAGGGGAAAAGAGGGGAGGTAGGGGCTGGAAGCAGACTCCACGGCGGCCTGGAGGGTGAAATACAGCCTATAAAGGAATGCTTGCTACCCCTTTCCCCTCTTCCTCCTCTTCCCCTTCCCCTCTTCCTCCTCTTCCTCTTTCCCCTCCTTCCCCTCGTCCCCTCTTGCTTTCCCCTCTTCTCCACCATCAGTGTTTTCCTCTCCTCATACTTGCATCTTCCTTCCTGCTTTCCTTTATCTCTCTCTCTCTCTCTCTCTCTCTCTCTCTCTCTCTCTCTCTCTCTCTCTCTCTCTCTCTCTCTCTCTCTCTCTCTCTCTCTCTCTCTCTCTCTTCCCTTCCATTCTTGCTTCCCACCTTCGCATACTTGTCTACCTCACTATGCCAGCCATCCCCCCGCCCCCCTATCTCTTTCTCTCTCTCTCTCTCTCTCTCTCTCTCTCTCTCTCTCTCTCTCTCTCTCTCTCTCTCTCTCTCTCTCTCTCTCTCTCTCTCTCGTTTTATTTTGTTCGTAGGACAGAAAATATTTGTCTGTTTGTCTGTTAATTTCCTTACCAGCAAAATTTTCCATGTTTGTGTGTGTGTGTGAGAGAGAGAGAGAGAGAGAGAGAGAGAGAGAGAGAGAGAGAGAGAGAGAGAGAGAGAGAGAGAGAGTGTGTGTCCTTGTTTACCATTAACGCTTCCACGCCCTTTGTTACAACGAGAGAGAGAGAGAGAGAGAGAGAGAGAGAGAGAGAGAGAGAGAGAGAGAGAGAGAGAGAGAGATCCTTCCTGTTTACACTAATTATTTTTACCTTTCTCTTTCTTTTCAGGTAAGTACAATGATGTGCGGAATGAGAGGAGCAGAATGAAGGTAAGGAGGAGGAGGAGGAGGAGGAGGAGGAGGAGGAGGAGGAGGAGGAGGAGGAGGAGGAGGAGGAGGAGGAGGAGGAGGAGGAGGAGGAGTTAATTAAAAGCAAGGGAAGGCAAGGGGAAGGAAAGGAAAGAAAGGGAAGGAACAAAGAGGGAAGAAGAGAGAAAACGAAGGAGGAGAAGGAGGAGGAAGGGAAGGGGGAGGAAGAGTTGATTAGAAGAAGGGAAAGGAGAAATACAGAAGGGAAAGAGAGAAAGAGAGGGAAGGAATGGAAAAATAAAAGGAGACAGAAGAGAAGAGCGAGAGAGCAGAGGAAGGAGGAAGAAGAGTAGGGCGAAGAAGAGGAGAGGAAGGAGGAGGAGGAGGAGGAGGAGGAGGAGGAGGAGGAGGAGGAGGAGGAGGTGGTGGTGGTGGTGGTGGTGGTGGTGGTTTATTAAAAGTAAGAGAACAGAAGAGGAGAGGAAGAAGGGAAGGAAGGACCCAATGAAGAAGAAAGAAGGAGTGGAAGAGGGAAGGAGGAGGAGGAGGAGGAGGAGGAGGAGGGAGAAGAAGAGAAGGAAAAGAAATATGTAAATCAAGATACAATTAAAACTTAGGTAACAAAAATGAACAAACCAAGAAAAATGAGAGAGAGAGAGAGAGAGAGAGAGAGAGAGAGAGAGAGAGAGAGAGAGAGAGAGAGAGAGAGAGAGAGAGAGAGAGAGGATGTGTACGTCGTATGTGTGCATGTGTGTGTGTGTGTGTGTACGAGTGAAGGAAGGAGAGGATGCCAAATAGTTCCTGGGAGGAGGAAGAGGAGGATGAAGAGGAGGAAGAGGAGGAGTAAAAGAAGAGGAAGAGGAGGAGGAGGAGTAGGAGCGAAAGAAGAAAAGACGTAGGAGGAGTAGGAGGAAGAGGAAGAGGAGCAGGAGTAAAAGAAGAAGAGGAGGAGGAGGAGGAGGAGCAGGTGGTGGTAGTAGTAGTAGTAGTAGTAGTAGTAGTAATTGTAAGAGTTGTACGGTAGAGAGTGAGGGTGTGTTAGAGAGAGAGAGAGAGAGAGAGAGAGAGAGAGAGAGAGAGAGAGAGAGAGAGAGAGAGAGAGAGCCAGCTAGTGGGGAGGGGTACCGGGTGGCTGGCTGGCTGGGTGGCTGAGAGAGAGAGAGAGAGAGAGAGAGAGAGAGAGAGAGAGAGAGAGAGAGAGAGAGAGAGAGGGGAGAGAGGGAGAGGTAGGCGAGGCTCCAGCCACTCTCCCTCGCCAGTCTAGCCCGGGCTTTGCGATCGGCTACATGTACCCGCTCCACCTCTTCTCCACCACCACCACCACCACCACCAGGCGCTACCACCACCACCACCACAACCACCACCACTACTACCACCGCCGCCAACGCCACCTCCACCACTCCTCTCCGTCTCTCCACACGCCTCCCTCTCTCCCTTCCTTCTCCTCTTCCTTTTCCTCTTCCTCTTCCTTCTTGTCCTCCTCCTCCTCCTCCTTGTCCTCTTCCTTGTCCTCTTCCTCCTGCTTGTCCTTGTCCTCGTCGTCTCTTTTGTAACATGGTAACGTGTCTGAGGAAAATTGAGTTTTGAAAAGAGGGGAAAAGGGGAGAAGTGTTTAACATTCGATTGTTTTTCCCCTCCCTCATCCGTACAGTGGAAAAAAAGTAGACAGACCGTTTGTTTTTCCTCCCACTCCTGACTCATCAACTGTCCCTCCACGCTGCTTTTGTTTTTGTTGTTGTTTGTTTTGATGTGAGAGCGTGAGGGCGTCTGCGTGTTTTTATTATTGTTATTGTTATTGTTGCTGTTGTTGTCGTTGTTTGGCGGATTAATTTTTTGTTTTTATTTTTTTTGTCTAGTTTTTTTTTACTGCCTGCCTTCTCATCCGTCATATTTTTCCCCTCAGATGGAGTGCAAAGGCTAGAAACGTGTAAACCAAACCAAAACAAACCAAAACTGTAAAAAAAAAAAAAAAAGACAACTGCATTTTTGTAATTGGCACAAACAAACGAGAGGGAAACAAGTGACCAAAAAAAAAATAATAAAAAACAAAACGAAGAAACGAGATCAGACAAAATAAAACAAGAAGAAAGCATAAAAGAGAAATCCGACTATTTTTTATATCAATATCTGTAATTATTCTCAAACTGGCGAGTGAATTTTTTTTAGATTAATGGGAGGACTTTTTGAGTGAAAATTTTGCCTTTTTTCAATAAGCCGTGACACCCAAATTTTAACGTATCCTCCTTCCTTCCCGTTCCTCCTCCTCCTTCTCCTCCTCCTCCTTTTCCTGTCTCCCCTCCTCTTCCTTCTCTCCCAGTATATGTGACACTAAGTTAACCATCGCCTCCCTCTATCTGTCTGTCTATTTCTGTCTGTCTGTCTGTCTGTTTTCCCTCTTATTCTCCTCCTTCCCTTTCTCCTCCACCTCCTCCTCATCTTCTCGAAAGTGAAAAACTCGTGGAGATATTTCCTAGCGCGTGATCCGAAAGTGAGAGAGAGAGAGAGAGAGAGAGAGAGAGAGAGAGAGAGAGAGAGAGAGAGAGAGAGAGAGAGAGAGAGAGAGAGAGAGACTTCCCTGGATCAAGAGGAGACTGTGAGATAGAAAGAAAACAGCGGGAGAGAGAGAGAGAGAAAGAGGAAAAGAGACCATCGCCATCTTCACTTCAAGACATTTTCTCTCCGTCTCTCCAAGGAAGGGAGGGAGAGAGGAAAAAGAGAGAGAGGAAGAGAGAGAGCGAGAAAGAGAGTGAGAGCGAGTGAGAGAGAGAGAGAGAGAGAGAGAGAGAGAGAGAGAGAGAGAGAGAGAGAGAGAGAGAGAGAGAGAGAGAGAGAGGGAGACCGAGGCACACACGAGGAGGGAAAGAAAAAGGAAACGAGTGAGAGGCATACTAGTCGTGTTCTCCTCCTCCTCCTCCTCCTCTACTCCTCCTCCTCCTCCTCCACCTCCTCCTCCACCTCCTCCACCTCCTCCTCCTCCTCCCGGGAACACCTGAGGATTCTCTCTGCACTTCGGCGTCTCAGCATCCCAGCATCATGACAAGTACTCCTCCGCTTAGCAAACTTCGTCTCTCTTCCTTCCTCTCCCAAAGCTTGTGAGTATAAGACAGAACAGTAAAGATAAGTAGAGATAAGGAGAGAGATACTGGTGATAGAGGGACTTGTAGTGGTGGTAGTCGTATATGGTGCATTGATAGAGATAGGGAGATGTTTATTGTTGTTTAGGGTGAGAGATTAAGAGATAGAATAAATGAGGGAGAGAAGGATAGTAAAAGATTAGGTTAGGTATTGTTACTGTTTCCTGTGATGTTTGTGTTTGTGTTCCTTGAATCTCGTAGTGTGTATGTGTGTGTGTGTTTTTATACATATATTTAGATGTGTTTGTTTATGTTTGTGATTGTGTTAGTTAAAAATTAGAATCGTTATCTTTTTTTTTATCTAGCTCTCTCTCTCTCCCTTCCTTTCCCTCTCACTCGTGCGTCTCTCACCTGTCTTCGTAAAGTTGACAAGTAGAGGTAAAAGGTGTGAAAGTGTAGCTGTCCAGGTGAAACAGGATGCC
>NC_087170.1:14196494-14198994 GCF_035594125.1 Scylla paramamosain | reverse complement strand
ACATAAAAAGCCTTTGAAATAACACCCCAAAAATTGTAAATAAATATAGGTCACGTGGCATACAAGGGGCTGGGTTACGTAAGGGTGGGGGAGAGGAAGGGGAGGAAAGGGCGTGGTAGGTGAAGGGGGAAGGGAAAAAAGTGGGAGGAATAAGAGAAAGACTAGACAGAGAAGATAGTAAGAGAGAAAAAAAGCAGAGAAAAGGATAGGAGAGAGAAAGGAAGAAGACTAGATAGAGAAAGAAGTAATAAGAAGAAATGGAGAAAAAGAAGAGGATGAAGAGCAGAGAAGTAGAAGAAAGGAGAGGGAAGGAATGGAGGCAAAGAAGGAAGGAAGGAAAGGCAAGGACGGGGGAAAAAAAGGGAAATGAAAGACAAGGGGGAAGGAGGGGAAGGAGAGAGGAAGGAAAGACATGGAAAGAAGGAGAGGAGAGATGTGGAGGGGAAAAAAAGAAAAGGAAGGGAAAGGATGAAGTAGGAACAGGAAGGAGGGAAGTCAGGTAATGGAGGGAGGGAGGGGAAGAGGAGGAGGAAGAGGAGGAAGATAGGGAGATTAGAAGAAAGAGAGAAATAGAAGAAAGTGGAAAGAAAACGGAAAGAAGGGAAGAGAAAAGAAAAATGAGAGAGAGAGAGAGAGAGAGAGAGAGAGAGAGAGAGAGAGAGAGAGAGAGAGAGAGAGAGAGAGAGAGAGAGAGAAAGGAAATAGTCTCATTTTTTTCACCTTATATATAATTCCTAAGACACGTTTTCTTTGTCAGAGGAAAACGGATTACCGTTTCCTATTAAAAATATAAATGAGTTTTCTATCAAAATACGAATTAATAGAGAATAGAAAATGGGAAACTGATTGGAATAAAGAAGAAAACGCGAGCAATAATAATAACAATAATAATGATAATAATGATAATAATAATAATAACAACAACAACATATGATTTAGAGAGGGGGAAAGGACAAAGAATAACAAGAGAATTAAAAAGAATGAGAAGGAAAAGAAAATTATTTTAAAAAGAGAGAGAGATGAAGAGATGGAGATGATGACTTAGGAGAGAGAAAAGAAAGGAAGGATAAGAAGTATGAGGAGAAAGGAAAACATAGGTAATATTGTTTCTCTTTTGTAGGGGAAATATTCAAGGAAAATTTATGGTAAACTAAAAAAAAAAAAAACGAAACGAAGTGAATACAAAAAAAAAAAATGAATAATAATAATAATAAAAAAACTGGCAAAGAAATTATCAACAAAAATAATCATATGAAACTGGAAACAAAAAAAAAAAGAATACAAAACAAAATAAGATAAAAAAAGAGGAAGAAAGAATTGAAATAACTGGAAGGTTATGTGAGGTTAGGTCAGGTCAGGTCACGTCACGTTACGTTTGGCCAGGGTAGGTCAGGTCAGGTTAGGTAAGTATGTAAGTAAGTAAGAATGAAATGACGTTATATTAAAAAAAATAGATGAATGAAAAGAGGCAGAAGAAAATTGAGTGTAATAAATGTTTGAAAATATTAAAGAAATATTTTTTTTTGTAAAGAATGAAAAAAGAAAAAGAAATTTTTAGAGTTATACTTGAACTTTGCCCCTCTCTCTCTCTCTCTCTCTCTCTCTCTCTCTCTCTCTCTCTCTCTCTCTCTCTCTCTCTCTCTCTCTCTCTCTCTCTCTCTCTCTCTCTCTCTCTCATCCCCTTTCTTTTCCTCTGCCTTGTCAACAGACTGTAGATTAGGTAAGCTCCCCGGTCTCTCTCTCTCTCTCTCTCTCTCTCTCTCTCTCTCTCTCTCTCTCTCTCTCTCTCTCTCTCTCTCTCGTCGGGTTGGTCTTTCATTATTTAACTTTGAAAATGCAAACTGAGATAAAGAGCCAGAGAGAGAGAGAGAGAGAGAGAGAGAGAGAGAGAGAGAGAGAGAGAGAGAGAGAGAGAGAGAGAGAGAGAGGAATTAATTGAGAAGGATACTTTAGCGTGTTGTCTTGCACGCATCTCTCTATCCTCCTCCTCCTCCTCCTCCTCCTCCTCCTCCTCCTCCTCCTCCTCCTCCTCCTCCTCCTCCTCCTCCCATATCTCTAATCTCTCTTTTCTCCCTTGTTCCTCCTCTCCCAGTCTCTTCTCTTTGTACTCTTTTATCCCTTCTTCTTCTTCTTCTTCGTCTTCGTCTTCGTCTTCGTCTTCATCTTCGTCTTCTTCTTCTTCTTTTTCTCTCAAAAAATATTCAAGTTAGATTCTAAGTTCAGTTTAAAGATCCATTATTAAGGATCTTTAAATTTGGGGGACTAAGGGAAGCTGGCTGGGGGAAATTCACTCCCCCTACTCCCTTAGTGGCCCTTTGTTCCCCGCGTCGTGATGGGGGGGGAGGAGGGGAAGGAGAGAAGGGAAAGTGAGAAAGAGAGGGAGGGAAGGAGGGGGAATTGGTGGGAGAGAGGAAGGGATTAGAGTTGGGAGGAGGAGGAGGAGGAGGAGGAGGAGGAGGAGGAGGAGGAGGAAGTCAAAATTTGGAAAGATTTGAATTTT
>NC_087170.1:14186494-14193994 GCF_035594125.1 Scylla paramamosain | reverse complement strand
TCTTCCTCCTCGTCTTTCTTCTTCACTTTGTATTTCGTATTTGTTCTTCTTCTTCTTGTTCTCCTCCTCCTCCTCCTCCTCCTCCTCCTCCTCCTCCTCCTCCTCCTCCTCCTCCTCCTCCTCCTCCTCCTCCTCCTCCTCCTCCTCCTCCTCTTCCTCATCTTCCCTCTTGTTGGCTTCTTCTTTATTCCTTTTCTTCTGCTTTTTTATCCTCGTCTTTTTCTTTCTTCTCTTTTCTCCTCCATTTTTCTTTTCCTTTTCGTCCATTTTGTTTTTATTATTTTTATTCTTGATTTTTCTTTTCCTCTTTGTCTTTCTTTATTGTTTTTTTCCTTTGTTTTATTTTCCTACTTTTTTTTTATCTTGGTCGTATTTTCTTTTTTTTCCTCGTTTTCTCCTTCAGTTTATCCTTATTTACTTCCCTTTTTATCTTCCTCCTCCTCCTCCTCCTCCTCCTCCTCCTCCTCCTCCTCCTCCTCCTCCTCCTCCTCCTCCTCCTCCTCCTCCTCCTCCTCCTCTTGTGTACTCTGAGAAGTCGTATTTTCCTCCCTCCTCTTCCTCTTCCTCTTCTTCTGTCTGGGCGATGGATGAGAGAGAGAGAGAGAGAGAGAGAGAGAGAGAGAGAGAGAGAGAGAGAGAGAGAGAGAGAGAGAGAGAGAGAGATATAAGTAACCCCTCTTCCTTTCTTCAGTATTTCTTTTCCTCCTCCTCCTTCTCCTCCTCCTCGACGCATTCCTCCTTGTGCCTCCTTTTTCCCTCTCACTCCTCCCCTTTCCATCTTTTTCCCCTCTACCGCATCAGAGAGAGAGAAGAAAGAGGGAGGGAGTGACGGGAGGTGAGAGGGGAGGCGAGGGATGAGGCGGTGAGGGAAGGGTAATGCGGTTATGAATGTTGATGGGAATGGGGAGGGTGGGGAAGGAATGGGGAGGAATAATAATGATGTGGGTGCTATGCATATATAAAATACAATACACGTTTACCGTATATTGTATAGAGAATGTGTTTTAATGGGTTGTGGGGATGAATGAATAAATAATGAATAAAACTGGAGTGTATTGGTGGTATGAGTGTATGAGAAAGAGAGAGAGAGAGGGAGAGAGAGAGGGAGGGTATTGTGTGTCTATGTTAATGTAATTAGCTGCTTAAAGATGTATATTCCGCTGCTCATTATTGTAAAAAAAGATGTTAATTGTTAGGAATATTTTTAACAATCTTGGTGCGGGTACGGAGTTCTGGTTTATTACAGTTGAGCGAAGTAATGATTTTAATAGTAATGGTGTTCTATTACTACTATCACCACCACCACCGCCACCACCATCAGTACAATTACCAACAACAATAACAATAACCAAACCACCAAACCGCTGCCAAAAAAAAAAAAAAAAAAAAAAAAAATGTCGCTCCTTGCATAACTATTTTAACCAAGGAGTATTGAGGCCGGGGGGGTGTGAGGGGGGAGGGAGGTAGGTTGGGGTTAGGGGTAGGGGTGTGCAGGTGTCTTACATGTTGCCTAATTACTGTCATTTGCCAGGTGAGCCCCCTAATTAGCGCGCCAGGTAGAGGTCAGCGCGTTGGTGGTGGTGGTGGTGGTGGTGGAGGTGGTTGTTGTGGTAGTGGTGGTGGTGCACGAAGTAAACGAATAAAAGTAATGAGATTTTCTTTAATGTTCGTGGAAAACTTTAGTGTAGGAAAATAATAAGGAAATACTAAAAGGAAAAAAGATAAACATTGAATACTCTAGTAAAGGGGAAAAAAATAAAAGTGTTGAGGATAATGAACGCGGAAACTTAAGCACAGGAAAATAATAATAATAATAATAATAATAATAATAATAATAATAATAATAACAACAAAAGACGAAATAGAATAGTAAGAAGAAAAGGAGAATAAAAAGTGACGAAGATAATGTTGCCGGGAAACTTGGGCGTAGAGGAAATAAGCAAAAAGTGAAAAGAAAAAGCGATAATAATAATCTTTTTTGGAACATGATGATTAAAACATGAGAGGGAAACATAACAAACTTAAGGAAAAATGAGGAAACATCGTGAAGTATTACAACACACACACACACACACACACACACACACACACACACACACACACACACACACACACACACACACACACACACACACACACACACACACAAAGGGGCACTGCAGTATTCAATATTTCTGTACATAAATATAGCAATGGATTCACTGATTATAGATATCCATTTAAAGTTGTTGCTTCACTAATAATTGTAATGAGTTCAAACAGTGATTTTTCGTGAGAGAGAGAGAGAGAGAGAGAGAGAGAGAGAGAGAGAGAGAGAGAGAGAGAGAGAGAGAGAGAGAGAGAGAGAGAGCAGGTGAAAAATACGATTCATTAAAAATACAGGGTAAACATTTTTTTTTTCGTATGATTTGTGTATTTAAAATATAATTTCGTTTTTTTTTTTCATAATTTCTTTCAGAGCGACAATTTTTTATGTAGTAGGTATGTATAAATTTGATATGTACAATTTTTTTTTCCATTTGATTTTTCATGCATTTTTTTTCACTACTTTGGTGGGTCGAACAAGATTTTTCCTTATATATATTCTCCAGTTTATTTATTTTTTCAACTAACTTCCCATCATATCTTTTTTTCTTTCCATATATTTCCGTGTTTTTCTTACAATCTAGTCTGTTCCGTCTGTCTGTCTGTCCGTCTGTCTGTTCCTGGCTCGTGGATTTGCCTTATAAGCAACATAATGGCCACTTTTCTGCACCTTTCTGCTTTTTTTTTTTTTCTATTAATTTCTTGCTTTGATGCGCAAACTATGGCTGCTTTAGACATAGAATGAATGGCTGGTTAGAACTTAGCCTTGTGATGATGATGATGATGATGATGATGATGGTGATGGTGATGATTGTGGATGCTAATATTAAAAATGCTCCCTTTTATCTTTTTTACATTCATGCCATTGATTATTGTGATGGTGATGCTGCTTATGATGATGATGATGATGATGGTTATGGTGATGATAAATAGGTTATGCATTTACTTGTTATTAATAAACACTATTGCTGTGTACTTTTATACAACGCATGGGTGAATGAATGTACATACATATATACATGCAACGATGAGTGAAGTGAATAACCAGGTAAATATTCGTGCTTAGTAGTAGTAATAATAATAGTGATAATAATAATAATAGTGATAATAATAATAATGGTAATAATAATAATAATAATAATAATAATAATAATAATAATAATAATAATGGTAAGTACTCAGGTGTTTTAGTCGCAGGTTTTGAAAAAGGGACAAAAAAAGGACCAAAAAAATTAAGAAAAGGACACATTTACAAACTCATAAAAAACGGACCCTTTCTTTTTTTCCCCAGTCATCTGAATTCCCTCTCACCTGTCACCCCTTTAATTAGTGCCGCGGACAGGTGTGATGCTAACGATAATTGACCTCACCTGTCGTGCCCATAATTTAACAGGCGGACAGGTGCAATGGTTATGTTAATGGCCCCCTACCTGTTGGGTCTTTAATTGCTTGATTGGTGTGTGGGCAGGTGTGGTGAGCCAGCCAAGCCAAGTCAAGCCAAACCAAAACCAAGCCACGTCTCCTTGCCCTTCTGTCTGTCTGTCTGCCTCTCTGTCTTCTTTGGTTCTCTTGGAAGGAAGGAAGGAAGGAAGGAAGAGAAGAGAAGAGAAAGAAATGATAGTTTAAAAAATTCTCCTTGATCTGGGTTTTCATTGTTTAATAATAATAATAATAATAATAATAATAATAATAATGACAACAGTACCGTTACTACTACTACTACTACTACTACTACTACTACTACTACTACTACTACTACTACTACCAGTAATGATAATAACAATAACAATAACTTGAAACCATTTAAAGCACATGCATTCAAATTAAGACATCAGGAGACGGACGAAGAGGAGGAGGAGGAGGAGGAGGAGGAGGAGGAGGAGGAGGAGGAGGAGGAGGAGGAGATGTGGCTTCCGGCTCTTAATTGCTTGTATGGGACACCTGACTCTCACCTGGCCCTCACTTGACAATCAAGCAGAACACACCTGTGCGTCTCTGCCTCCCTCCTTACTAATCACGGCCTTAATTAAGAAAGCAAAGCACTTGACTCCCTTTATTCCTGTTAAAGAGACTTAATACCCTTTTTTCATCATTATTACTCTGATGTCCCTCCCTTTCTATTTAAATTCTCGTTGCTCTTTGATCTTCCTCCCTTTTCTATCAATTCCCTTCCCTTTAATGACCTGTCCCTCTGGTGTGTTGACCTATTGCTAAGTGCATTATTATTCCCTTTTATCTGCCCTTGGTAATACATGTGCTCATTTCTCACAACTCGTTATTCCCCTTTCTTGTCCCTTTGATCAGTGTGTACCTGTTTCTCACATCAGTACTTTGGTCCCTTTAATTCTGTGGTATTCAATCTAAGTATCTATAGGGTGCTTAAAAAAGGTGGAGATTCGAAGTGGCTTTATCTTTACAATCGCGAGTTAACCATTACTAAAAACTCGCATCATATGAAAAGGAGGAATAAAAGCTTGAATCAACGACCTTTTGAAACCGTAAGAGTCTTTATCTGAGGTCGTTTACATAGATATAGCCATTTCACATCAGCTCCATCTTTTCGAAGCACCCTGTTCCTTGAATATAATACTTCGTGTTCTTTCAATATATTCTGCCTTGTTATATCAATCTCTATGCATTTTAAATATCTACTTATCTGCCTCTGTGTTATAATTCTTATGGCTCTTTGTATCCTCCTCTGTGCTCCTCCCCTGCCCTCCCCTCCCCCCTTGGTCCTGTTTTGTTATAATCTGTGTTTACTATTATTTTCTTTCCTTTTTTTTTCTTTTTTTTTTTTTTGCCATTTCTCTCTTGGTTAGGTTTACTGTGTCTGTTTCTCATTTTTCTTTCTTTCCTATTGTTTATTATCATTCTTCGTTTTGTTTCGTTTTTTTTTCTGTTTCCGTCTTTGTTTCTTTATTATGATCCCTCTTTCTGCATTTTCATTTTTCTGTTTTTTATTTCCTTTTTTCTTTTCTTTTTTTTTTTTAGTTTTGTATGTCTATTTTTTGTTTGTATTTTCATCTTTTCTTTGTTCATCTTTTTTTTATTTATGTCCTTTTTTCTGTATTTTCATCTTTCTTCCTGTATTTCTATTCTTCCTTCTTTGTTACCATCTTTCTTTTTTTTTGTATTTTCATGCTTGTATATTATCATCGTTTTTTTTTCTGTATCACCATCCTTTCTTCTGTATTACTGTCCTCCCTTATTTATCATCATTCTTTTCTTCCTTCCTTTATTATCCTCCCTTCTTCTTTAACACCTTAAGTTTTTTTTTTTAGCTTCCTAGTGACCATTTTGACCTTATTTTGACTGACCTTTTTACTTTTTTCCTTCCTGAAACTACTTTGTGCATTACCCTACATGACCTTACTTTAAATGACCTTATCTTGACCTCTTGACCTTATTTTGATTTGATTTTTTTGACCTTACCTTGTTCAAAGTCGAGGTAACCCTTCAGGAATATTCCGTGACCTTTTCTGAGTGTGACCTTACCTTAAATAGTATGACCTCTTTTGGATCCCTTTCTTTGATCGTAACTTTAGTAATCTGACCTTTTTATCCGCTTTGTGACCTTAATTACCTATTTTGGATACCTTTTTCTCATCTTAATTCTGGTACTATGACCCTTACCTTTGACCTTAATTTGACCTTTATTTTAGATACCTTTTCCCTGACCTTAGCCGTAATAAAGGGACCTTTTATCTCTTTCTGTGACCTTTCTATGACCTTAATTCTTTATGAGATCATCCCTTTACTTGTATGTGACTTTAACCCTGTGACCTTAATTTTAGATACCTTTTCTGAGACTTTATTCTAATATTATTTATCCATTTTGTGACCTTAGTTACCTTTCTTTGACCTATGACCTTAAACCTTTTCCTCGTGTGTGCCCTTAATCCTAATATGACCTTTAATTTAGATACCTTTGTTACCTTAACCCTGATAATGTGACGTTTTTATCTTTTTCGGTGACCTTTACGACCTTGAACCTTTTATATGACCTTTTCTTCTTGTGTGTGTGACCTTAACCTAAATGTGACCTTGTGCCAATGTTCTTCCTGTACTTGTGACCTCTCTAGTCTGATCCCCCACCCGTAGAAGGTCAATAACGTGACCTTTATCCCCGTCAGGTCAAGTTACTCGTCCTTCATGCAGTCAAGCAGGTAACCCACGCAAGCCCTCTTATTTCCGCATGTCTCTGCTAGTTGACGAGGGGCAATTAGGCTGTTAGCGGCTCCCTCCTGCTGCCTAGTTGAGTAGTTAAGCAGTTAAGCAGGAAAAGTACTTGTTTCCTTCTTATCTCCTACCTCCTACCTAACCTAACCTTACCTAACATAACCTAAACGGGAAAATTTCTTGTTTTATTTCCTATCTTTTTCCTCTTACCTAACCTAATCTACTGTAACTTCATCTTATCTCACCTTACCTTACCGTACCTAACCTAATATAAACGGGAAATTACTTGTTTTATTTCTTAACTGTTTCCTCTTACCTAACCTTACCTACCGTAACCTAACCTAACCTACCGTAACCTAACCTAACCTAACCTAACCTAACCTAACCTAACCTAACCTAACCTACCGTAACCTAACCTTACCTTACCTTACCTTACCTTACCTTACCTAACCTAACCTAACCTAACCTAACCTAACCTAACCTAACCTTACCTTACCTTACCTTACCTTACCTTACCTTACCTTACCTTACCTTACCTTACCTTACCTAACTTACCTCAACCTAACCTAAGCAGGAAAAGTATCTGTTTTTCCTCCTCTTCAACCTTCCTAATCCTCCTCCTTTTACTTGTTTTCCTCTTTTCCTTTTGATTTTCTCTTTCCTTTTCCTACTTTCTTCTCTTATTCTACCTGATCCTCCTCTTCTTCCTTTATTCTTGTGTGTTTTCTTCGTTTCCATTTTTTTATTATTGTTTCCTTTTCCTACTTTCTTCTTCTGTCTTTATTCCTTTTCTTTCCCTTTTTCCTTTATTTTGCTTTTACTTTTTCTTTGTTTCTTTTCTTTTATCCCTCTCTTCTTTTTCTTCGCTCTTGTGTTTTGTTGGTTTCCATCTTATTCTTTTTCTCTCCCCTTTCTCTGTTTTCCTTATTCAATTCTTCTTTCTCCTTTTTTCTTTCTAATTTCTTTTTCTTTTCTGTATTTAACTGTTTTCTTGTGTTCTTCCTTTCCCCTATCTCCCTCCCCCCTCTCTCTCTCTCTCTCTCTCTCTCTCTCTCTCTCTCTCTCTCTCTCTCTCTCTCTCTCTCTCTCTCTCTCTCTCTCTCTCTCTCTCTCTCTCTCTCTCTCTCTCTCTCTCTCTCTCTCTCTCTCTCTCTCTCTCTCTCTCTCACCTTTCCTCAAAAATTTTCTCCGTCTACCACTCTCTCTCATAAATCATTCTCCTCCTCCTCCTCCTCC
>NC_087170.1:14166494-14181494 GCF_035594125.1 Scylla paramamosain | reverse complement strand
CATGCCTCACTTGTCTCCCTCTCGCTTTACATTTTGGCTTTTCTCTCTCTCTCTCTCTCTCTCTCTCTCTCTCTCTCTCTCTCTCTCTCTCTCTCTCTCTCTCTCTCTCTCTCTCTCTCTCTCTCAAGAGCTGTCAGTCATGCATGTATATGACGTCACTAGGGAAGAGAGAGAGAGAGAGAGAGAGAGAGAGAGAGAGAGAGAGAGAGAGAGAGAGAGAGAGAGAGAGAGAGAGAGAGAGAGAGAGAGAGAGAGAGAGAGAGAGAGAGAGAGAGAGAGAGAGAGAGAGAGATTCGTGTCACATCAGCTCCGTGTCATTTTTTTTCATTTTGAGCGAAATGAATAACCTGGAAACTGTCATTTTTATTTTTTATTCATTTTTTTTTATTTTATTTATTTTTTTTGTTTTACTTTTGTGTCGTCGGAATTGCGGAACATTTTCTTTCTTTTTCGTTCGTTCTTTTCTTCCTCGTTTTCTTTTGTTCCTTCTTGATACCATGTTTGAAAATTCATGTATAATCTGTTTGCATAAGCTGAGAGGAGGGGGGTAAAAAATGAAAGCAGAGAGAGAGAGAGAGAGAGAGAGAGAGAGAGAGAGAGAGAGAGAGAGAGAGAGAGAGAGAGAGAGAGAGAGAGAGACTAAATTGACTGACTGACTGACTAACCAACAAACCAAAACTGGCCTTCATTCTACACCTACAAATACATAGATAGATAGACAGACAGACAAACAGTTAGATAGCTAGATGGACATATAGACACGTAGATAAATAGATAGATAGATACTCTTAGATAAACAGACACAAAGACCGACAGATAGATTAGTGTATGACAGATGAATAAATAGGCGAGCTCGTAGATAAATAGATAAATAGAGGAACTGACACACTAATAGATAAAAGCTCATCATTAGATAGACAGTTTCATCTCATTAAGGCATCAGGTGCATTCATTACTAAACACATTAATTACAGGTATAATTGATGACTAAAAGCAGGTAAGAAGCGAGGTAAACGACGGAAGAAGAAGATAATGCAAAGAAGAGCGATGCAGGATGAAGAGGAGAGAAGAAAGAAGAGCAGGAAAAGAAGAAGCAAAGGAAATAGATGTAGATTAATGAGTTCACGTAATGAGTAAAGAGTAGAACAGGTGAGTGAATGAAAAAGAGAAAAGAAAAAGAATATTAGAAAAAAAAAGAACAGGACTAATTACAAGAAACATTTACGAAGTGAGTAACATCCCCCCCAATTATTTGTACCCCTTTCACCTGGCCCCCCTCCCCTCCCCATGTCCCCCATTATAATTTCAGAGTCCCTCCTTAACGCCCCCCTCCCCCCGTCCCAAACAAAGTCAAGGTTTCAAGAGGACAAGCACCTCACCATTTATACAAGTTATTAATATTGTGTCTTTTTCCTCTTTACTTTGCAGCGAGGCGGCCGCCCAAACAGTAGAGATATGCAAAGGTTTTCAGAAGTAAGACAGTCATTCGCACTCACTCACTTTGATTACGTATCTTAGAACACCTTAATGACACCTGTTTGTTTTGCCTCTAATTAACTCTCCATTACTGCTCTCCCCCTCTCTCCCCCTTCCAGGCACTGTACTATTACCACTACTATTGTATATACACGCTACTGTTGGTACTACTACTATTACTGCGAGTACTACTGTTTACTACTACTATTATTATTATTAGTAGTACTGGTATTATTGTGTTAGTTGATTTAGTTCTATTCCTTGTGTATATATATATATTTTTACTGATGCTTCACTCCTGTATATATATATATTTGTATTAATCTCAGTATGCTTATGTAGATTTGGTCATTTCAATCCTTTCCTCATCTCCTTGGTAATTTTGTTCTCATAGTATTATCACCTTCATCTTCATTGCACTTTTTCATCTTTCATCATTATTCTTTTTCATGGTACATACGTAAACTACAGATTGTTGTGTGTGTGTGTGTGTGTGTGTGTGTGTGTGTGTGTGTGTGTGTGTGTGTGTGTGGGGGATTCTCTCTCTCTCTCTCTCTCTCTCTCTCTCTCTCTCTCTCTCTCTCTCTCTCTCTCTCTCTCTCTCTCTCTCTCTCTCTCTCTATGCCATTCATCTTTCTTCATTCATCTTCTCATCTTCCTCACCTCATTTCTCTCACTTTGGTCTCTTCCTTTTCCCAAGTGCTTCCTCCTCCTCCTCCTCCTCCTCCTCCTCCTCCTCCTCCTCCTCCTCCTCCTCCTCCTCCTCCTCCTCCTCCTTCTCCATCATGTCCGTGTAGATTCTCCGAAATTACTTGTATCTCAAAGACGCAGTCACACACACACACACACACACACACACACACACACACACGGGTACACATAGTTGACGGTTCAGACTATTGATACATACGCTCAGAGAGAGAGAGAGAGAGAGAGAGAGAGAGAGAGAGAGAGAGAGGAAATGAGACAATCAATTCTGTACTTTCTCGCCTACACACACACACACACACACACACACACACACACACACACACACACACACACACACACACACACACACACACACACACACACACACACACGGGGAATAGTATTGGCTGTTGTATACCATTCATGTCCAGAAAAAAAGATTCCTCCTCCTCCCCCTCCTCCTCCTCCCCCTCCTCCTCCTCCTCCTCTTCCTCCTTCTCCTCCTCCTTCCGGTGGTTCCATATCCTTCTTTGTTTCCTGTTGCTCCTTCTGTCCTTTCCACTCCTCCTCCTCCTCCTCCTCCTCCTCCTCCTCCTTGTCCTCCATCTCCTTATTCTCCCAAACACAAACCCAGCTTCATGAAAGACATACAAAGGGGACACACACACACACACACACACACACACACACACACACACACACACACACACACACACACACACACACGAATCCATTCTCAGTATGTATGTGGATAACATTTACCACACAAGGACCCATCTTCACCACCACCACCACCACCATCACACACACACACATACACACACGGAGACTCGCCATAACAGATTCATTTTATTATTTTGTTATTTTTCTTTAGTCACGCCTGCACTGGTAGAAAAGAAAACGTCACTCAGAACACCCGTTTTCTTTTACTGATCTTCACACATCATCACTTGTTATTGTTCTTGTTATTGTAGAAAAGAAAACGACATCCAGAACACCCCGTTTTCTTTCATTGATCTCCACACGTCATGACTTATTATTATTCTTGTTATTGTAGAAAAGAAAACGACATCCAGAACACCCCGTTTTCTTTCATTGATCTCCACACGTCATCACTTATTATTATTCTTGTTATTGTAGAAAAGAAAACGACATCCAGAACACCCCGTTTTCTTTCACTGATTACACATCATAACTTATTATTGTTATTGCACATTTATCACCATCATCTCATTATCATTTCCTTTATATTTAGTACCATTTGTGTATATATTAACCCTTCATTATCTACTCTCATTATTATCCTCATTTTCATCATTGTTATTATCATTTAGTCAATTTATACTCTTTCCCTCATTTATTCACACTTGTATATACTCCTTATTTTTTTCCCAACTTCAGTTTTTCAGCAAGAGAATGAGAGAGAGAGAGAATCAAATACTGCAAAGCAAATTCTCTTCCTATTCCACCTCTCTTTGTATTTCTATTGTATTTCTATTCCACGACATACAATCTCTTCCATCACAGTTATTACTATTCTTCTGTAAACATTATACACGCAAATACACCCAAATGTGTATAGTGTATATATATGACCTGCTTTCATTGTGTGTGTGTGTGTGTGTGTGTGTGTATGTATATATATCGCGTATCTTTTCATGCCTTCAGTGTCTGTATATATATATAAATCGCTCCTCTCCCCCCTCGTGTGTTTCCTGCCGTCTCTCGTTTTCTTTGTCTGGTGGTGGTGGTGGTGGTGGTGGTCGTGATGTTGGGTTTTCTGTTGTTCTGTCGCTCGGTAAGTTGTGGTGATGGTGGTGGTGGTGATGGTGGTGGCTATTTCTGGTGTTTTTTCTCTTTTTTTTTTTATTCGATGAAGTTGTTTTGTTTTTCGTGTGTGTGTGTGTGTGTGTGTGTGTGTGTGTGTGTGTGTGTGTGTGTGTGTGTGTGTGTGAGAAAGAACGTAAAGCAAAGCTGAATTCAATAGGTGCTATATTTGGACACACACACACACACACACACACAGAGAGAGAGAGAGAGAGAGAGAGAGAGAGAGAGAGAGAGAGAGAGAGAGAGAGAGAGAGAGAATATCCTACACTATGACACGCTTGTCCATTATTTCAAAACCCCTGAAAGCTGAGGTTACGATGTTACGGCCTCCATTTTCTTTGCCTTACATACAGATGCACGGACACACACATTAGGAAAACGAGGTGCGGATAGGATGGCAGACTCAAGTAAATATTTGCATGGCTATGTATTGCACGTGTGGGCGGCTCTGCTTATGGGAAAAAGAGAGAGAGAGAGAGAGAGAGAGAGAGAGAGAGAGAGAGAGAGAGAGAGAGAGAGAGAGAGAGAGAGAGAGAGAGAGAGAGAGAGAGTGTGGAGGGTTGGAGGGAAGGGAGAGGAAGGAATCCCATCTTTTAATGCACCGCCGAAGACTTGGAAGGTTTTTGGAAGGTTTTGGAAGGTTTTATGGATTATTGATTGGTTTCGCCTCAATTCAATCAGAGAGAGAGAGAGAGAGAGAGAGAGAGAGAGAGAGAGAGAGAGAGAGAGAGAGAGAGAGAGAGAGAGAGAGACCAGTGCTGAGGCTGAGAAAGTTTGGTGAACATATCCATTAATTCACGCCCTCACACACACACACACACACACACACACACACACACACACACACACACACACACACACACACGCACACAAAAGCGAGATTTAGCTTTGAAATGCTTTGTTCTCACGCGAATTGTGAATTTAGTGCCAACCTAATTTAGGATTGGTTTTAGGTATTATGATTATTGTTTTATTGTTTTATTATTATTATTATTGTTATTATTATTATTATTATTATTGTTATTATTATTCATATTATTATTATTATTATTATTATTATTATTATTATTATTATTATTTTTATTATTATACCAATTATTTTTACGACATTTTTACATCAACAACAACAACAACAACAACAACAACAATAATAATTACTACTACTACTACTACTACTACTACTACTACTACTACTACTACTACTACTACTACTACTACTACTACTTTTCGTCATAAACGCAACTCCTCTTCCTCCTCCTACTACTACCACCACAACCACTACCACTACCACCACTACCACTACCACCAACACCAACACCACTAAAAGGACAAATGTTATGAGGTCTAATAATACACACGGACGATATACAGCATTCACTCTTGTGCAAAAAGAAACACAAATCAATGCATAGATTATACAGACACACAGAAACTGCCTCTATATTAAGCTAATCTCCCGGGCAGGATTCGAACCCACGTCCCAGAGAGAGAAAGGCTACAGTGTTAATTCAATACACTTACTGAATTTTTTTGTTTGATTTTTTGTTTTTTCAATATTTTGTTTCGAAATTTATATTGTTTTTTTTTTTAAGTTTTCAAGTGTGTTTTTGGTGGTTGGTGCTCATTAGGAGAGAGAGAGAGAGAGAGAGAGAGAGAGAGAGAGAGAGAGAGAGAGAGAGAGAGAGAGAGAGAGAGAGAGAGAGAGAGAGAGGTGAGGAGAAAGTTATGTGATTTCCGGTTTTTGTTGTAAAATGTTTGGTGTGAGATTTATATTAAGTCTCTCTCTCTCTCTCTCTCTCTCTCTCTCTCTCTCTCTCTCTCTCTCTCTCTCTCTCTCTCTCTCTCTCTCTCTCTCTCTCTCTCTCTCTTACTGTTTATGTTCCTAATTATTTTTTTCGGTGGAAGTTTTGTGTGTGTTTCAGAGAGAGAGAGAGAGAGAGAGAGAGAGAGAGAGAGAGAGAGAGAGAGAGAGAGAGAGAGAGAGAGAGAGAGAGAGTTTTGATGTTTGATTTCTCTCTGGTATCTCAATTGTTGGCTTTGTTCGTATAGTTGTTTATTTGTTTACTTGTTTGTTTGTTTGTTTGTGGTCTTCGGTGGTTAGTTGATGGTCACTGGATGGTTGTTTGTTTGTTGGGTTGTCGTGTTGTTCCTCTGTTCCTCAGGTGTGGCTGAAAGTGTTTGGTGTTTGTTTGTCTGTTTGTTTGTGTGTCGAGATGTTGGGGGTGACTCGTCTGTGGCGGTGTTGGATTTGTCTGTCTGTCTGTTTGCCTGTCTGTTGGTCTTCTTTTCCTTCATATTTTCCTCTCATATTCCTTCGTTGTATCTTTTTTTTTTTTTGCCTATTTGTTTGTTTGTGTGTTTAACTTAATCTTCGTTTCTTTGCTAATCTTTCTTTCCTGCCTTTCTTCTTCTTACCTTTTTTTTTTCTTTGCCATTTCTTTTTTTTTCCTTTTATCTTTCATTCCTTTCCATGTATATTTGTGTTATTCTCCTTATTACCTTATTCCTCTTTGCCGTTACTTATTTCCTTTCCTTTCCTCTCCTTTATTCTCTTCTTTCCATCTCTTGTCTTCTTGTTTTTCTTTATTCCTGTCTCTTCTTTGTGATTTTCTCTTTCATCTTTGTTTTTTTCCCATCTGTTTCTTATTTCTCTCTCTCTCTCTCTCTCTCTCTCTCTCTCTCTCTCTCTCTCTCTCTCTCTCTCTCTCTCTCTCTCTCTCTCTCTCTCTCTCTCCCAGGACGTTCTAGATGTTGAGTGGCAATTGTTTGTGTTGTTTGAAAAAGTTGACTAATCTTGGTTTTCAGAACGAGTGGCTCTCTCTCTCTCTCTCTCTCTCTCTCTCTCTCTCTCTCTCTCTCTCTCTCTCTCTCTCTCTCTCTCTCTCTCTCTCTCTCTCTCTCTCTCTCTCTCTTGCATGGGACCTGCTTCTCTGTGTCTCTCCGTCTGTTTGTCTATCTATGTCTGTCTGTCTGTCTGTCTGTCTCTCTATCACGTTTTCTTTTCATCATAATCATCAGTGTATATAAAGAAAACGCACAATAGCTTTCCGTTTTCTTTAGCTGCTTATTGCCTGTTCGTGTGTTTAGTGTAAATAACTCCATGCTTTCTATCATTGTTATCGTTGTTATTGTTATTGTATTGTGGTTATTGCTATTATTATTGGTATTATCATTGTTGATGTTGTAAATATTGGTGTTATTCATATTATTATTATTATTATTATTGTTATTTTTATTGGTGTGTGTGTGTGTGTGTGTGTGTGTGTGTGTGTGTGTGTGTGTGTACGCAAAACTATACCAGTATTTATTTTTGTGTGTACATGCTAATTTAGTGTGTGTGTGTGTGTGTGTGTGTGTGTGTGTGTGTGTGTGTGTGTGTGTGTGTGTGTGTGTGTGTGTGTGTGTGTGTGTGTGTGTGTGTTTACCTGTATCTCTTAAATTCTTATTGTCATGTTTATGTTAGTGTGTGTGTGTGTGTGTGTGTGTGTGTGTGTGTGTGTGCGCGCGCGCGCTTATGCTCGCTCACTCTCGCGTATCCGGCGGTGCTCCATGGGTAACCGTCACGGCTCTCAGGGCAATATTCGGGACTTATTCGGATGTAAGAGAATTCATGTCCGGATTCCGCAAAAGAAAGTGCATTACCATAAAGCCGTAAAACATTCTCTCTCTCTCTCTCTCTCTCTCTCTCTCTCTCTCTCTCTCTCTCTCTCTCTCTCTCTCTCTCTCTCTCTCTCTCTCTCTCTCTCTCTCTGTGGCCCCTCTTAGTGATTCGATCGAAACATAATCCGTGTTACGACTTGATCCGGATAAAGTACTCTCTCTCTCTCTCTCTCTCTCTCTCTCTCTCTCTCTCTCTCTCTCTCTCTCTCTCTCTCTCTCTCTCTCTCTCATAAAAAGGCCAGTGTGTTCCGGATTCATCTCATTCTTCTCGCCGCCAAGGGACTGCATACGCCCATATTTATCTCCCGCTTATCCGGACCCGGACGTTCTCCTTCCGTGACGGAATTGTGGAGATAATGGTCTAATTTCGGACACGACCTGGCAACCGACCGCCCCGTAACCCTTTGAGGACAGCGCCGGATCCACCTTGTCTACCCTTCTGTGTGTGTGTGTGTGTGTGTGTGTGTGTGTGTGTGTGTGTGTGTGTGTGTGTGTGTGTGTGTGTGTGTGTGAAAAAATCCTCTCCTCTCTTCCTCTTTTTTGGTTGGTAGTATTTTTTTTTTACGTGTGTGTGTGTGTGTGTGTGTGTGTGTGTGTGTGTGTGTGTGTGTGTGTGTGTGTGTGTGTGTGTGTGTGTGTGTCATACTTCTATTTTGCTTCTTCTTTTAAAGTAATAAAAGTTAAATCTGTCAGTTTCCTTTTTTTTTTTTACTTTAGATTTTTCTTTATTGTGTTTTATTTAGTTTTTGTTTAATGCTTTTCTTTTTTTCTTTTTGAGGCAAAGCTGTAAAAAACAATTTTCAGTCTTATTTTTATTTGAAATTTTCTTTATATATATATATATATATATATATATATATATATATATATATATATATATATATATATATATATATATATATATATATATATTTCTTATATTCTACAGTAAAGAAATTGATATCAAAAGCAAAAGAAAAAAGTCTATCTTATATTCTCACTTTATTTATTTTTTCCTTTCATTTTATTTCTTCAATCATGAAAACGTAACTTTTTCTTTCATTTTTTTTTCCTTTTGTATCCCAGTCATATTTTTTTCTTTTCATGTAATTTTTGTTTTGTATTTTTCTTTCGTTTTGATATTTTTTCCTCTTCGAATTTCGCGTGTTTGATATTTTCATTTTATTTCTTTTTTTCTTTTCGTTGCGTTCATTTGTTCTTTGATCGAATGTTTGTGACACCAACAGTAGAATAGATGGCTTTTTATTAGTGTGTGTGTGTGTGTGTGTGTGTGTGTGTGTGTGTGTGTGTGTGTGTGTAGCAGTTTTTTATGTACATAGCTTTTTGAATGTCTTTTTGATTCAGCTGTGTATGTATGTGTACGTATGTATGTAGGTATGTATGTATTTGTGTGTTTATATTTGCATGTACGTGCGAGTGTATCTATGTGAGTATTGATCGTGTGTGTGTGTGTGTGTGTGTGTGTGTGTGTAATAATTCATGTATAATCATGTATGTATGTATAAAGTTTAGTCATCAGTTTTTAGTATGAATATTCAGTAGCAGTATTTTATTTTTCCAGCACTATATTTTAAGAAACCAAAAATTTACGAATGGAGAAAAAAAAATCTTTTCTTTTACAATGTTTAATTAACGCTAACTAGCCCCTCTAAGTTAAGATTTCAAAGGTATAATATTTTCATTCTCTTTAATATAAAACCAGTAAAATTTGTTTTCATGCACTTCTTTTCTCAGGCCTGTAAATAATGACTACTTTATTTATATTTCTTAAAAGATGGCGAGGAAATAGAACAGTAAAATTTGTCCATTAGTTTCTTTCATAGTCTTTCATATTATGCTTTGAAGATTAATTTTCCATGTTTATTTCTGTTCCAAGACTAACAATAATGAGGACTTTTGCTGACATTTCCTTATGTTTGGAAAATTGAAAACTATTACTAATTTTCAAGTTAAGGCCTCTAGATAATGAGATTGATTTCCTTTTGTATTTCTGTTCCCATACCTACAGTAATGGACAATTTTGGTTATATTTATTATTACATGGTTAGGAAATATAAAAGTATTAGCAGTTTTCAAGTTAAGGCCTATAGGTAATTATCATTGAAAAGCCTATAAGATCTATGTGCATAACATATTACATTTAGTTCTTTAGAGAAATCTTTAACTCTTTCACTGCTGTTCTTGTTATTTGTCGAAATTTAGACCACTTTAAGATAAGAATGAGAAAATGGAAGATTAATCATGTCTTTTTTTGAGCTAGAGAAATATTTGAAAGACTAGTTTAAATATAAGTGTTTAAATAATTGTATTAAGGAATGGTGGTAAAATTTTGTAGCAGTGAAAGAGTTAAGGATGTTTTGAAACGAAGTGTAGATAATGCTTTGTGTGAGATTGTGATGTGATGGTGATGGTGATGGTGACTTTTTTTTTCTTTTTTTTCAAGTGTTAGTTCATTGTTCTCATTAGTGTTAACAATATTTGGATGCTGAATTAATGTGTCTTGTCCCTTTTTTTTTTTTAATTATTATTGTCAGTTATTTATTTCCAGTGTGTTGTGCTGCTAGTGTTGCTTCAGGAGAGACAGCAAGTCGACAGCTAGGCATTGAGATTAATGAACATGCATAGATTAGACATTTTTTTCCTGAGATTCGTCCATTTCTCCGTGTATGTTGTGTTAGAGTTGTGCTGCTAGTTAGCCATACTTTTGTCTAGTGTGGTGATGGAATGAGTTAGAGTGAAGGTGGTAGTTATTATTATTATTATTATTATTATTATTATTATTATTTTTCATTGTTTTTTAGGCAGTGAATGTTGAATGCTTAAAGTGTTGTGGTGAAAGTCCGTTTTAGTTAACATTTAATAGTGTTTAGAGCTGTGTTGTGGTATGAGAGAGAGAGAGAGAGAGAGAGAGAGAGAGAGAGAGAGAGAGAGAGAGAGAGAGAGAGAGAGAGAGAGAGAGAGAGAGAGTAATAACGAGGAATTAAAGACAATTTTTTTTATCTCTTAGGATGTGTATTAACCTTGTGTGTTTTTTCTTTTTTTTCCATCTCCACCTCTTCTCATCTCCATCTCCTCCTCCTCCTTTTTTCAATCTTCCTCGCCGTAGCTGCAGAGTTCCGTGTTGGCAGTGGTAAGTCCTACGTCCTGTCTGTCTGTGGCTGTCGCTATCAGTGTTTTGGCTGTTCAGATCGCCTGCACAGCAATTATCAGCAACAGCAACAACAACAGCAGCAGCAAATAAAAAAAAAGCACAGTTAACGCACATTATTATTATTATTATTATTATTATTATTATTATTATTATTATTATTATTATTATTATTATTATTATTTATTAAGTTGGATATTTTTGCCTCCTCACAGCTACTCTAGTATTTGAACTGCTCACTGTGGCGTTTGTCTGTTTGTCTGTTTGTTTGTTTGTGTATGTGCGTGTGTACGTACGTGTGTATGTGCGTGTACAATATTGTGTGCTTTTTTTCAAGAATGAATTTTTTTTTCTTTGTTTTTTTTTTTTCATACTTTTTTTGCAATGTGATATATTTTTTTGTCACTGTTGCAGAAATGAGTGGTCACTTTTTTTGGTGTATTTTTGATGTCTTTTTTTTTTTTGAGTGAATGTAAATTTTTGTTCTTTTATTCCTCAGAGTTTTTTTTTTAGTCTGGGGAAGAAGAAAAAAAAAAAGGATAGATGAAAGGAGAGAAGAATAAGAAAAGGAGGAGGAGGAGGAGGAGGAGGAGGAGGTGGAGGTGGTGGTGGTTGAATTTTATCTCATCTTTAAAACCTACTGATTGTTCTCTAGGGAAGGGAGGAAGGGAGATTAGGGAAGGGAGGGAATAAAAGGATGATGAAAAGTGAGGGAGACAGAGATAGAGGGAGAATAGGGGCAGATGAAGTAAAGGTGACGGGAGAAATTGAATAAATGAGGGAAAGGGAGGAATTGTGAGGGAGATAGAAAGGAACAGAGTAGAATATGAAGGGAAAGTGAAGGGAGAAATAGGAGGGAGGGGAGGGAGTAAAGGAGAAACGAATAAAGAGAGAGAGGGAGAGGAAATACGGATAACATGTGATAAAGGAAAGACTAAATTTTTGTTAAGTATCTATTTGATGAAAAAAAAAAAAAGACAAAATATTTATACCTACAAAAGTAAAAAAAAATGTAACAACAAGAAAACATTTATATTTAACACACACGAACAAAAAAAAAAAAAAAAAAGAAAAGAAAAGAAAAGAAAGAACATTTTGGGTCATTTTAAAATCCTACCTTGTCATTCTATTTAACTTGATATCGGCTCACTGTTTTAAATTCGAGAGAGAGAGAGAGAGAGAGAGAGAGAGAGAGAGAGAGAGAGAGAGAGAGAGAGAGAGAGAGAGAGAGAGAGAGAGAGAGAGAGAGAGGACCATTTAAGTACCTCGTCGGAAGCCATTTTTGGGAAAAGAAAGAAAGATTAGCTATTCAGTGAAAGGTCTCTCTCTCTCTCTCTCTCTCTCTCTCTCTCTCTCTCTCTCTCTCTCTCTCTCTCTCTCTCTCTCTCTCTCTCTCTCTCTCTCTCCCTCTCCTCTTCCTACGTTCCCTTGTCTGCCTCCCACCTTTATGTTTCTCCTCCTCCTCCTCCTCCTCCTCCTCCTCCTCCTCCTCCTCCTCCTCCTCCTCCTCCTCCTCCTCCTCCTCCTCCTCCTCCTCCTCCTCCTCTTCCTCACCTGTCGAACTTAATAGAGTCATGTTACCTCTCTGTTTTGTCTCATCCACTCCTCTTGACAGCTCGAAGAGGAGGAGGAGGAGGAGGAGGAGGAGGAGGAGGAGGAGGAGGAGGAGGAGGAGGAGGAGGAGGAGGAGGAGGAGGAGGATAAAGATAGTAAAGGCGGTATTGAATGTGACAAGTATCATTTTATTTTGGATCTTATTTCTTGTTTTATGAAGGATGGCTTTTGTGTGATGCATATTATTATTATTATTGTTATTATTATTATTATTATTGTTATCATTATTATTATTATTATTATTATTATTATTATTATTATCATCACAGTTTCGCTTTTCTTGCACACACTAACGCGCATGATAATGACGCACATGTATACAAAAATAAAAGATCGCACGCATACACGCACACTCGCACACGCACACAGGCACACTCACACGGACATGAGTGTATGTATGTATACCAAATTGCACACACAGAGCAATCACACTTACAGCGATTGCATGCGTACACACACACACACACACACACACACACACACACACACACACACACACACACACACACACACACACACACACACACACACACACACACACAATGGGTTTTAGAACTTCCGGCCGTTTCAACAAAAGTTCCGCTCGGATTCGAAACACCCACTCACGTATTGGTAACATTTTCCTTTCTATCGCCGGCGCAGCACAAAGGAAACCGTATCCGAAACCGTACCTGGAACCGTATCCGTGACCGTAATGCCTCTGTTCTGGCAAGTCCATCGGGAGGCACTTGTGTTATTGTGTCCTGAAGGAGGTGATGGTTATATAAGAGCATTTTCTTTTTTTTTATTGTATTTTTTTTTTATAGTCCTTTCATTGGTAAAACTCAAAAACTTCTACTCCTTGCCTGCTTCTGTATTTTCTCCTTCCTACGGCTTCAGTTTTTTTGTAAGGGGAGGTTTCATGTCACTTCATTTCTGGGTAATCTTTTTGACCGGTCTTTTTTTTTTCCTATAGGGTGTGGTGTCTCATGGGTCTTTTTTTTTATATATATATATAATTTCCCCTTCCTATGACTTGAATTCTTTAAAGAGGAAGATTTCATGACTTCTTTCATTGGTTATCTTGTTGGTTCTTTTTCCTCTAGGGACTTCAGTGGGTATTTTATTTATTTATTTATTTTATGTTCAGTAGCTTTAGGTCAGTGCCTCTCTTACTTGATAAATATATGGTGAATCTTTTCGTAATCCCAAGCTGTTTTCAGATTTTTGTTTGTTGTATCGTCATTTATAAACATTTTACTGACTACGAATTGCAAAAGCTATACGTTGAATTCCTTTTTTCTTTCTTTTGTTTCTGGTATTTGTTAAGATTTTGCACTTTTTATTTTTTTTTATTTATTCATTTTATTTTAGTGTCATTTGGTGCATATCGAGGTGAAAGTTTTTGTTTAATATTGCTGCATCTCGTGTTTTTTTTTTCGGATTAAATGGCCGCGTGTCACTGATTCAAATTCTTTTCCTTTCCAGAAAATTTCAAGTGATATTTTATGAATCTTTGACGAGATATTATATATCGTACCTGTATGAATTCTTTAAAAATTTTTTTTTATAAGAGTATCTAAGAAACAATTATTTCTATACATTTAACGCATTTCAGTATTTTTTTTCCTAGAATATACAACTACTCCATTTAAATCCTAAACAACAGTGATGCATTTTTAACCGAGAGAAACGAGAAATACAGAATTTGTCGTATTTTAGTGTATTTTTATTATTTTTTTTTTAACAGGATATTACAATACCTTCTCTTTATAATTCCAGGAAGGACTGCGTCGCAATTACTGTGAGGTGTTGTGTTCATCAGAATAACTCTTAGATAACTGTGAATATATTAGAAGGGTTGTATCGTGCACTTGCAACACTACAATTACACTTCTGATATTTTTACTATACATTTAGAAGAAGTCTGAGGGAAAAAAAAAATGTAGTATTGAAGAAAATGGATTGATAGTTTTTTTTGATCAGTGAAAGAGGGAAGGTAGGATGAATGGATGGATGGATGGATGGACTGGAGAATGAATGGACGGCTGGAAGGAAGGAAGGGGAAAGATATCTGGAAGGAAGAAATAATTAAAAGGAGGAAAGTAGGGAGAATAAATGAATGGATGGGTGGATGACTGGATGGAAGGGAGAAATAAAGAACGAACGAAAGGAAGGAAGAAGGATGAAAGGGGAATACAGAATCATGGAAGAAAGAATGAAAGAAAATGAATGAATGAATAAATGAGAGCAGGAACTCGGAAAAGAAAGTGAACGAATTAATAAAAGATCAAAAGGAAAGCAATGCATGAAATAAAGAAGTAAAGATGGAAGGACAAATGGAAGAAACAGCTAATACTGCAGTTTCGGGATGAGCTGTTATCAGATTACGTTGTTAAGATTAAATGGCGGAATGAATGGGAATTAAAAGCCTCATTCTGCATCGATTTGTGTATAATGATTATCGCTGTGAACCATAATTCTTTTTTTTAGATAATCTGAATATTGTTGGGTTCATTGACGCGTTTATCCTGAAGGTAAATTGGCCCTAATTGAACTGTGGGGTTGTTGTTATTGTTGTTGTTGTTATTTATATTATTACT
>NC_087170.1:14161494-14163994 GCF_035594125.1 Scylla paramamosain | reverse complement strand
CACACACACACACACTAATTACACCCATTCCTTCATTTAATCTCCTCCATGCATTAAAGCACTTCCCTATTATATATATTTTTTTTGCAAAGTAATTCAAGCTATTATTTGTATGTAATTGAAACTAATTGTTATGTCTTTCTTCCTCCCTCCCATGTCCCCCCCAATTAGCTGCCTTCCCTCCTTTTTTTCCTTCTTGCTGCTTCCTCTCTCTTTAATTTTTAATCCCTAACCCTTTTCCTCCTCTTCCCCCTTCCCCCTCCCTCCCATAAGAGTAAGATTTGCATAGATAAATATGTAATGTAATTTTGGATAATTCCTGGTAGTGTACATTATTCTCAATTATCATTTTGAACTCCCCCTATTTTGGTCTCTTATTTGATTTCTGAGAGTCAGCGAGAAATGTTGAAAAAGATTCGTGGTTATGATTAAAAAAATGAAAAATGAAAAATGGAAATGAAAAAAGCGGATGTTGCTGAATTGCCAAGAAGTATTTTGATGCACGTGATTAAGACATATCAAGAGGAGGAGGAGGAGGAGGAGGAGGAGGAGGAGGAGGAGGAGGAGGAGGAGGAGGAGGAGGAGGGGATAAGAGGAGGTAGAGGAGGACAATGACAAGAGGATGTAGTGAGAAGAATATAAAGAAAAATATAATTTGAACGAAAAAGGAGGAGGAGGAGGAGGAGGAGGAGGAGGAGGAGGAGATGTGAGAGGATAAAGAGGAGGTGGTGGTGAAGTAGGAAGAAGGAGAAGAAGAATAGTTTGGAAGAAGGGTATAAGGAGCAAAAGTACCAGAAGGAGAATGAGGATAGACAAAAGAAGGAATAGAAGGAGGAGGAGGACAAGAGAAGATGAAGAGAAGACAAAGGAAAGAAATTAACAAGAAAAAAAAAAGGAAGTAAAGAGAGAGAAAGAGAGAAAAAAAAAATTGATGTCACATGCACACGAGACCAAGAACACGTACACGCATACACACAGACAAACAAACATACACACGTACACATGCATTTCAATGAGACAGAAACACGTGTAGATAATTATTGTGGCGTGACGAAAAAAAAAAAAGCAGAATAATGCATAACGAAATTGAAGATAAACACACACACACACACACACACACACACACACACACACACACACACACACACACACACACACACATACTGACACATCCCTCCTATAAAACAAAAACAACAACAACAAAAAAAGAGAAAGAAAATGAAAGAGAAAGAATTCGCACAAAGAATAACAGTAATTTTGAACAAAATGGAAGATGAACAAACAAACTCACACACACTGGCAAAAAAAGAAAGAAAAAAGAGAGATTACGTACATAAAATAGAAAAACAGTAAAACGAAACGCAACAAATAGAAAAAAATGGAAGATAAACACACACACACACACACACACACACACACACACACACACACACACACACACACACACACACACACAAATACCGGGAAAAAAGTGAGAGAAAAAAGGGAGGATTTGCACATGATACTGGAAGAAAAATAGTTTAACAAAATGTAACAAATAAATATCCATTGAAATAAAAGAAAGTAAAATATATGAAAAAAAAAATCAAATTCAACTCACCCTGAAGAAAGAAGAGAGAAGGAAAAATTAAAGTCAAGAAATTAAAATACTAAAAAAAATGCGTACATTGAAATAAAGAAAAAAAAAAAAATTGAAATATTTCTTTAAAATGCACGAAAGCAAAACAAATAAACAAGAAAAAGATAAATACAAACAAAAAAAAATTCACCTTGAAATGAAAAAAAATATAACTAAATATTTCTTTAAAAAATCATGAAACCATACAAACATAACATAAAAAAGAAAAGAAAACTAAAAAAAAAAAAAAACACGAGAAAATGAACCTTTATCTCGAAACGCTTCAGTGTGTCTCGGAACGGTGAACTTTTCCGCCCCAATAAACCTTCCCAGTGACCCTAAGTTGTGAAGGCAATGGCAGGAGCGACTCACCAATATGGCGGCGTAAACAAACCGTGACGTCACGACCAAGCCGCTTTTCCATTGGTGCATTCCCCTGAACGACTCTCTTATTGGTCAGTTTTATGAACAGACTTGCCATTGGTTGATTTTAGGAGTTGGAGAAATGGCACGGTTATGGAGAAGAGGAGGAGGAGGAGGAGGAGGAGGAGGAGGAGGAGGAGGAGGAGGAGGAGGAGGAGGAGGAGGAGGAGGAAATGGTGAAGGAAGAGATAAGGAATGTGAGGGAAGGGAAAGAGAAAGGGAGTTTTAAGTGGGGGAAAAAAAGCGTAATTACAGAGAGAGAGAGAGAGAGAGAGAGAGAGAGAGAGAGAGAGAGAGAGAGAGAGAGAGAGAGAGAGAGAGAGAGAGAGATGTAACAATTATCTTTTTTCTTCATGGTCTAAATACTTGCTCGACTTTTTCTTTTAGTTCTATGATATAGTTCCTGTTTAACTAAGATTATGTTTTTTTTGGCTTAATTTACTTTGACACACGCATATG
>NC_087170.1:14148994-14156494 GCF_035594125.1 Scylla paramamosain | reverse complement strand
GAGAGAGAGAGAGAGAGAGAGAGAGAGAGAGAGAGAGAGAGAGAGAGAGAGAGAGAGAGAGAGAGAGAGACATACTGAAGGTGTAGAGAGGAAAATGGGGAAAGAGAGCTAGGATAGGTAGAGTGAAAGGAGAGAGGGAGAGGGAGAGAGAGGGGGAGGGTGAGAGGGAGGGGGAGAGTGAGAGTGAGAGGGGACAGTATACAGTTAAGGCGTATGAGTTAAAGGGGATCGTGGCTTCCTATTCCCCCTCTTTCTTCCCCTCCTCCTCCTCCTCCTCTTCCTCTTCCTCTTCCTCCTCTTCCTCTTCCCTTTATGTATTTTTTATCTCTCCTATTTTCTCTTGTTTAATATTTTCACTTTTCTCCCTTTCTCTACCTTCCTCTTCCTCCTCTTCTTCCTCCCCTTTCTTCTCTTTTTCCTCCTCCTTCCTCAAGTTTCCTACCCTTAGGCTCTCTTTTTTTCCTCTCCCTGCCTTTTTTTCCTCCTAACCTTTCTCTCTTGTCCTTCCTCTCACCTTGCTTCTCTCTCTCTTTCCTCCTCTCTTTTCTTTATTCCTCCTTCCTTCCTCTATATCTCTTTTCTTGTTTTTTCTTTTGGCTTCCTTCCAGCCTCCTCTCTCTCTCTCTCTCTCTCTCTCTCTCTCTCTCTCTCTCTCTCTCTCTCTCTCTCTCTCTCTCTCTCTCTCTCTCTCTCACCATAACCTGCTGTGAATTTCGATTTCTTTTCGTCTCCTTTTTTTTCCACTTTTCTCGTCTATTTTCCCTTGTTTTTCTTCTCTTCTTCCGACTGTTTCCCTCTTTCTTTTTTCCATACCATAACTATAAGAATTAGAATAAGAATAATGATAATTAGGGTGTTTTACTGTTACTACTACTACTACTACTACTACTACTACTGCTGATAATAATAATAATAATAATAATAATAATAATAATAATAATAATAATAATGTCAATTATACCAATAATTATGATAGTAATAATACTGATAAACAGAGAGAGAGAGAGAGAGAGAGAGAGAGAGAGAGAGAGAGAGAGAGAGAGAGAGAGAGAGAGAGAGAGAGAGAGAGAGAGAGAGAGAGAGACCCACCCACCCATTACACCAGGTAGAGAAAGGTGAGGGGAGAGAACCCCGTTATTGCGCCACTGACCTTGGTAAACCCCGATAACTTGGACGTAAACAAAGAATGAAGAACGTTTACCCCAGTTATTATTATTATTATTGTTATTATTATTATTATTATTATTATTATTAGTAGTAGTAGTAGTAGTAGTAGTGGTAGTAGGAGAGAGAGAGAGAGAGAGAGAGAGAGAGAGAGAGAGAGAGAGAGAGAGAGAGAGAGAGAGAGAGAGAGAGAGAGAGAGAAATAAGAAGAGGGGAAGTGAAAGGTTTTGTTAATGAAAAGGATTACAAAGACAGGTGGAAAACAAACTAATTAGAGAGAGAGAGAGAGAGAGAGAGAGAGAGAGAGAGAGAGAGAGAGAGAGAGAGAGAGAGAGAGAGAGAGTAATGGGAAATGTCTTAGTAGGAAAATAATCTCTCGTTAGATTACTCTCTCTCTCTCTCTCTCTCTCTCTCTCTCTCTCTCTCTCTCTCTCTCTCTCTCTCTCTCTCTCTCTCTCTCTCTCTCGGGATGTAGATAAGCAGTAGGTAAACATTGGCAGTAGGATTAGTAGGGGCAGTATCAGCAGTAGTAATAGTAGTAGTAGTAGTAGTAGTAGTAGTGACAAAATTGATAGTCTACGGAAATTACTCCCATTATTCATTAGCAATAGTAGTAGTAGTCTCTCTCTCTCTCTCTCTCTCTCTCTCTCTCTCTCTCTCTCTCTCTCTCTCTCTCTCTCTCTCTCTCTCTCTCTCTCTTACGGTATAGGTAAACAGTTCTCTCCTAGCGACGGAGGAGGAAATGGTAAGGAAATGAGGTAATGGAAGAGAGAGAGAGAGAGAGAGAGAGAGAGAGAGAGAGAGAGAGAGAGAGAGAGAGAGAGAGAATTACTATACCTTTGATAAACGTGGTGGATGTTGAGGGATTAATAAAGAGAGAGAGAAAGGAGGAGGAGCAGTAGTGGGATATGAAGAAGAGGAAGGAGAGAGAGAGAGAGAGAGAGAGAGAGAGAGAGAGAGAGAGAGAGAGAGAGAGAGAGAGAGAGAGAGAGAGAGAATGACATGATTAAAAAGGAGCACAGATTTGAGGGAAAGACAGACATGTGTTATCTGACAGGAAAATTCTCTCTCTCTCTCTCTCTCTCTCTCTCTCTCTCTCTCTCTCTCTCTCTCTCTCTCTCTCTCTCTCTTCTAGTGGTGTCTGGTAACTTCCCACTAGGTCACGTGACAGACACGCCCTTTCTCTCTCTCTCTCTCTCTCTCTCTCTCTCTCTCTCTCTCTCTCTCTCTCTCTCTCTCTCTCTCTCTCTCTCTCTCTCTCTCTCTCTCTCCAATAAAAGTAGATCTGGCCCTGTTATCATTTTCGTTATGTATTCTCTCTCTCTCTCTCTCTCTCTCTCTCTCTCTCTCTCTCTCTCTCTCTCTCTCTCTCTCTCTCTCTGCCTTTGTGTGTTGCTTCTTACGTATTCTCTCCTCCCCTTCCTTCTCGCTCTCTTTACTATTTCATACTTCCATACCTCCCCGCCTTTCTCTCTCTCTCTCTCTCTCTCTCTCTCTCTCTCTCTCTCTCTCTCTCTCTCTCTCTCTCTCTCTCTCTCTCTCTCTCTCTCTCTCTCTCTCTCTATCTTCATTCTTTCTCTCTCTCTTATCCCATTCCTCTTTCCCTGTTTATCTCCCCTTTACCTACCATCCTCTCTCTCTCTCTCTCTCTCTCTCTCTCTCTCTCTCTCTCTCTCTCTCTCTCTCTCTCTCTCTCTCTCTCTCTCTCTTGCCTGTTGCGTGGCTCGGGAGACAAAGAGACGAAGGAATGCCCTTGAAGAGTCACCCAAATCTCTCTCTCTCTCTCTCTCTCTCTCTCTCTCTCTCTCTCTCTCTCTCTCTCTCTCTCTCTCTCTCTCTCTCTCTCTCAGCCTGTCTCGTAGATAGGTTTCATGAGTTTTATTAAATTCTACATAACTCTCTCTCTCTCTCTCTCTCTCTCTCTCTCTCTCTCTCTCTCTCTCTCTCTCTCTCTCTCTCTCTCTCTCTCTCTCTCTCTCTCTCTAGGAAAGGTCTTTGTGTCTCATGCAGCGCTATATTAGACTACTAGCTCTCTCTCTCTCTCTCTCTCTCTCTCTCTCTCTCTCTCTCTCTCTCTCTCTCTCTCTCTCTCTCTCTCTCTCTCTCTCATCCCCCCATTAACAGGGGTACACTATTCGATTGACTCACCTCTATCTAATCTCATAATCCCTATACCCACACTCCAGCACTATTGATTCTCTCTCTCTCTCTCTCTCTCTCTCTCTCTCTCTCTCTCTCTCTCTCTCTCTCTCTCTCTCTCTCTCTCTCTCTCTCTCTCCCTTAGTCGCCTTATCGGATATCGAGGGGAGGATGGAGGGGTAGGTAGAATGAGTGGGAGGGAGAGAGAGAGAGAGAGAGAGAGAGAGAGAGAGAGAGAGAGAGAGAGAGAGAGAGAGAGAGAGAGAGAGAGAGAGAGAGTTGTTACGCATTGGCTCTCTAGCGTAATATTGAGTGATTTTCATGTTTTTTTAATATTTTTTTCTTCTTTTCATGTGATTTTTTCTCTTTTTGTTTGTTTTTTATTTGTATTTTCGTGATTCTTTTGTTGTTTTTTCTCTTTTTTTCTTTTTCGCCTTTTTTTGTATAATTTTCCTTTTGATTTGATTTTTTTTTACTTTTCTCTTTTGTTTTGTTTTACTAATGTTTCTTCACTTTTCCCATTCTCTTTCCCTCTTTTCTCTCCCATTTATCTTTTTTCTGCATTTGCTATGTTCGTTTCTCTCTTTTTTTCTCAAATACTTCATTCCTTTTCATTATTATTTCTCCTTCTTTACTTCCTTTTCTTCTTTCTCCTCTTTTTTCTTACTTTTTCTTCTTTCCTTTCCTACTCCTCCTCTATCTTATTGCTTTATTCTTTACTTCTCCCTTTTCGACTTCTTCTTCCTCTTTTCCTCCTCTTCTTTCTCCTCCTTCTTCCTCTTTTCCTCCTCTTTCTTATCTTTCTTCTTCCTCTTCGCCTGTATACTTTGAAACTTTCTTTTTTTTTTTTATCCTGCATTTGATTTGTTGGGAAAAGTTGATGGCTGAGGTGAATGAGGATACGCTTCTCTCTCTCTCTCTCTCTCTCTCTCTCTCTCTCTCTCTCTCTCTCTCTCTCTCTCTCTCTCTCTCTCTCTCTCTCTCTCTCTCTCTACGTAATGCGTGAGAAGAATGAATAGCGTGAACCCGACGAGCGAAATGAGAGAGAGAGAGAGAGAGAGAGAGAGAGAGAGAGAGAGAGAGAGAGAGAGAGAGAGAGAGAGAGAGAGGGGTGTGGGGGGTAAAATATCGAAAATTGAATTACCGCCTCAAATAGAAAATTAAAAAAAGACACACACACACACACACAGGATGACGTCACATGTTTGCTGCTCGCTGATTGGCTGAAAGGTCTGGCGTATAAAAAAGCAGCAAAGAGGACGGTCGTTACTCATTCTTGTGGCGACCCTCCTCCTCCTCCTCCTCCTCCTCCTCCTCCTCCTCCTCCTCCTCCTCCTCCTCCTCCTCCTCCTCCTCCTCCTCCTCCTCCTCCTTTTACCCCTTTGTCATCTTTCATTTTTCTTTTTTCCCTTTTGAATATTTTAAGATTTAAGTTTATATTTTTCTTTTTTCTTTACTTTTTGTTGCTGACTCAAATTTCTTTTCTTTTTTCTTATTTTTCTCATTTTTTCATCTTTTATTTATTTATTTTTTTTATTTCTTGTTCTCGTCCTTCTTTTAATCCTCCTATTCGTCCTCCTCCTTCTCCTCCTCCTCCTTTTCCTTCTCTTCCTCGTTTTCCATCAATCACAACAACAACAACAACAAAACCACCACCACCACCACCACCACCACCACCACCACCACCACCACCACCAGTACTTACAGCATTCCAGTTAGTATAGGACACCGAGTTATTTCATTACTTTCACCAAGACTCATTCTGCTGTGTAATTTGTAGCCATTTCTAACCCTTACCGTCTCCTTTTCCCTCTGAGTTACCTGCTGCTTGGTGGGGCCTCGTGCAGGTGTTACGTGCTAATTAACTACAGGTGACCAGCACAGGTGAAGGGAGGAGGAGGAGAAGGAGGATGAAGGAAAGAAGTCTAGGAGGAGGATTGTGTTGAGGGTAGTTGAGGAGGAGGAGGAGGAGGAGGAGGAGGAGGAGGAAGACGACATGGGGGTAGACGTCAAAATTACCAACAGGAGGAGGAGGAGGAGGAATAGTATTGGTAGTAGTAGTAGTAGTAGTAGTAGTAGTAGTAGTAGGAGGAGGAGGAGGAGGAGGAGGAGGAGGAGGAGGAGGAGGAGGAGGAGGAGATTACGTGCAAGAGTAGAAGAGAAAATGGGTAGAGAAGGAAGAAGAAAAGGAATATAAAACGGACAAAGAAAGAAGAAAATGCAAGAATGTAAATAAAATACATTAATAGGAAAAGCAAAGAAGAATAAAAGGAGGAGGAGGAGGAGGAGGAGGAGGAGGAGGAGAGAACAAGAAAAGCATGAGAACAACGAGAAAAAATAGATGAGATGTAAAAGAACAGGAAGAGGAGGAAGTGGAGGAGGAGGAGCAGGAGGAGGAGGAGGAGGAGGAGGAGGAGGAGGAGGAGGTGGTGGTGGTGGTGGTGGTGGTGGTGGTCAAAATGAGGCACAGTGTTGATGTTTTAAGTATGCGGGGTGAAAGGTCACGAGGCCAAGGCATGGAGGGAGGTCAGGTCATGCGAGATTAGATCAGGTCATGAGACTGGTGGTGGTGGTGGTGGTGGTGGTGGTGGTGGTGGTGGATGTGGTGGTGGTGGTGGATGTGACATGTTCCCGTATGAAATGTGTGTTTATTTTTCATGGTTTGTTTTCCTCCTTTTGTTTGTTTTTTTCCCTTGTTTTCTTTTCTTTTTTCGTCTTTGTTGATTATCATGTTTTCTTTTTTTTTATTTTCACTTTTCCTTCATATTTGTTTTGCGTCTTTATTTGTATTTATTTTTATTTTTCCTATTCTTTTATTTTGTTTGCGTTTTCTTTTCTGATATCTTTATTTTTCTTTTCGGGTTTATTCTTCTCACTCCTCTCTCTCTCTCTCTCTCTCTCTCTCTCTCTCTCTCTCTCTCTCTCTCTCTCTCTCTCTCTCTCTCTCTCTCTCTCTCCCCGTTTCTCCTGTCCCTATCGATTTCCTTTTTTTCCTTTCTTTTCCCATTTTCTGCTTTACGTCTGTTTTCTTTCCTCAATTTCTTCCTTTTTTCTCTATTCCCTTCTTCCTTTCTTGCCTCCCTTATGCCTAATATCTGTTTTCTTTACCTATTCTTTTATGGCAATTTTATCTCACTGGGAAACATACTTAACGATGATACACACACACACACACACACACACACACACACACACACATCAAGACACCCAAGAAGAGAAGAGGAGAGAATAAAAAATGTTATTGGATTATCATGAACAAAAAACAATATTGTATTATAATTTTAGCGTGTTAAAGTCATTATTGTTATTGGTGTTTGTTATTGTGAACGCGGGCGGCATTTGAGCGTGTGTCCAGCTGTTTCCTGCGCTAATTAAACCCCAAAAATAGGCAGGCAGGTGTGAGAGAGAGAGAAAGAGAAAGAGAGAGAGAGAGAGAGAGAGAGAGAGAGAGAGAGAGAGAGAGAGAGAGAGAGAGAGAGAGAGAGAGAGAGAGAGAATGATTATGATGAAAAGATAAATACATGAAAGAAGAGGAGAGGGAGAAGAGGAAACGTGGAAGAGTAAAGAAGAGGGTGAATTGATGGAAGATATGAGAGGTGGAAGACTGGGAGGAGGAGGAAGAAGAAGAAGATGACTGGGAAGAAGAAGAAGATCAAGTAAAGTCTGATAAAGGATGAGGAGGAGGAGGAACAGAAGTGAGGGACTAGGAGGAGAGGGAGATGAGGTATTGGGAGGAGGAGGAGGAAGAGGAGGAGGAGCGACGGGGAGAAGTGTCTTGTTTGTGTAAATATTTCTTTCCTTAGCCCCGTGGAGAACCTGTCTCCTTTAATGCCACTGAAGAGGAGGAGGAGGAGGAGGAGGAGGAGGAGGAGGAGGAGGAGGAGGAGGAGGAGGAGGAGGAGGAAGATGGCGTGGAGGAGAAGGCAGGAAGGGAGGGAACGATGGAGAGGGTCACAGGCGGAGGAGGAGGAGGAGGAAAAGGAGGAGGAGGAAGGAATATAGGTGTACAGTACCAGGAAAAAAAGAGGGAGGTGGTGGTGGTGGAGGAGGATGAGGGGGAGGAGGAGGAAGAGGAGGATAAGGAGGAGGAGGAAGAGGAGGAGTAAAGGAGCAGTAGAGACCATTTTAAGTCAGAACTCTCTTGGATTTTGAACCTTTCGACTTTCTTGTATGTCTTCATGATCTGTACTCTCTCTC
>NC_087170.1:14141494-14146494 GCF_035594125.1 Scylla paramamosain | reverse complement strand
TGTTATCAATATACTTTTCTTTATTTTTTTTGTGTTCGTTATATATATTCTTCCCTGTTTCTTTTTACATAGTGTCCTTTTTTTTCATATTCTTTTACTTTTTTCCCTTTAATGAAACAGTCTCTCACACTTCTTCGTATTTCCTCTTCCGGTTTTTTTTTTTCATGATTTCATTTTTTTCTCTCAGTTTCAGATCAATTTATCATTTTTCCCGTTTTCTTTGTTCACATTCCTCAATTTCACTTTTTCTTTATCTCATCCATCCATCACTTCCTGTCATTTCTCACTTGTGGCTCTACTTTTTACTCTCTCTCTCTCTCTCTCTCTCTCTCTCTCTCTCTCTCTCTCTCTCTCTCTCTCTCTCTCTCTCTCTCTCTCTCTCTCTCTCTCTCTCTGTCAGTTTTAATGTGTTTTTTTTGCAATGATTTAGACTTCTCATCGGTTTAAAATTCTCTCTCTCTCTCTCTCTCTCTCTCTCTCTCTCTCTCTCTCTCTCTCTCTCTCTCTCTCTCTCTCTCTCTCTCTCTCTCTCGCGTGTCTCATTACCCCCACAATGACCTTCGTGTTCAGGTCAATCTACCGTGACCTGACCTGACCTTGATTCGTGTAAGCGATTGAATGCCTTTTTAAATGTTTCGTGATTCTCTCTCTCTCTCTCTCTCTCTCTCTCTCTCTCTCTCTCTCTCTCTCTCTCTCTCTCTCTCTCTCTCTCTCTCTCTCTCTCTCTCTCTCTCTGGGGGTTTAATTCTTCAATCTCGTTTTAATTTTTTTTCACGTGATTATATTCGTGTGTGTGTGTGTGTGTGTGTGTGTGTGTGTGTGTGTGTGTGTGTGTGTGTGTGTGTTTGATGTCGACGCGTCACGTAATGCATTTTTTTCGTTTTACTTTTACAAAATGAAAAATAAAAAAAATTATGCCGTTTTTTTTATTTTCCGAAATTATATGATTTTTTTTCTTCTTTTTTATTTTATTTAAGTTTGATCTCATCGTTTTTCTTTTTATTTTTTCTTGGGACTTTTTATTCTCTCTCTCTCTCTCTCTCTCTCTCTCTCTCTCTCTCTCTCTCTCTCTCTCTCTCTCTCTCTCTCTCTCTCTCTCTCTCTCTCTCTCTCTCTCTCATACAAGTTATCATTTCTATTCATTTCCTCCTTTTTCTTTTTTCCTTTCTTTTCGCTATTTGATTTTCTTTTTCATTTACTTTTATTTCACCTTTTCTCTCACGGTTTATTTATTATTTTTTATTTCCTTTCCTTTAATAATTCTTTTTTTACGTCTCTTCCCATCTTTATCACATTTTTTCTATTAACTTCTTACTTCTCTTATTCTCTTTCCCCTCTTCGTTCTTCGTCTCCTTGCTTTACTATTCTTTCCAAACTCTGCATCCTCTCTTCATCAATTTTCCCCTTTTTTTTTTTCGCTTTTTCCTCTCGCGTTACCATAAGAGGGTGGGGAGGAGGGGCTGGGGCGGCGTCCCCTCACTTAACAGGGCTCATTTCCTTTCTAATTTCCCTTATTTTGGGCTCACGTTACGGCCTTTTTTCCCCTTACTTAATGAGGGGAAAACAAGCATTTACGAAATAAAAGTGAAATATGATTCTCTCTCTCTCTCTCTCTCTCTCTCTCTCTCTCTCTCTCTCTCTCTCTCTCTCTCTCTCTCTCTCTCTCTCTCTCTCTCTCTCTCTCATTCATCATTTCCCCTCACTCTTCATCTCGTGTCCTTTCATCTTTCCTGTTTCCTTCATCACCTAAAACCCTTGCGTCTCCTCTTTCCCCTCGTCCATCTCCCCTCTCCCTCTCTCCCTCTCCCCTCGGAAGACTTATGGCGCGCAGAAGACGCATCGTCTCCCCTCGATCGTGTTCTGGTCACTGATAGGCTTCCCCTCATTCTCCACGCGTTTGGGGAGGATGGGAGGAAAATAAGGGGAAAAAAGGGGAAAGACACTCATCTCTTATTGACCTTCACACTTTCCACTTACCAATTTTTCCCTGTTCCTTTTGTCATTGTTCTTGTGACACCTGTTCTCTTTCCCCTTATTTCTCTCTCTCTCTCTCTCTCTCTCTCTCTCTCTCTCTCTCTCTCTCTCTCTCTCTCTCTCTCTCTCTCTCTCTCTCTCTCTCTCTCTCTCTCTCTCTCTTTCCCCTCGGACCTCCTTGCCCTCAGCCATTTAGCATCAAACGTTTAATTTCTTTTCCCCTCAAATTGATTGGGTTTTTATTTATTTATCTATTCATTTGCTTATTTATCTGGACGAGAATTAATTAACGAGCGAGAAAAAAGGGTGCAGAGAGAGAGAGAGAGAGAGAGAGAGAGAGAGAGAGAGAGAGAGAGAGAGAGAGAGAGAGAGAGATAATCGATACATTGGAAAGACTTACAATGTTTCACCACCACCACCACCACCACCACCACCACAAGCAGGTGTCTTTGTGTTTTAATTAGAGTGACATCAGGTGAATCACGTGATCCGGAAGGTGCGTTAAACCTCTCACTCTTCACTAATTACCTCGTCCGCCTCCTCTTATTATCATCGTCCGCTTTTCTTTCTCTTTTGTCCTCTGTTTTCATTTATCTCCTTCCGTCTCTTCTTCTTCTTCTTCTTCTTTTTGTTCATGTTAATTTTCTTCTTCTGGTTCTTGTTTTTCTTCTTGGTCTGTTTCCTGCTCTTCCTCCTCCTCCTTTTTTTCTTCTTCTTCTTTTTCTTCTTCTTCTTCATCTTCTGTGGTGTGTGTGTGTGTGTGTGTGTGTGTGTGTGTGTGTGTGTGTGTGTGTGTGTGTGTCTGTGTGTGTTTCTCTCTCTCTCTCTCTCTCTCTCTCTCTCTCTCTCTCTCTCTCTCTCTCTCTCTCTCTCTCTCTCTCTCTCTCTCTCTTTTCTTAGTACAAATTGATCGTATTCATGATATCAGAATTCTTCGTCTTTCCAATGAGAGAGAGAGAGAGAGAGAGAGAGAGAGAGAGAGAGAGAGAGAGAGAGAGAGAGAGAGAGAGAGAGATTCTAATTGTTCCCTCTTACTCTTCCTCCTCCTCCTCTTCATTAACATATAAAAACCAAAACGTGATTTATCTTTTTATTTTGTGTCTCTCGCCTTCCCCTCTCCCTCACTCTCCCTCCCTCTTCCCCTCTTCCCTTCCTTTCCCTTACAATTTCACCTTTGCAAGCGTCCCTCTCTCTTATTCTCCCAGTTCCAATTCTCCCCTCTCTCCATCCTCTCCCCTCTCTTCCTCTCCCTCTCTCTCTCTCTTCTCCCCTTGTCTATATATAACTAAATAAAGTTGGACCTTCTACGTAATTCTATTTTTGTTATTGTTATTTTTTTTGTGGTGGTGGTGGTGGTGATGGTAGTGGTGGTGGTGGTGGTGGTGGTGGTGGTGTGGTAGTGGTGGTGACTTCAATAATCTTACTTGTTCTTGTTCTATTTGTTGTTGTTGTTGTTGTTGTGGGGAAATAAAACTTTGTGCCAAGGAAAAAAATAAGAAAATAAACGAAGATTAAAAGGAGAGGAGAGGAACATGAGGAAGGTGAATAAACGGAGATTAAAAGGAGAAAGGAGGAAAAAATACAAGAAAATATTGTGTACGTAATTGGAGAGAGAGAGAGAGAGAGAGAGAGAGAGAGAGAGAGAGAGAGAGAGAGAGAGAGAGAGAGAGAGAGAGAGAGAGAGAATATCGAATGACCGCGTTAAATCTGTTATAAATAGAGACGCTTCCCACAAATTAAACTTTTTCTATCTTTCTTTTTCTCTTTCTTTTCTTCCCCTTTATCTCGAACTTTATTCTTCCGTCTCGCCTGAGTCCTTCCCATAGCGAGACGGAACAGACGGAAGGAAAAGACTGATTATTTAAAACTTCTCCTGATTCTATTTCTGTGCCATTAGCTTTTCCCTCCCTTGTAATTTTCCCTCCCTCTCTTTTTTTCTTTTTCCCCTCTATTTTTTTTTCCTTCCTTTCCCTTTTTCGCGTCTTCTCTACTTCTCCTCTTTCCTGTTTTTCTCTTTTTTTCTTCCTTTCTTTGTAATTTCCCTTCCTGACTTTGTCCTTTCTTGATTCTCTCCCTTTCCTTTTTTGTCTGCTTTTCCTCTTTCCAGTATTTGTCTCTCTCTATTCCATTGTAATTTTCCTTCTTTCCTTCCCTTTCTTCCTTCCTTTATTCTCTCCCACCTTTATTTTTTTTCCTTGTGTTTCCTTATTCTCTTCCTTCAGTTTTTACTTCCTCTTCACTCTCACCTTTCCTGTCTTTCTCTTTTTTTCTCCCTTTGTAATTTCCCCTCCCTTACTTCCTTCCCTTTTCCTCCTTTTTTTCCCTTCCCTTTCCTCTTTCACTTCATCCAGTTTTCCTTCCTCTCAATTTGCTCTTTTTCCTATCTTTTTCTCCCCTTTTCCTTGTGATTTTTCCTTCCTTCCTTCCTTTCATCCTTTCTCTCTCTCTCCTTTCTTTTTATCTCTTCTTTTTCGCTTCGTTAATTTTTTTCCTTTCTATCTTCGTCCTTATCCTTTCTTTTCTCTCTCTCTGTCTCTCTTTTCCTTCCTTCTTCACTTCCTTTTCTTTTTCTCTCTATCCATATTCCTTTCTTCCCCGCATCTCTTTTTTCTTTCTTCTTTTTCCCTATTCTTTTCCCTAAGTGTTTTGTTCTTTCCTCTTCTTTCCCTTTACTCCTCCATCTCTTGCCTTTTCCTCTTTAATTTATCTTTCTTCACTTATTTTGTTTCCCTTTTTCCTGCATTTTTTCCCATTCTCCTTATCTCTCTCTTATACCATTTATCCCTTTTCTTTCCCTTTCTCTTATTTTTTCTTCCTTTCCTCTACTTCTCCTCCTTCTCTGTCTTCTCTTTCTCATCTCTTCCTTTTCTATTCCTTTTTATTCATGTCTCACTTTCCTTGATCTACTTTTCTCTTCTGCTTCTTTTTCTTTCATCTTTATTCCTTTCCACTCTTCTTTCTTTCTCTCTCTAGTTCCGGTTTCCTTTCTCTTTTCTCTTCTCTTTTCTCTATCCTGTTTCTTCTCC
>NC_087170.1:14128994-14138994 GCF_035594125.1 Scylla paramamosain | reverse complement strand
AGATACTGATTAAAAGTAGCTGGAGAGAGAGAGAGAGAGAGAGAGAGAGAGAGAGAGAGAGAGAGAGAGAGAGAGAGAGAGAGAGAGAGAGAGAGAGAGAGAGGCGGCATTGTTACCAGAGTCTCAATGTGGGAGGGAAAAAAAAGAAAGTTTAACAAGAACGTAAAATTTTGCCCGTTTGACGCAACTTTCCGAGCAACGACACACCTTAGCTGGTCTGATTTATTAACCTGTTTGTTTGTCGTGTTTGTTTGTTTGTTCGTGTGTGTGTGTGTGTGTGTGTGTGTGTGTGTGTGTGTGTGTGTGTGTTTGATCTGTCTGCCGCTCGCCCTCTGCTGATGAAAGGTCAAGGAAAGTTTTTTTTTTCTGGGGGACTTTTCTTGTTTTCTTTTTGTTTGTCGGATAATTTCTGGTCTTTTCTTTATTTTTCTTTTTTTCTTTGGTTTTAATTTTCTTTCTGTTTTTGTTTTGTATATTTGTGTGAATTTTCTTTCTTTTTTTTAATCTTATTTGGGTTGTTTATTATTATTTCACCTGCAGGTTTTCTGGATTATTATTTATTTATTTATTTATTTATTTATTTTTATTTTTTTATTTTTTGCCGTCCCTTTGTTTTTACGCTTTTTCAGTTTTCATTTCACATTTTCTTTTTTTTCATTTTCTGTGGTAGACTTTTCTTTGTTTATTTTTCATTTTGTTTTTTCTTGGATCTATTTATCTTACTAGAGTTTTCATTTATTTTCTAGTATAATCTTTAAATTAATTATTTCTTCGTTTTTTTTCAATTTAATTCATACTAGTCTTTTTTTCCTTTTTCTAATTAATTTCGAACGATTTTTCTTTTCTCTCTACTTCCTTTTTTTTTTCTTTGCCTAACAACTACTAAGAGATAGGGAGGAGGAGGAGGGAGGAGGAGGAGGAGGAGATAGGGAGGAGGAGGAGATAGGGAGGAGGAGGAGATGGGGAGGAGGTGGTGAAGGAGGAGGAGGAGGAGGAGGAGGAGGAGGAGGAGGAGGAGGAGGAAGAAAAAGAACAAGAACAAGAACAAGAACAACAAGAACAAGAAGAAGAAAAAGAAGAAAGAATTGGGGGACGAGAAAAGAGAGAGAATTGGGGGACGAGAAAAAGAAAGAGAGAGAGAGAGAGAGAGAGAGAGAGAGAGAGAGAGAGAGAGAGAGAGAGAGAGAGAGAGAGAGAGAGAGAGAGAGTAGGAGGAGGAAGAAGAGGAAGAGGGGGCGGAGGAGGAGGAAAGTAAAATATAAATTGGATCAAACCTAAGGAGGAGGAGGAAGAGGAGGAGGAGGAGGGCGCCATCTTGAAATTCACCCACAGTACACGGTCACATTTCCTTTATAGCCTGTCATTATTCACCTTCCTTCTGCCATTTCTCTCTTTTCCCCTTCCTTTTATTCCTTCTTTATTTCTTTTTATTCCTTCCTTCTTTCATTTCTCCCTTTTTCCCTTCCTTGTATTCCTCCTTCATTTCTTTTTTTTTTTACACTTTCATTCCTTCCTTCTTCCATTCTTCTCTTTTCCCCCTTCCTTTTATTCCTCTTTTATTCCTTTTATTTATCTCTTTAATTTCTTTCTTCTTCCATTCCTCCTTTTTTTCTGTCTTCCTCGTATTATTTTTCTTTTTTTCTTTTTTACATTCCTTCATTTCTTTCTTCTTCTTCTATTCCTTTCTTTTTCCTTTCCTTGTATTCCTCTTTTTCCCTTCATTCTTTACATTCCTTCATTCTTTCATTTGTTCCTCCTTTTATTTTGCGTCTCTTATTTCTTGCGTTTTTTTTTATTTTTACACTTTTTGCAATATTATTTTCATCTTTCTACACTCATGCATACATACATACATATATACATACATACATACATACATACGTACATACATACATACATACATACATATATAAACCTATCTACCTCTTCTGTCTCTCTCTTTTTTTTCCTTTCGTCTTTTCTTTCATTCCTTCCTTTTCTCTTCCTCTTCTTCGTCTAAGAGAGAGAGAGAGAGAGAGAGAGAGAGAGAGAGAGAGAGAGAGAGAGAGAGAGAGAGAGAGATTAATGATGATGATGATGATGGTGAAGTCTCTTATTAAAAAAAAAAAAGGAAAGTAATTTGGTAATATAAAAAAGTCTGATTAGAAAAAAATTATAATTACTGAGAAGATGAACGAGAAAATAATAAATAAAATCAGAAAAAATAGAGACAGACAGACACCAATAGAATAAACGAACAATGAAATAAATATACGCATAAAAATAAATAAAATAATAATAGAGATAAAAAAAATATTAATATGCAATAAAACAAAGAATAAAACAAAATAAAAAAAAATAGAAAAAATAAACTGGAAACGAAAACAAAAAAATATAAGTGGAAACAGACGGAAAATAAGAAAAGGAAAATATAACAAAGGAAAAGAAGAAAATGAATAAAGATACGCGAGCGATGTAACTTAGAGAATTGTTATTGGGGGGAGGGGAGAGAAGGGGGGAAGAATAGGGAAGGGGGGTGGGGGTGGAGAATCTGTCCTTTGTTTTCTTGAAGGAGGAGGAGGAGGAGGAGGAGGAGGAGGAGGAGGAGGAGGAGGAAGGAGATGAAGGAGGGAGGGGAAAGAGAGAAGCAGGGGAATGGAAAGAGGGGAGGAGTGAGAGGAGGGGGAAGGGGAAACTGAAAGAAATACAAACGCCATTGTCTTGCTTCACTCCTCTCTCTCTCTCTCTCTCTCTCTCTCTCTCTCTCTCTCTCTCTCTCTCTCTCTCTCTCTCTCTCTCTCTCTCTCTCTCTCTCTCTCTGTTACAGTAAACTAAGCATTTACATATTGAGAGAGAGAGAGAGAGAGAGAGAGAGAGAGAGAGAGAGAGAGAGAGAGAGAGAGAGAGAGAGAGAGAGAGAGAGAGAGAGAAATTTTACACCAGGAAAAAAGAGAGAGAGATTACCATGCATGAATTTCACTTCGTATGTCTTTGTCTGTCTGTCTGTCTGGTCTGTCTGTCTGTCTGTCTGTCTGTCTGTCTGTCTGTCTGTCTGTCTGTGCATCTTCATAACTCTTTGTTCTTCCTGTGTATAAAATTTTTCATTTCTTCTTCGCTCCCTTTTTTTTTTCTTATCACGTCATTAATTTTTTTCTTTCTCTTACATCATCTCGCTTCCTTTTGTCCATCTGTATATTATTCTTCTAATTCTTCCCCTTTATTATGTTTTCCACTCTTCTGTCTGTTCCTTCATATCCTTTTGTTATAATGTATTGTCTCTAATCCTTTGTTTATTTATCCTTTCATTCAATACTTCTTGTCCGCTAATCTCATTCGTAACTAAAATTGATCCTTCCATTCATCCTTTACTTTTAACTATTATATACAGTACAATTTAATAACACCATTCTATACAAGCTGTCTGTCTTTCCTTGTATCCATCCATCCTTCCATTTGTTTGTTTTTTTTGTTTGTTTTTTTTATTATTTTTTTTTAGTCCGTTTATCTACTTGCTATCAGTCTTCATGCTCTTTATCTCTTTGTGGTTAGTCTGTCCTTATATGTACAGTCTTTTTTTATATATTCAGTCTATGTAATTTGTCTGATCTATAATGTTCAGTCCATCTTTGTTTTGTTTTGTCTATATTTCTTTTCTATTCCACTTGATCGCATCCTTTATTTTCCCTTGATTTATTTTGTTCATTTTCATTTCATTTGCTTTGTGTTTTTTTTTTTTTCTCTGGCTTTCATTTTCCTCTCATTTGGCTTTCTTGTCATTTCGGTTCTTTCACTTTTCATTCCTCTGATTTGCACTTTTTACTTGTCTCTCTTCCTGTTTATTTGTCGGCGTTCAGTTCCATGAGTTCCGTCGCTTCATTTCTAAATACATCCTTCACCACCACTTCATCACTTCTTTTCCTTTTTTTTCCTAGTAATTTACCTATTTTCCTTTTCCTCACTTATCATCATCCCTTTTATTTGTCAGTGTTTAGTTTAGTATCTTTTTATTCCTTTATACTCTTCCCTACCACCACTATGTCACTTCCTCTCTTTTTTCCTAATTTATTTATCTGTTCTACCTTAATTCCTCACCCATTATCTTCATCCCTTTTATTTGTCAGTATTCAGTTCCGTGTCTCTTCATTTCTACACACTCTTTTCCTAACCAACACTCTACTAGTTTATTTCCGGTAATTTTGTCTATTTCCTCATAACATCTGACCTATTTTACCTTAATTTCTCACCTGTTACCATCACCCAGCTTATTTATCACTTATTTCTACACATACTCTCCCTCACCAACATTCTACATTACTTTCTTTCACTTCATTTTGTTAATTTCCTCCTAAAATCTTACCCCACATTAACTTAATTTCCTACCTATCACCCGGCTTATTTGTCTGTTCAGTCCTATGTCGCTTCATTTTCAGACACTCTCTTCTTCACCGCCACTCTGTCAGTACACATTTTTGTCCCGTTTTTCGCCAAGGGTGGATGCTCTTGTTTTCTACCGTGCTGAGTCTGACGGGAGGCAGCTGTTATGACAAGACAGTATCATTCTGCCTCTGTTATTTCGATGCCTAATGTGTTTAGAGGAAGAGAGAATGGAAGTGAGAGGAAGGGCGACAGGGAGAGGACATGGCAGAGATAAGGAGATGAGAGACAAAAGGGGAATGGAAAGGGAAAGGAAAGGAAAGAAAAAGTAAAGGGAAAAGATATGAGGGAAGAAATGAAGGAAGAGAAAGAGACGGAGAGATAGGGAGAGAAGAGAGAGACATGGAGTTCGAAGGTAAGAGAAAGGAAAGGAAAGAGAAATGAGGGAGTGAGAGATGGGATAGGGAAATGGGAGGACGTGGAGAGATAGAGGGATTTGGGATGGAAATGGAGGAAAGGAGAGAAGGGTATAAAGGGAGGGAACAGAAAGAAAAGGGAGAAGAGAGATGAGAGAGGAGTGGAGGGATAAAATTTAGTGGAAGCAAAGATAGATGAGGAGGGAGGAAAGTGGGGAAGAGGGAAGAGATTGAACGAGGAGAAGAAAAGTATAGAAGTAGTTAGAGAGGAGTGATAAAGCAGAGAAGAGGAGAGAAATGCAGATAAAAAAGAGAGGAACGTGGGGTGGAAGAGAGAGAGAGAGAGAGAGAGAGAGAGAGAGAGAGAGAGAGAGAGAGAGAGAGAGAGAGAGAGAGAGAGAGAGAGGTGATGCAAAGAAAGGAATGTGAAGAGAAAACGAAGGAAAGAGAAAGGGGGAAAGCCAAGTATGTTTACGAAATTTAGAGTGAGAGGGGGAAGGAAGAAAAACGAGAGAGAGAGAGAGAGAGAGAGAGAGAGAGAGAGAGAGAGAGAGAGAGAGAGAGAGAGAGAGAGAGAGAGAGAGAGAGAGAGAGAGAGAGAGAATGAACGATAAATTTACAGAGAGAGAATGAACGATAAATTTACGGTTTAATGAAGACTTCTCAGTATGATATGCAATTTTTATTTCGCTCTCCATCATTTTTCCTCTTTTTGAGTTATTTATTATTTATTGGGTTTTCTCAGTATTAATTATCATCTTATTCATGCAGGTGATTTATCTTGCATATAATCCGTATGCTGGCTCACCTCAAGCTTAATTAATCACAGGTGATGAATGCACGGAGGGGAAAACCGAAAGCTTAGTGAGAAAAATGAGAAAACTGAGAGAAAGAAGGAAGGAAGAAAGAAAGAAATGTGTGAAATAATGATGAAGAAACTACAGGGAGAGAGAGAGAGAGAGAGAGAGAGAGAGAGAGAGAGAGAGAGAGAGAGAGAGAGAGAGAGAGAGAGAGAGAGAGAGAGAGAGAGAGAGAGAGAGAGAGAGAGAGAATAATAGGCAAAACAAAAAATAAACATCCGGTTGAAAAGTGGAATGAAAATAATAATAATAATAATAATAATAATAATAATAATAATAATAATAATAAATGGTGCTTCTACACTTAATTAATCTTTGTCACTATTCTCTTGAGTTTTTCATTATTCACACTATTTTCTTGTCGCTCACCTGTTAATTAATTGTTTTTCTACCTGTTATTTTTTATTTTATTTTTGTTACTTTGATGACCTGTGTGTGTGTGTGTGTGTGTGTGTGTGTGTGTGTGTGTGTAATGAGTAAAAAAATGTATAATCTCATTATCGCCATCTTTCATTAACATCCTTTCTTCTTCTTCCTCCCTCCTTGCTGTATTGCCCTCCCTTCCCTCCCTCCCTCCCTCTCTCCCATCTTCCCTTCTGCCCTCCTTCCCTCCCTCTGTATCTGCGTGCCTTCACATACGCAGTCCGGCTTCTCCCAAGTTCATTAATTTCCTACACACACACACACACACACACACACACACACACACACACACACACACACACACACACACACACACACACACACACACACACACACAGACAAACAAACGATATGCATGTGTACCTTTTGTATCCAATTACAGTCACTAGAGTTTCCTTGCTTCTCCTCCTCCTCCTCCTCCTCCTCCTCCTCCTCCTCCTCCTCCTCCTCAAACTCTAGGTCTTCCTATTTTATTTCTGTCCTCGTCCTTCTACGTTTCTGGATTCCCTTTCCTCCTCCTCCTCTTCCTCCTCCTCCTATTTCTTCTTCCTATCGTCGTTGTCGTCGTCCACCTCTTCCTCCTTGTCCTCCTCCTCGCCTTCTTCTTCGTCTTCCTCTTCCTCCAATTTCTCCCATTTCTCTTCGTCCTTCTACATTCTTTTCCTCTTCCTCCTTTTGTTCCTTTCCACCACCACCACCACCACCACCACCACCACCAGCATCACCACCACCACCAGCATCACCACCACCACCACCACCAGGTATTCCTCTCCCTTATCTAATTGTAATCGGGCGTGAAGTGTAACGTACAACACACACAAATATTCTTGGGAAAACACATGCTGACAATTTCCTAAGTGTACCCCACCATTTCTCAACCCTCGCCCGTTTTCTTTAATGCCTAAGTTCACCCGGAAATTTATGCCCACCTGCTTTACCTTATGTTATGTTCCGTTTTCTTTTCGTTTTCGTTCGGTGTTAAAGTACAGCGTAATTCCTCGCGTGTGTCGTGTTAGGTTTACACACACACACACACACACACACACACACACACACACACACACACACACACACACACACACACACACACACACACTCACGTAGAGCTTAGTTTCAAAAAAAAAAATCCAGTTTATTGTTTTAAATTTTACGTTGAATAAAATTATTGCGTAAAAAAAAAATGTTGTAGTGAAATGTTGTGGATTTATGTGTTTTCTTTCTTATTTCAGTATTTATTTACTTTCCTAACTTGCTTGCCTACTTTACTGTTGCACTTTATCACCACCTACTACTTCTACTGCTTTATCCTGCTGAGTTGTTTGTTCACTTTCTCCGTCCTAGCTTTTATTTACGTTTCTCTTTTCGTATTCGTGTTTAGTGCTTTATTTATTTATTTTATTTGTTTTTATGTTTGTATTTGTTCTTCATAAAAACTCTTCTTCCTTTTTCTTTTTTTCTTTCCTTTCTCTCTTTCTTCTTTCTCTCTTCCTTACTCCAGTTCTTCAGCTTCTCCTTTCTTCTCTCGCCTTTTCCTTCCTTTCATCCTTCACTCTCTGTTTCCTTCACTTACATTCTTTCATCCACTTCTCGCTTCTCTTTTTCTTTTCCTCTCTCCAATCCCTCCCTTTACTTTCGTCCATTCAATCCCTCCCCCTGTCTTCCCATTCCCTCTCCTTCTTCCTTCTTTTTATCCATTATTCCTTACTACTTCCTTCTTGTTTCCCTTTTTTCCTCATTCCCTCCTTTCCTTCTCAATCTCTCCATCCCCTCATCTATTTTTTTTTCCATTCATTCATCCTTCCTTCGTATCTACTTCCTTCATGTCTCCTCTCTCCTTTCTTCCTCTATCACCTCCTTCCTTTGCCTTATCTTCCTTAAATCACTCTCTTTCATCTGTCCAATCACCGTGAAGACTGCCATCATGCCCTTTTCTGATTGGCTGTTCAGCTAGTGACGTCACACTCTTAATGACGTGTGATGTGCTGATTGGTCATCACCTCATTGCATCACTGGTCGTTGCTCTCGCTGATTGGCCCCTGAGTGAATCAGGAACGCCGTGATTGGTTGAAAAATTTGTCTCGTTCTGTGATTGTCGAAGGAGGATGGATTGAGTACCGTTGGCTGATTTTTTTTTTTCGGTATTTTTTAAAATTTTTATATGTATGTATTTTTTTTTTTTACCTTTTTGGTGTGTGTGTGTGTGTGTGTGTGTGTGTGTGTGTGTGTGTGTTTTGTATTTTCCAGCAAGGTGATTGGTTGAGGCTCGTGTTGGTGTGGGGATCATCGCTCTTTGATTGGCTGTTTCCTTTCTGTGTGTGTGTGTGTGTGTGTGTGTGTGTGTGTGTGTGTGTGTGTGTGTGTGTGCGCGCGTGCGTTAAGCTGTGAGGATTAGACTAGGCATGGTATACTCGTATCTCTCTCTCTCTCTCTCTCTCTCTCTCTCTCTCTCTCTCTCTCTCTCTCTCTCTCTCTCTCTCTCTCTCTCTCTCTCTCTCTCTCTCTCTCTCTCTCATCAGGCAGTAGCGGAGTGGGGTCAGGTGACAATTAATTAAGCCTAGCAGTGCCTCAGGTAATGGTATCAGTGTTAGGGTGATTGGGCACCACTTACTGCTGGAGAGAGAGAGAGAGAGAGAGAGAGAGAGAGAGAGAGAGAGAGAGAGAGAGAGAGAGAGAGAGAGAGAGAGAGAGAGAGGGCCACACATAAACAAGACAAAAGACAGAACAAGAGAAAGAATAGGAAAGTTACCAATATTTACCAGAGAGAGAGAGAGAGAGAGAGAGAGAGAGAGAGAGAGAGAGAGAGAGAGAGAGAGAGAGAGAGAGAGATTCACTCCTACCCATAAATTCCGTGCAGATAGACTGTAATTGCAAGAGATGGAGAGAGAGCGAGAGAGAGAGGGAGAGGGAGAGAGAGAGAGCGAGCGAGGGAGAATACATAGGGATGCATTGTGGGAACACACACCAGTGGATTTGTATTAGTCCACAACGAGTGTATCTATTAAAGTATTTCCTACTGCCGGTAAACCTTGCGTGGGAGAAATGCAAACGAATATAATAAAGCTTTCTCACCATCAACCTTTCCGTATATTAAACTTTATTTCCCCTTCATAAGAACTAACTTTCTTTCCTTCCTTCCTTCCTTCCTTCCTTTCTCTCTTCCTTTTTTTCCATGTCTCCGTCCTTATCTACTTTCCTTCCTTCCTTTCTTTCTTTTTTCCTTCCTTCCTTCTTTCTCTCTTTCTTTTCCTTCTACCTTTCACCCTCCAGTTCTTCTCTCCATCCTTTCTCTAACTTTTCCCTTGTTCTCTCTCCTTTTCCTCGTTTTCCTCTCGCCTTCGCTTCTTCTTTCCCTTCTGTCCTCTCCTCCACTTTTCCCTTCCTTCCTTTTCCTCTTTCCAGTCTCTCTTGCTCTCCGTTCTTTCCTCTTTCTGTCATCCATTGTTTCCCTCCCCCCTCCCCTAATCTTGCAAAGTGACAAGAGGAAAACATAAGAGAACATAATTTATTCTGGATGATACGAATGTTTTTATTTATATTTCTGAGTTATGAGTGAAAGTGGAGAAGAAAACTGTAATACTACTTTTGTTTGCGTAGGGTAGAAGAAGAATGGGGGACTTATTAATAATGAATAAATAAATAATAGGTAATTCATTTTTATCTTAATTTTTTTCTATTCTGAAGTGTAGAAGGAAACATGATTTATTAAAGAATATATTTTAAGAGAGAGAGAGAGAGAGAGAGAGAGAGAGAGAGAGAGAGAGAGAGAGAGAGAGAGAGAGAGAGAGAGAGAGAGATAAACGTGGGATGAAAAGGAAATAATAAATGCTTAAAGAAATGAAAAAAAGTAAAGAACGAGAGGAAAGGAGGAGAGGTCATGAAGAGGATGTGAAAAGAGAGGAGCAGGGGAAGAGGAGGAGGAGGAGGAGCACGAGGAGGAGGGAAAGTAGG
>NC_087170.1:14098994-14111494 GCF_035594125.1 Scylla paramamosain | reverse complement strand
AACAAACACTGACGAAGGAGGAACCAGACGACACTAGTGATAAAAGCATGCATGGAATAAACAAACAAAAATGAGGACTTGAGAGAACATAAACACTGCCAATTTTCAAGAAGACGAAGAGGAAGCAGAGCGGAGGAGGAGGTGGTGGTGGTGGTGGTGGTGGACAAGAGGCAGATGGAAGAGGAGGAGAGAAGAAGATAAATTAGAGGATGAGGAGAAAGAGGAGGAGGAGGATCAGAACGCACAACAGGAGGAGGAAGAGGAAGAGAGAGGAGGAGGAGGAAGAAGAAGAGGAGGAAGCAGAAGAGGGGAAGGACAAGAGAGGGATGATGGAAGAGACGAAGAGGAGGTGAGAAGTAGGAAATATTGAGATCCAGAGGAGACAGGAGAAGAGGAGGAGGAGAAAGATGAGGAGGGGAAAGTAAAGGGAGGAATAAGAAGAATATGAAAGGAGAAGGAAAGGAAAGTAAAAAAAAGAAATAGAATGAAGAATAGAAACACGCAAGAAGAAATTGTGATAAATGAGAATGTTGCTGGTAATAATGATGATTTTGATGATTAAAAGATACAGCATTTTAAACCAGAAATTCTCTCTCTCTCTCTCTCTCTCTCTCTCTCTCTCTCTCTCTCTCTCTCTCTCTCTCTCTCTCTCTCTCTCTCTCTCTCTCTCTCTCTCTCTCTCCCTAAGGGGCAATCACTGTGCATGTACAGGAGGGAGAGGAAAGAAGAATGGGAGGGAAGAACATTGAAAATAGAGAGAGAGAGAGAGAGAGAGAGAGAGAGAGAGAGAGAGAGAGAGAGAGAGAGAGAGAGAGAGAGAGAGAGAGAGATATGTAAGGGGAACGATGATGATATTTCATTTTTCTCTGTCTCTCTCTAGTTCTCCTTTCCCCTCAAAACTCTTTCTTTTTCCTTCTCTTTCTCTTTCTCTTCTTACTTCTTTTTATCGTTGTCTCCCTTTCCTCTCTCCCTCCTTCCTTCCCTTCCATTATTTTTGAAAGCTTGGTTCTGTTGTTCTTTTTTTTTTCCTCTTTGTTTGTTCCGCATCTTTCTTTCTTTTCTTTTTATCTCTTTCTGTTTATATGTAAATTTTATTTGCTTGTAAATAGAACGGAAGGTTTTTAATTTTTTTTTCCCAGTCTTCCATTTCCTCTTGTCTTGTTTATTTATTTCTTTATTTTTATTTTACAGTTACTGTTTGTTCCTTTTTTTTTTCCTTTTCTTTTAATTTATCTGTACATTTTTTTTTATTTTGTTTTGCATTTCCTATTTTTTTTATTTTTGTTCATATATCTTTACGTTCATCGATAGCTGTGTTTTATTTCTGTTTATCTGTCTGTCTGTCTGCCTGCCTGTCTGTCTGCCTGTCTGTCTGCCTGCCTGTCTGTCTGTCTGTCTCTATCAGTTATCTATGTTTCATTTATGTTTGTAAATATGTATATATGTATGTATGAATCTGTTTATCCATCTATCTATCTATCTATCTATCCATCTATTTATCCATTTATCTATTTATCAATTTACATATAATAATCTGCACCTATCCACTATCTATCTATCTATCTATCTATCTATCTAACTGTTTATCTGTCTATCAATCCGTCCACCCCTCCATCTTCTTCCTGTCCGTGCACCTTTAGCCATTCCTTAAGAGAGATCATAGGTGCGATATTATTATTCCCCTCACCTTTGAAAATAACCTTATTGGGTCACTTTATTCAATACACGCCCTAAGAAATTTCCTTCACCGCCTTTTTTACCATTATATTCTTGTAGCTTTTTTTTTCATGCTTTTTTTCCTTCTCTCTTTTCTTCTTTACTTCTTTTCGTTTTTTTCTTTCCTTGTGTTCTTTTCTGTTTTTTTTATGCGCTTTATTGTTTTCCATTTGTTTTATCTTTTTTTTTTTTTTGCTATTTTCTCTTCTTCTCCCTTTTTTCCCTTTCATTTTCTTTTTTTCCTTTTTTCATATTTTTTTTTTTTTTATTAATTTAGAAATTTTTGGTTTTATTCATTATTTTTTGTGTTTTTTTAGGTTTTCGTTTTTAAATTTGCTTATCGATTTTTTTTTCAATTATTTTCATTTTCTTAACTATTTTTTTCTTTTTTCTTACAATTTACTAATTATTCTCATATTATTTTACATTTACTCACTACTCGTAATTACTTACTTATTCTGTTTTGCTTTCCTCCTTTTTTTATTTTCTCATTTGATCAACCATTCTCTCTCTCTCTCTCTCTCTCTCTCTCTCTCTCTCTCTCTCTCTCTCTCTCTCTCTCTCTCTCTCTCTCTCTCTCTCTCTCTCTCTCTCTCTCTTTCCTCCCTTAACTTCCTTCCTCCAACTTCATCTTTTTTTTTTTTTTACACATTTTCCTCTTTCTCCTCTTTCCTTTCTCCTCCTCTTCCTCCACCTCTTCTCCACCTCTGTTTCTTCCCTTCTCCTGTATCTATGTTTCTCTCCTTTTTACTTCATCTTTCATTTTCTTTTTTTGTTTTTCCATTTTCCTTCTTTTTTCTTTGTTATATTTTATTTTTATTCTCCTCTTCCTTCCTCTTCTCTTTTCTTCTCTGATGTTATTTCTTCTCGTCTCGTCTCGTTTCATCTCCCATTTTCCTTTACTTTTCCCTCCTCTCTTCTTCTTTCATATCCTTTATTTTCGTTTCATCTTCTCTTCTCCCCTCCGCGCTCCCATTTTCCTTTCTTTTATCTCTTCTCTTCTTCCTTTCCTCTCCTCTCTTCTCCTATCCTCATATTATTTTGCCTCGTCTCGTCTCTTCTTCCCTCCTCTCTCTTTTTTCCATTTTCCTTTATTTTATCGCCTCTTCTTTCAGTCCTCTCCTCTTCTATCATTTCATATTCTTTCGTTTCGTCTCCTCTTCTTTCTCCTCTTCTCTCTTCTCCTCTTCTATCGTATCATATTATTTCGTCTCCTGTCCTCCTCCTTTCCTCTCCTCTCCTCTCCTCTCCTCTCCTCTCCTCTCCTCTCCTCTTCTCTCCTTTCTTTTCTTCTTCCTCCTCTCCGCTTCTATCGTGTCACTCTTTCGTTTCCTCTTCCGTCCTCTCCCTCCTCTTCCATTTTCCTTAATTTTTCTCCTCTCCTTCCTTTCCTCTCCTCTTTTCTCTTCAGCATTCAGCAGTGAACGGCCAGACTCAGCAGATGATAGACTCCTGCTGATTTAATCTCTCTCTCTCTCTCTCTCTCTCTCTCTCTCTCTCTCTCTCTCTCTCTCTCTCTCTCTCTCTCTCTCTCTCTCTCTCTCTCTCTCTGGATTTGAGGAGAATTGGTGATTGTAAGAATTTTACTTAATGGGCTGAAGAGGAGGAGGAGGAGGAGGAGGAGGAGGAGGAGGAGGAGGAGGAGGAGGAGGAGGAGGAGGAGAAAAAGTTGTAGACCCTAAGTGAGTGAGGGAAGGAGAGGAGAGAGAGAGAGAGAGAGAGAGAGAGAGAGAGAGAGAGAGAGAGAGAGAGAGAGAGAGAGAGAGAGAGCCAATTTGAGTTAAGTAGGTAGTTGCTAGGTGGTGTGTGCGTACGTGTGCACCATCTCTGTCTAGGTGTGTGTAGCAGTGTGTAAGCGTCTCCATGGTGTGTGTGTGTGTGTGTGTGTGTGTGTGTGTGTGTGTGTGTGTGTGTGTGTGTGTTTGTGTGTGTGTGTGTGTGTTATGAATGTTAAAAGAAGGAAGAAAATCAGGAAGGAAAAAACGAAGAGAGGAAGGAATAAAAGAATGTGGAAGGCGGAAGTGGAGTGAAGGAAAGAGGAGAAAGAGGAGGAGGAGGAGGAAGAGAAGGAAGGACGAAGTATGTGGAGGAGGATAGTTTTGGAAGAAGAGGAGGAGAAGGAAGAGCGTGTCCTTCTCTCCCTTCCTTCGTCCCTCCCTTCTTCCGTCTTTCCTTCCTTCCCTTTCCTCTCTTAAGCCTTCCATCCCATCCATTACTTCCCTCCCTCCCTCCCTCCTTCCCTCCCTACCTAACTCCATTTCTCATCTCTATCTCCCTCCATCCCTTCCTTCCTTCCTTCCTTCCTTCCTTCCTTCCTTCCTTCCTTCCTTCCTTCCTTCCTTCCTTCCTTCCTTCCTTCCTTCCTTCCTTCCTTTCTTTCTTTCTTTCTTTCTTTCTTTCCTTCCCCCTCCCTCCCTCCCTTCTAGTCTTTCTGCTTCACTATTTCCTTCCTTAATCTTTCCCATCTTTCCTCTCCCCTCTCCAAATATCCCTACTCCCTCCCTCCCTACTTACCTACCTACGTTATTTTCCCTTTCTCTCTCTCTCTCTCTCTCTCTCTCTCTCTCTCTCTCTCTCTCTCTCTCTCTCTCTCTCTCTCTCTCTCTCTCTCTCTCTCTCTCTCTCTCTCTCTCTCTCTCCCTTTCTTCTCCCCTTTCTTTTCTTTCTATTTTTTTTTATAAAGCAGACTTAGCAGCGAGAAAATCATTCCTTGTTAATTAATTTTTTCCTAAGCTTATCTCTCTCTCTCTCTCTCTCTCTCTCTCTCTCTCTCTCTCTCTCTCTCTCTCTCTCTCTCTCTCTCTCTCTCTCTCTCTCAATCTGGATGGAATAATTTCTTCAAGACGTCCCAAAGAAAAGTTCCTCTCTGGCGCATAAATATTATACAGAAAAAAAAAATATTGAAAAAAATAAACATTTAAATTTTATAAAGGAAAACGTCTCCCCAAAATTTCTTTATTATCTGGAGGGAAGGTGAGTTGATTTTTTTCTTTTCCCGTTTTCTTTTTTTAATTTTTTAAGGGGGTACATTTTTTTTTACTTTTCTGATTGTTTTTAATTTAATTTTAGTTTTGGTGGTTGTTAAAATTGTTGTCTGCTGGAGTGCTGCGAGAGAGAGAGAGAGAGAGAGAGAGAGAGAGAGAGAGAGAGAGAGAGAGAGAGAGAGAGAGAGAGAGAGAGAGAGAGAGAATTGAACACAGACAGATAGATAGACTGAAACACAAACAAACAGACAAATAGATAGACTGAGACAGATACAGACAGACAAACAGACAGACAGACGAGCCGAAAGACAGACATACTGAAGCACAAACAGACAGAGAAAATACAGACACAAGGACAAACACTCCTAAACAAACAGACAAACAACCATTAAGAGATAAATATAAAAGAGACAAGTGGTGAGACAGACAGACAAACACAGACAGACAGACAAACAGACAGACAGATCTACACGGACATACAGATAAACAGACAGAAAAAATATGAAAACGGGATAAAATGAGGGAAGAATAAAAATAGAGAAGAATTTAGTAATAATACAAATACTAAGAGATAAATAGACAGAAAAGCCCCCCCCCAAAAAAAAAAAAAATGACGGAATGAAATATAATAAGAAAAAAAAATAGAGAAGAATTGAGCGTAGTAATGGTGAAACTACTATTACTACTACTACTACTACTACTACCATTACCATTAACACTAACACATAATAATAATAATAATAATAATAATAATAATAATAATAATAGTAATAATAATAATAATAAGCAAAAAGTACCAAATAAATGACAAGTTTCAGAATTTATCGACACTTTTCTTTCCCCTCCGCCTCGCCTCCCTCTTCGCGGCGCCACAAGACTGAACTAAACTTTGTGGAGGGAATATTAGGACAGAACTTTCGCTCCCCGCCTCCTTCCCGTGGCCACCAGAGAGAGAGAGAGAGAGAGAGAGAGAGAGAGAGAGAGAGAGAGAGAGAGAGAGAGAGAGAGAGAGAGAGAGAGAGAAAAATTCCTCACTCCTTTGTCCAGAACTACCACGCCTTCCTCCTCCTCCTCCTCCTCCTCCTCTCTCTTCTTCCCCCTCCTCATCCTCCTCCTCTTCCTCCTCTTCTTTTTTTTTTTATAATTTTCTGCGTTATTTTTCTTTTCATGAGATTTATAGTTGCATGAAATTACACACACACACACACACACACACACACACACACACACACACACACACACACACACACACACACACACACACACACACACACACACACAGAGAGAGAGAGAGAGAGAGACACACGCACGCACGCACGCACGCACTGCAGTTTTTTGGTAAAGGGAGTGTGTGTATGAAGGAAGGAAGGAACTGAGGAAGGAAGGGAGGGAAGGAAGTAAGAGGAAGAGGAGGAGGAGGAGGAGGAAGAAGAAGAGGAATCACTTAAGAATTTTGATTGATGTCTTGATTATTTTCCTTTCCTCTTTTTTTCTTTCCTTGTGTATATTTTTGGAAGAAGAATTTCACGTTTGTTTTTCCATTAACATATTCTCTCTCTCTCTCTCTCTCTCTCTCTCTCTCTCTCTCTCTCTCTCTCTCTCTCTCTCTCTCTCTCTCTCTCTCTCTCTCTCTCTCTCTCTCTCTCTCTCTCTCTGTCTCCTTTACCACATTTTACTTCTCTTCTTGCTATTAATCTGTTTCTTTCTGTCCTTCTGTCAACTTACACACACACACACACACACACACACACACACACACACACACACACACACACACACACACACACACACACACACACACACGAGAACACAATTGATTTAACTTGCAACCCTTTCCTCCTCCTCCTCCTCCTCCTCCTCCTCCTCCTCCTCCTCCTCCTCCTCCTCCTCCTCCTCCTCCTCCTCCTCCTCCTCGTTACAAGCACTAACTTACCTGCTTCTCACCTTCAATTAATGTGTTTTCAGCCCCGCCTCTTAAATACCATTCCTCCTCCTCCTCCTCCTCCTCCTCCTCCTCCTCCTCCTCTTAATCATGTCTCTCTCCTTCCTTTTTTATCTCCTCTTTTTTCTCACCTGTCTCCCTCTAACCTCTCTCTCTCTCTCTCTCTCTCTCTCTCTCTCTCTCTCTCTCTCTCTCTCTCTCTCTCTCTCTCTCTCTCTCTCTCTCTCTCTCTCTCTCTCTCAATTCTCCTCATTTTCCTACTTTCCTCTCCTTTTCATTAATTTTCCCCTCTCTCAATTCTTTCCTTCGCCCTCTCCTCTCTCCTTCTCTCACCTTCCCTCTTACCCTCTCCCTTTCCCCAACCTTCATCATACCTCTCCCTCTCTCTCCCCTCTCTTCTCCCTGCCTCTCCCTCTCCCCTCCCTTCCTCTCACTCTCCCCTCCAGCATGTACTCTCACGGTAATCACAAAGAGTATTGAATTAAGTAAGATTAGAAGAAAAAAAGAAAAAAATAGTCTTTCTTGTAGGTAAGATGAAAAAAAGATTAGGAAAAGAAGGAGTGGTTATGTATTTTCACAGCAGTCATCTTCTATACTGTAATGACTTTTCCCTCCTTCATCAGTGTTGTAATAACGGATGAAAGTGAAGGAAAATGTGTGTGTGTCTTGTGCATTACGTTTATTTCTCGCATTGTTTACTGTGAAGTCGTGGAGAGGGGTGGGGAGGGAGGTAGGGAGAGAGTGAGGGAACAGGAGGAGGGAGGGAGGGAGGAGGAGTGAGGGAGGAGGAGTAGGGAGCAAAAAGGAGGGAGGAAGAATGATACTACTACTACTACTAGTACTACTACTACTACTACTACTACTACTACTACTACTACTACTAATAACAACAACAACAATAACAATAACAATAACAACAATAACAGTAGTAGCAGCAACAGCAACAACAACAACAACAATAGCAACAACAACAACAACAATAACAATAACAATAACAACAACAGTAGTAGTAGCAGCAACAGCAACAACAACAACAACAATAGCAACAACAACAACAACAACAGCAACATAATAATAATAATAATAATAATAATAATAATAATAATAATAATAGTAATAATAATAATAGTAATAGTAATAATAATAATGATAAAAAAAAGAAGACTAAAAAAAATAAGTAGAAAAAAGTAAAGGAGAAAGAACAGAATGAAAAAAAGAACGAAGAAGAAGGAGAAGAAGAAGAAGGAAGAGGAAAAGGATGAAAGGAAAAGGAAATAAAAAGTATCAGATTGGGAAGGAGGAAAAGTAGGTAAGAAAAAGGCAAGGAAAGAAATGAAGACATGAGAAATCTAGCGTTAAAGGAGGAAAGGAGAGGGAGAGGGAAGGAGAGAGAAGACGGGGAGAGGGGGAAGAGGTGATAAGAAAGGGTTGGGAAGGGAGGACGTAACGAGAATCAATGAGGAACCGAGGAGAGAGAGAGAGAGAGAGAGAGAGAGAGAGAGAGAGAGAGAGAGAGAGAGAGAGAGAGAGAGAGAGAGAGAGAGAGAGATTAAAGCACACGAGAATAAAAAAAATCATAAAAAAACGGTGGACATGAAATGCAAAATCGTGCAATAACAGACACACAGACAGACAGACAGACAGACAGACAGACAGACGGCTACACACAGAAAAAAAAACGAATAAACAGACAAAAGCAAATAGATAGACTGACAAACATACAGACAGACATACAGACAGACAGACAGACAGACAGACAGACAGACAAACACAAACAAAGACAAACACATACGTAACATATATGAAAGCAAACACACACACACACACACACACACACACACACACACACACACACACACACACACACACACACACACACGTAAACAAACTTCCGTCTGCAAGAGAGAGAGAGAGAGAGAGAGAGAGAGAGAGAGAGAGAGAGAGAGAGAGAGAGAGAGACAGTGGTGCCAATTATGCGCGAATCGACCTGTGTCCAGTGTTTCCAAGTTGGCGAGAAACCCTTGTAGTCATTGGCAACGCTTGTGTGTGTGTGTGTGTGTGTGTGTGTGTGTGTGTGTGTGTGTGTGTGTGTGTGTGTGTTTGTGCATGATCTCTTGTCCATTTGAAGTATTTTTGTGTAACATGTGTATGCAAATGTGTGTGTGTGTGTATGTGTGTGTGTTATTTCTCTCTCTCTCTCTCTCTCTCTCTCTCTCTCTCTCTCTCTCTCTCTCTCTCTCTCTCTCTCTCTCTCTCTCTCTCTCTCTCTCTCTCTCTCTCTCTGTGCTATCAAGGGTTAAAGAAAGAAAGAGATAAAGGAACAAATTAACTTATCCCAAAAGCCCTGAGAGAGAGAGAGAGAGAGAGAGAGAGAGAGAGAGAGAGAGAGAGAGAGAGAGAGAGAGAGAGAGAGATTTTACCTTCCTCTTCCTACCTTTAAATCCCATAAAAGTTACATTTGACGGGTAGGTGCCATTTCTTCCTCCCTCTCCCTCTCTCCCTCTCCCTCCCTCTCCCTCTCTCTCCCTCTCCCTCTCTCTCCCTCTCCCTCTCTCTCCCCAACCGGCTGACAGGACCATTAAGTCGTATATGCAAATTACCCCCCTGAATCTCTCTCTCTCTCTCTCTCTCTCTCTCTCTCTCTCTCTCTCTCTCTCTCTCTCTCTCTCTCTCTCTCTCTCTCTCACAACCATTTTCTTACCTTCTTTGCCTCTTTCTGCTCCTCAGTTACCCCCATTTCTCTCTCTCTCTCTCTCTCTCTCTCTCTCTCTCTCTCTCTCTCTCTCTCTCTCTCTCTCTCTCTCTCTCTCTCTCTCTCTCTCTCTCTCTCTCTCTCTCTCTCTCTCTCAACTTGTTTACCTCATTCAAGAAAGGAGAGCGAGAGAGAGAGAGAGAGAGAGAGAGAGAGAGAGAGAGAGAGAGAGAGAGAGAGAGAGACCGTAGCAGTATTGAAAGAGATGGAGAATAAGGAAAAGAAAGGAAAGTAAGCAAGGAAGAAGAAGAAGAAGGAGGAGAATATTGTGACAAGAGGAAAAGAGAGAAAAGAGGAGAGAAAGGAGGGTCGTGAATAAATGGAGAGAAAGAGAAGGAACGGAAAGCAACAATAAGAAACCCTGGAGAGAGAGAGAGAGAGAGAGAGAGAGAGAGAGAGAGAGAGAGAGAGAGAGAGAGAGAGAGAGAGAGAGATTACAGTATGGAGAGAAGAATGATAAGAAAGATAGGAGAGGAAGGAGAGAGTGAAGGAGATAGAGAAGCAAGGAGAGAGAAGGAAGAAGAGAGGAAAGGAAGAAGAGAAGAGGGAAGAAAATAAGGATGATGAACTATACGAAGGGAAGAGATTGCGATAATGGAAAGGAGAGAGAGAGAGAGAGAGAGAGAGAGAGAGAGAGAGAGAGAGAGAGAGAGAGAGAGAGAGAGAGAGAGAGAGAGCCAGTATGACATCCGGGTTTTCAATATTAAAGAAAAATTATCGTGTGTGTGTGTGTGTGTGTGTGTGTGTGTGTGTGTGTGTGTGTGTGTGTGTGTATATTGATTCCTCTTCGTTTTCCTTTTTTATTAAATATTCTCTCTTCGCCCTTCAATTATTCATGTTTATGTTAATTACCTTTTTTATTTATCTATCTTTCTTTTTCTGTTCATTTGTTTATTCCTTGTATCTTTCTTTTTTCTTGTTTTGCTTCTGAGTATTTGTTCATCTCCTTTCATTCTCTCTCTCTCTCTCTCTCTCTCTCTCTCTCTCTCTCTCTCTCTCTCTCTCTCTCTCTCTCTCTCTCTCTCTCTCGTTCGTCTTTCCATCTCTCTCTCTCTCTCCTTCCTTTCTTCCTCCCTTCCTTCATGACAGTAATTCTTATTAATCCTCTTTCATCATTCCTTCCATCTTCTCTCCATCTTGTCTTCCTATTATTATCGGTCTCTCTCTCTCTCTCTCTCTCTCTCTCTCTCTCTCTCTCTCTCTCTCTCTCTCTCTCTCTCTCTCTCTCTCTCTCTCTCTCTCATCCCATCAACCGTAGCGGACCCATCTTACGCTCCCTCCATCAAATTCTCTTCCTTTTCTTCTTCCTCCTCCTCCTCCTCCTCCTCCTCCTCCTCCTCCTCCTCCTCCTCCTCCTCCTCCTCCTCCTCCTCCCGTCCTCCTTTTCTTTCTTCTCTTTCTCCTCCTTACTGTTCATTACATTTAAATGCAATAATGTTAACATATTCCTTTTTTTTTATCTCCTCCTCCTCTTCCTCCTCCTCCTCCTCCTCCTCCTCCTCCTCCTCCTCCTCCTCCTCCTCCTCCTCCTCCTCGAATCACAGCTAATGATCCTCTTCTACCCCTCCCTTTGACAAGCTTTCTTAATCACCCTCCCCCTCTCCCTCTCCCTCTCTCCCCCTCTACCTCTCTCCCCTTCTCCCTCTCCCACTCTCTCATCACCATACATTCACACGCCCTCACGGTAACCACAGATCCAGGGCTTAATGACAGGTGTGTGTGTGTGTGTGTGTGTGTGTGTTTATGGTTAAGTGACGGTGAGTTTGAATAGGTGAGTTAATGAGAGAGAGAGAGAGAGAGAGAGAGAGAGAGAGAGAGAGAGAGAGAGAGAGAGAGAGAGAGAGAGAGAGAGAGAGAGACTACCAGAAAAATATGGACGCCGATACAAATACATACATACATACATACATACATACATACATACATACATACATACATATATATCCGATACATAGAAAATGCACCAAAAAATACACACGCATGCATATTGACACGGAGAGAGAGAGAGAGAGAGAGAGAGAGAGAGAGAGAGAGAGAGAGAGAGAGAGAGAGAGAGAGAGAGAGAGAGAGAGATTATTGAGATAAGTATTGTTTACATATAATAACAAACAATCACTTTTACTGCAGATTACATAGAAAATCAATGTAATCCGCTTTCTTTTTCCTCTTCAATTAACTCGTGAATAAGATTATATAGGTGTATGAAATTATATACAATTACAAATGCAAGTAATTCTCAATACCAGATTATCTTTTTATTTCACCACAGTATTCAGTATTAAGTAAAGACAGAAAGGAAGAAATCTCCTCCCATCGACCCAAGAAGAGGAGGAGGAGGAGGAGGAGGAGGGAGGAAGAGGAAGAGGAGGAAGAAACAAGTCAGACAACGAGATGAATGAAGAAAATAAATAAACAATAACAAAAAAGATAGAATGAAGATGAAGAGGAAAAAGTAAAGGAAATGAAAGGGAAGAGAATAGATCTAAAAAAAAAATATATGAAAAGGGAGAGTAAAATAGGGAGGGAATGAAGAAAGGTGAAGGAGGAGGAGGAGGAGGAGGAGGAGATCGATGAGGAAAATAGGAGGAGGAGGAGGAAGAAGAGGAGGAAGAAGAGGGGGGCTTGGGATGGACATGAAGAGAAGACGAAGGAGGAAAAAAAATGGGTGAAGGAGGAATTGGAAGGAGGGAAGGACGGAGAGAAGGGAGAATGGAGAGAAGGGAGAGGGAGGATGGAGAGAAGGGAGAGGGAAAGAAAAGGGATAGGTGATGTGGCAAGGGAGATCCGAAGTTGGTCTGGAATTCAATCAGAACTCATAAGCAAGGCAGTGTGTGTAATTAGAGAGAGAGAGAGAGAGAGAGAGAGAGAGAGAGAGAGAGAGAGAGAGAGAGAGAGAGAGAGAGAGAGAGAGAGAGACGGTTCATCAGAGAAAAGGCGGTAGAAACTAGAGGAAAGCGGTTTCTCTTTCTCTCTCTCTCTCTCTCTCTCTCTCTCTCTCTCTCTCTCTCTCTCTCTCTCTCTTGTCCTCTGTACCGTATAACACTGTGCAATTTTTCCCATCTCCTCCTCCTCCTCCTCCTCCTCCTCCTCCTCCTCCTCCTCCTCC
>NC_087170.1:14071494-14086494 GCF_035594125.1 Scylla paramamosain | reverse complement strand
TCCTCCTCCTCCTCCTTTATATAGAGCTTTATGCTACATCCTTTATTAAACTCCCTGCATTAAATTTTCCTCATAAAGCTTTGGGTTATAGCATTTTTTTCTTTCTTTCCATTTCTTTCCTTTTCTTTCATTCTCTCTCTCTCTCTCTCTCTCTCTCTCTCTCTCTCTCTCTCTCTCTCTCTCTCTCTCTCTCCATTTTCCTCTAATTTTCCCTTTTCTCTTTCCTTTTCTTTTCTTTCCTTTTCTCACTTCTTTCTTTCCGCTCTCCTTTTCCTCTAATGTTCCTTTGTGTTTTCCTTCATCTTTCCTTTTTTTCATTCCTCCCTTTCTCTTCCCCTTCTTCATTTTTCTCTAATTTCTCTTGTTTTTTTCATTCATTTTTGTTCCACTGTTTATCGTCACGTTTTTTGCTATTTTTTTCTCTTTTTCTTTTCGCTTTATTTTTTTTTCTTTCCCTTTTTCCACTTCGCCTGAATCCAATCTACCTTAGTTTACTCTCTCTCTTCTTTCCCTCTCTCTCCCTCTCCTTTTTCTCTCCCTCTTCTCTCCTCCTCTCCCTCCCTCGTTCTATTCATCCACCCTTCTCTCTCTTTTTTTCTTTCGTGATTCCTTCATTTACTCATTCCTATCTCCTCTTCCCTCCCTCCCAACTAGCCTCTCTCTCTCTCTCTCTCTCTCTCTCTCTCTCTCTCTCTCTCTCTCTCTCTCTCTCTCTCTCTCTCTCTCTCTCTCTCTCTCGCTCTTTCAAAAGTTACGACAAATAGGAAAATGAGAATAAAGATAGATAGATAGATAGAGAGAGAGAGAGAGAGAGAGAGAGAGAGAGAGAGAGAGAGAGAGAGAGAGAGAGAGAGAGACGAAAGATGAAGACAAGTTGGCGAACAAAACCAATAATGCGTAATTATTAAAGAGAGAGAGAGAGAGAGAGAGAGAGAGAGAGAGAGAGAGAGAGAGAGAGAGAGAGAGAGAGAGAGAATTATTTAGTTTGTGGTAGGTCGTGATATCTTTTCTTTCCCTTCTTTTCCCTCCCTCCCTCCCTCCCTCCCCTTTCTTCACCCTTCACATTTTTCTCTCCCTTTCTTCTCCCTCACTTCCTCTCCCTCCTGTTTTCGAGTCCTCCTCCTCCTCCTCCTCCTCCTCCTCCTCCTCCTCCTCCTCCTCCTCCTCCTCCTCCTCCTCCTCCTCCTCCTCCTCCTCCTCGTCCTCCTCCTCCTCCTCCTCCATAGATTCCTTCTTTGAATTCCTTTTTCCTCTCACTCCCTTCTTATCCTTTCCTTCCCCCTCTACTTGTTTACCTCCCTCCCTCCCTCCCTCCCTCCCTCCTAGACTCCATACCTCTCTTTTTTTCCGGTCTTCTCCTTCCAGACTCCTCCTCCTCCTCCTCCTCCTCCTCCTCCTCCTCCTCCTCCTCCTCCTCTTCCTCCAGCTCCGTTTTCGCTTAAATTTCATTGTTCTAGTTTCTCTCACGGGTCAATATTTGGTCAGTAATAGTAGTAGTAGTAGTAGGTAGTAGTAGTAGTAGTAGTAGTAGTAGTAGTGTTGTTTTTTTTGTGTTTGTTGTTGTTGTGTTTTTCTTATTCTTGTTTTTCTTTTCTTGTTCTTGACATCGTTACCCACTCACCCAAACTCTCTCTCTCTCTCTCTCTCTCTCTCTCTCTCTCTCTCTCTCTCTCTCTCTCTCTCTCTCTCTCTCTCTCTCTCTCTCTCTCTCTCTCTCTCTCTCAAACTTTTCTCCCCTTTCCTTTATATTGAGTAGGATATCTTGGTGACCCTCCTCCTCCTCCTCCTCCTCCTCCTCCTCCTCCTCCTCCTCCTCCTCCTCCTCCTCCTCCTCCTCCTCCTCCTCCTCCTCCTCTTCCAAAATTAGGCTTGTGGGTCCTTCGGTGGATTTGGGTTTGTCCTGTTTCCTAATTTCGGTTCCTCATTTCCCCTCGGATCCCAGTAATGCTGAGGGGAAAACAGTCTCCCTTTTATTTCCCCCTTTTTTTCGAAATTAGATTGTGGTGGAAACTTTCTTTGGGACAGAGGGGGAAAAAAGAATGTAAAGTATTGTATTGAAAGTATTGTAAAGGGTAAAGGTTGTTTTAGAAGGAGGAGGAGGAGGAGGAGGAGGTTGTTGTAGCAACTAATTTTCACTTCTTATTCTTTCCCTCATTCTCTTCTTACTAAGGCGTCATTTGTCTCTTTTCTTTCCTTCTTTCCTTCCTTCCTTTTTTCCTCCCTTCCTTCCTTCCTTCCTTTCCTTTCCTCCTTACTTCATTTATTCATTCTTTGCTTCCTTTCCTTAATTCATTTCTTTTTTTCTTTTATACTCCCATCCATTCATATCTTTTTCCTTCTTTCTTTCTCTGATTCGTTGTTTCCTTCCTTCCTTCCTTCCTTCCTTCCTTCCTTCCTTCCTTCCTTCCTTCCTTCCTTCCTTCCTTCCTTCCTTCCTTTCTTTCTTTCTTTTATTCTGGCCATCTATATCTATGTATGTGTGTAAGTATGTATGTATATGTGTATCTATCTGTCTATCTATCTATCTATTTATCTATCTATCTATCTATCTATCTCTTTCTTTCCTTCGGCCTCTCTTCCTCCTTTCCCTCATTTCTCTCTTCCTCTTTTCCCATTTTTCTTTGTCTTGTTTTACACTTTCTTTTTCTCCCTCCATTCATACTTCCTGTCTTTTGTTTTGCATTCTTATAACCTCGTCTTTTTTATCTCTTCTCATTTTTCCTTTTCGTCTTCCCCTCTTCCTGTTTCACGTCCCTCTTCTCTTGCTTCTTTTTCCTCTTTTTTTCTTTCTTTACTTAATCATTCGCTGTTGTTGAGTTCAATTTTGTCTTTTTTTCTCTTTTTCTTTTTGTTCTAATTTCTTCTTCATTATCCTCTCCTTTTTTTTCACTTATTTCATTTTCCCTCTCTCTCTTCTCCCTCATTTGTCTCATTTTTACTATCTCTATTTATTCTTATTCTTTCTTATCTCGTGTTCTTTTCATCAAGTTTGCAAGTGCTTCTTATTTTATCTTTGCGCTATTCTTCTTTATCTTATTGTCTTCTCTTTATATTGCATACGTTTATCATTCTACATTGCTGCATATACTTCTTTCGTTTCCTTCTGTGTGTGTGTGTGTGTGTGTGTGTGTGTGTGTGTGTGTGTGTGTGTGTGTGTGTGTGTGTGTGTGTGTGTGTGTGTGTGTGTTACCGTTATGGATACATTTTCCCCTTCTATTGCCCTTGTTTTTTCCCCTCCTTTCCTCCTTCCTTTCCTTACCTTTCCCATCTTCCTTCCCTTCCTTTTCCTCCCCTCTCCCCTTCCTCCCATCACGTGGGATCGTCTTAGAAACGAACTTTTTTGGCTCCATTAGTGAAATTGAACTCATTGCCAACAGAATTCCAACCCCACCTTCCCCATACTCTCTCTCTCTCTCTCTCTCTCTCTCTCTCTCTCTCTCTCTCTCTCTCTCTCTCTCTCTCTCTCTCTCTCTCTCTCTCTCTCACCGGCTGTCTACTTACATATGTATTTGTCTATCTTTCTATCAGTTTATCTATCTATCGGTGCGTCGGGTTCCTCGTCTGCCCGTGTGTCTGTCCCACGCACTCAATCTATCGGTATGCCCAAACTCCCAGTCAGATAAGCGAGATTGACTTGCAAAATGGTATACAAATAGTTTTTATCCCCCACCACTTTTTTTTTTTTAGCTTTTTTATTTACTTATTTTATACGCCCCCAGGTGCATTATGGGAAATGAAGGGAGGGTAAGTATGTGTGTGTGTGTGTGTGTGTGTGTACGTAATTACTTTTAAGTGTAATTTTGTTTTTTTTTCTTTCTAGCTCTTTTCTTTTTTGTTTCCTTCTTTTCGTTTTGTTAATTTTGTTTTTATTGTCTCGTGTGTGTGTGTGTGTGTGTGTGTGTGTGTGTGTGTGTGTGTGTGTGTGTGTGTGTGTGTGTTTTATATTTTACTTCCTTCCTTCCTTCCTTCATTCCTTCCTTCCTTCCTGCTCTTTCTTTCTTCCTCCTCTCCTCTCCGTTCTTTTTTCCTTCCTTCCTTCCTTCTTGTGTGTGTGTGTGTGTGTGTGTGTGTGTGTGTGTGAGTGTGTGAGTGTGTGTGTAAAGCAAAATAATAATGAACACACACACGCACAAAGGAAAACAGAGAGAGAGAGAGAGAGAGAGAGAGAGAGAGAGAGAGAGAGAGAGAGAGAGAGAGTACAGAAGCACAGACAACCAGACTGCCACACACACACACACACACACACACACACACACACACACACACACACACACAGAGAGAGAGAGAGAGAGAGAGAGAGAGAGAGAGAGAGAGAGAGAGAGAGAGAGAGAGAGAGAGAGAGAGAGAGAGAGAGAGAGCAAACCCATACCAAAGATAGAAAGGGAGGATAAAGACAGATAGACAGAGAGACAGAGAGAGAAAGAGAGAGAGGGAGAGGGAATATCGTGGTGGTGGTGGTGGTGGTGGTGGTGGTGGCGGCGGCGGGGTCATGCGATCAATATTAGTCCCTTCGTGGCCAGGGTCATCTCTGCACGCTTTTGTTCTCCAGGCCACTGCTCGCCCGCCCCTTGTTCTCTCCTGCCGCTGCCACAGGACCGCCGCGCCCCTCCCCCTTCATGTTCTTTGTGCTTCCGTCGTGTTCTCTAGCTTGCCCTTCTCGTGTTCTTGTCGGATCACTATTTTTTTTTTGTGTTCACTTGTGTTTGTGTTCTTTGGTGTTTTCCTGTGGTTTGTCATGTTGTTTTTGTGTTTTGTTGTTTTTTTGTCTCATGTTGTTGTGTTGTGTTCCTTTGTGTTCTTCTGTGTGTCCGTCATGTTCTTCTTTGTCTCGTTTTTTTTTTCTTTTTCATCTGTTCATCTTCTTCTTTGCCTGTCATGTTATTCTGTCACTTCTTCTTTCATGTTCTCTATTGATTTTCTGTCTCTGCGTGTTCCTCTGTTCCCTCACCTCTCCCCTCTGTTCCCTCACTTCTCCCCTCTGTTCCCTCACCTCTCCCCTCTGTTCCCTCACTTCTCCCCTCTGTTCCCTCATCTCTCCCCTCTGTTCCCTCACTTCTCCCCTCTGTTCCTTCACTTCTCCCCTCTGTTCCCTCACTTCACCCCTCTGTTCCCTCACTTCACCCCTCTGTTCCCTCACTTCTCCTCTCTGTTCCCTCACTTCTCCCCTCTGTTCCCTCACTTCTCCCCTCTGTTCCCTCACTTCTCCCTTCTGTTCCCTCACTTCTCTCTGCTCCTTCACTTTCTCCCCTCTGTTCCCTCACTTTCTCCCCTCTGTTCCTTCACTTTCTCCCCTCCATTCCCATCACATTGTCCCCTTTGTCCCCGCACTTTCTCCCCTCTGTTTCATGTTCTTTCTGTCCCTCTCTTGTTCTCCCCTCCGTTCACTTACGTTCTCCTTTCTGTTTCATGTTCTTCCCTCTTCCCTCTGTCCCCTTCATTCTCTCCCCTCTGTTCCTTCATGTTCGCCTCAAAATTGGTCACGTTCATTGTGGGAGGGTTCGTCTTACTTCGTCTTGTTCAAAGTTTAAATGAGTTTTATTCAGGCACTTGAGATGAGATTAGATAAAATAGTTGCCAGTTTAGTTGAGCTTAGTCTGAAAGTTAGTCTTGTTAGGTTTGTTAGGCATAGAAGGGATAGTATAGTTTAGTTTAGTTTAGATAGTCACATTTTTTTTCTTTTTTTTTTCTTTTTTTTTTCTTGTAATGCTTACGTAGGATCTCGCAAACTTGCCTCGTAAGGGCTAAGAAATTTGCTACAGCTGCTGCTGTTGTTGTTGTTGTTGTTGTTTTGTTTGTTCTCTGCGTGTGTTCGTATTGTCTTCCTTTGTGTTGTTGTTATTGTTCGTTTTAATGGGTTATGTGTAGAGGGGAGTTATGGTCTCTCTCTCTCTCTCTCTCTCTCTCTCTCTCTCTCTCTCTCTCTCTCTCTCTCTCTCTCTCTCTCTCTCTCTCTCTCTCTCTCTCTCTCTCTCTCTCCACATGACTCACGCTTACCTAACTAGTTGCAAAGTTTGGCAAGAGAGGGCGGTGTTTGGGTGTTCCCCTTCTAGTGTCGCGCATCACCGCTAGATGGCATGCACACGTATCTGGCGATTATTTGTACAGTGGTGGCTCTCGTGGTTCTGTGGCGAATCAGAGGAGCAATCATCACGACAGCTTTAACAGTAGTAGTAGTAGTAGTAGTAGTAGTAGTAGTAGTAGTAGTAGTAAGGTACACACACACACACACACATACATACACACACACACACACACACACACACAACCCTTTTGGCAGCCACTCAAACTACATATAATCAATTTTCAACACTTTTCGCAGCGTTTTCCCATTTCGAAATACGCTTCTCTTTTTTTATTTTATTTATATATTAGGGGTGGAGTGGAGAGACTAGGAGTGGAGGAGAGGAGAAGTGGAGGATGGAAGTGGGGATAGATGATGATGATGGTGGTGGTGGTGGTGGTGGTGGTGGAGGGTCTCGGCCGCTTCATTTAACCTTTTTTTTTCCTCGTATGTTTTTTTTTTCTCCCGCTCTCCCTCTCTCTCTATTGCATCACGTTGTATATTGATTCCGCTTAAAGTGTCTCGTTTTCCCTCCGTGTCATGTCACAGTGACCTAGATCATGCTGGTGTTTGGGTTTGGTGTGCTTATGGTGCGTTGCGGTGGGATCTGGTGGTGTTATGCTATGCTTATATAGGTGTTTTGGTGTGCCGTGGTGTGTTTTGGGGAGATATGATGTGTTTTGGGGAAATATGTTGTGTTACGGTGAGTTGTAATGGTGTTTTAATGTGTCACGGTGAGTTTATGGTGTGTTTTCCTGTGTTATGGTGCGTTACGGTGTGTTATGATGGTTTTATGGTGGTATTTTGGTGTGTTATGAGTGGTTTGTTGATTTACGGTAACTTTGTGATGGTTTTCGAGTGTATGGTGCGTTACAGTGACTTGTGGTGTGTCAGTAAGGTGTTATGGTGCTCTTGTGATGCGTTGTGATGGAGATAAAGCGTGGTGTGTTATAGTGATGGTGAGTTAGGGTGAAGGCGTTGGCTGGGACGGTGGTGATGGTATTGTTGGTAAGTGTTGTGGTAATGACTGTGGTGGTGGTGGTGGTAATAATGGTGGTAGTAATAGTAATCTTCCCTCAGGTGCTACGTATATTACTGCGTAGATTCAAAAGTGGCGCCATTTATACTTACTAACCTCTCCTACCCACAATACATCACCTCCCTCCACCCACCCATCCCTCCACCCACCCATCCACTCAACTATTTTACCAACAACCATCATTATTTCCGTTTTCCTGTAGTATAATTCCACCATTCCTCAATCACTATAATTTCCTGTAAAGTTTCCCCACAAGAATACCAAAATAGACGATATTCGCTTTTTCATCCTTTCCAACGGGGCAGCCACTCAACTCAATGCTCTGGAATGTGCGTGTGTGGCCAAGTGTTAGTTATTTGCCTTTATCAGTAATACCTGGAGCATACTGGAGCACTTCGGTTGGCCAGGGAGAAGGTGAGCATTCCTTACGTGCTGTGTGGGCGTGGGAGCGAGATTGAAAGCGCAGGAATGATGTTTTGATGTTATGTAACGAGTGACGGAACTGGCGGGAGATTTGAATGCATGGCTGGGAGTGCTAGGGCTCCAAGATCCGCCACTGCCTCCTCCCTCATTGTTCCTCGTGAGTTGTGTTCGTATGTCCTTCCCACGGCTCTGTATCCTTGTTATTCACCGTGTTTTAGTTTCAATGCCTGTTATTCAATAGGATGGTTATAACTAGAAAGCCTCAGTCTCAGTGCTTGTTGGTGTATTAATTAATAGGTTAGCGATATTTTTTCTCCTCTACCCGACCTGATCCTGCCTCCTCCTTCCATCTCCGCTTACTAATTTGAAGACTAAGTGAAATCTGAAGTGCGTACGTGAATTGTGCCTGCCAGCTGTCCGTGAAGATTTGGAGCGCATCTACGTGAAATTTGAAATGTGTACGTAGGCTTGGAGGCTGTACGTGAAAATTATGGAGAGTGTACGTGCTTGAAATCAGAAATGTGGACTTGATTTGAAGGCTGTACGTGAAATTTGAAGGGTGTAACTAGGAATTTCGGAATATGTACGTGAATTATGAAGAGTACGTGAAAGTTAGAGTGTACGTGGTTGTAGGGTAATGTACGTGATATTATTTTCTTCCCCCTGAAAATTAACCTGTTCTGGTGATCCTTTGGTGATATCCATCGGTGAGTTCACGAGTATTCTGTCCTTTGTCCTTAATCCTGCCCAGCCATTCCCTGCTTCTCCCCTTATAGTCTCTCTCTCTCTCTCTCTCTCTCTCTCTCTCTCTCTCTCTCTCTCTCTCTCTCTCTCTCTCTCTCTCTCTCTCTCTCTCTCTCTCTCTCAATAATGATCATGTCTTCTCCTCCTTCTTCTTCTTCTTCTTCTTGTTTTTGTTCTTTTCTTGTTCTTGTTTCCCTGTTCTTATTCTACTTTTTGTTCTTGTTTTTCTTGTTTTCCTTTTTTTCTTGTTTTCGTTGTTGTTGTTGTTGTTGTTGTTGTTGTTGATGTTGTTCTTTTCTTCTTGTTCTTCTTGTTCTTGTTCTTGTTCTTCTTCTCTTTCTTCTTTTTTTACGTTTTTCTTCTTCTTCTTCTTTTCTTGTTTATTATTATTATTATTATTATTATTATTATTATTATTATTATTATTATTATTATTATTATTATTATTATTATTATTAATATTATTATTATTTCACCTACTCCTCCTCCTCCTCCTCCTCCTCCTCCTCCTCCTCCTCCTCCAATAATCCTCTCCTATAATTGGTTCCATCAATATGTTTATGGTATGGTTTGATATCGTTCGTTAAGCCTTCCATTCTGGCTGTTTTGTTTTGTTTCCTCCCTTTTTTTTTCATTTTTCTTTTCCTACCTGCCATTCTTTTCCTTTTTGTCGTATTTTATTTTCATTATTTTTTTTTACTTCCTCTTTTCAGCTTACTCGATTTGTTTCATATGCTTTTCTTGATTCTTTGGTTTTCATCTTTTTTAGGCTCCGTTTTTTGCCTTTTTCGGTTTTCATGTTTTCTGTTTTTTCTTCAGTTTTTTTTTCTCTTCCTCTATTCTTCTTCCCTCATATCATATTACATTTTCCTTCTTGTTTCTCTTTTCACTCTGCCCTTCCATCCTTTTTTTTCCCCCTTCCATTTCATCTCTCCCTTTCTTCTCCCAATTTTCCCCTCCCTTTCCTCCGTTCACCCTTTCCTTTCCTATTAACTTTTTCCCCTCCTTTATTTCCTCCCTTTTCCCCTCCCATTTTTCTCCTCCTTTTCCTCCTTTCACCCTCCCCTTTCCTTTATTTTTTACCCCTTCATTGCTCCTCCATTAAACCTTCTCTAATGCCCTTCTCTCCTCCCTCCCTCCCTCCCTCCCTTCCTCCTCTCTCCCTCCCCCTCCCTTCTCCCTTTACCTCCATCATTCCCCTCCACCAGCAGATGTCACCACTGCTAACACTCCACTCCTCCACCCCTCCCCCCACTACCTTCCACCCGTATCACCACCATCACCGTCAAAACTGTTGTAGACGAAACGAGCGTCTGGACAAGAGGAGGAGGAGGAGGAGGAGGAGGAGGAGGAGGAGGAGGAGGAAGAGGAGGAGGAGGAGGAGGAGGAGGAGGAGTTTACCTTTGTGATGTTGTGTTGGTCTACTTCAAAATGTGTTCACTGGTGTTTAGTTTATCTTAGAGTCTTTGTGTGTGTGTGTGTGTGTGTGTGTGTGTGTGTGTGTGTGTGTGTGTGTGTGTGTGTGTGTGTGTGTGTGTGTGTGTGTGTTCCTATTCTTTTACATAAAATCTTTGCCTTCAAGTTTGGTAGATATGTTTACTTGCATTCATACACACACACACACACACACACACACACACACACACACACACACACACACACACACACACACACACACACACACACACACACACACACACACACACACACACACACACAGAATAATACAATTTTGTTAGAAGTGTGTTGTTGGTTCCTCCTCCTCCTCCTCCTCCTCCTCCTCCTCCTCCTCCTCCTCCTCCTCCTCCTCCTCCTCTTTCTGTTAATAGTGTCTCATAGAAAAACACACACACACACACACACACACACACACACACACACACACACACACACACACACAAAATGACACACAGACAGACGCACAGACAGGCGGAGGTGGACACTTGATATGCAAAGACTGACGGGTTATAGAAGTGGTCCACCTCTCTCTCTCTCTCTCTCTCTCTCTCTCTCTCTCTCTCTCTCTCTCTCTCTCTCTCTCTCTCTCTCTCTCTCTCTCTCTCTCTCTCTCTCTCTCTCTGTGTGTGTGTGTGTGTGTGTGTGTGTGTGTGTCTGGATCGATACCAACACAAGACACAAAAGTCGCAAAACTCTCTCTCTCTCTCTCTCTCTCTCTCTCTCTCTCTCTCTCTCTCTCTCTCTCTCTCTCTCTCTCTCTCTCTCTCTCTCTCTGTGTCTTAATTAATCCGTGATGTGACCAAATTTTGAAGTATGCTAAAGTACACCAGTATATTCTTTCATTATGTAATTAGACAACTCTCGTACTTTTTAATTACAACTGGTGGTGGAAATTACTCTGAAATATCTCATTATCATTTTTAAGGTTGATGTTCCTAAGTTGAAACTCGTAATAGTAGAGATATAACGACAGGAACTAGTTTGTTACCTGTTGTTGTTGTTGTTGTTGTTGTTGTTGTTGTTATTTTTCATTGTTATCGTTATTGTTTTTTTCTTCATTTTACGGTTTACTCGTCTATTATCTTTCATTATCGTATAGTTCTCATTATTTCTTTGTTTCCTTATCATCTTTACTTTTTTTCGTTTCCTTATTCTTTGCTCTCCTTTTGTTTTGTATTTTTTCAATTTCTTTTTTTCCTTTTTTTTTTTGCTTTTCTAATTCTCACCCTTCTATTATCATTCATTATCTTGTTTTATTTATTTTTTTCTATTTTCAGTTCATTAGTATTTTTTTTCTCTATTTGTTCTCTTTATTTGATTCCTGTTTTATAATTTCATATATTTTTTTTACATTCCTCCTTTTTTCCTTTTCCTTGTTCGCTGTTTAGTATTTCCTTGATTTGTTACGATTCTAGCATTCATTTTTTTTTGTCCTTATTCTTTCACCATTCCCTTCATTTACTTCACTTTACATTACTCCTTTCTCTTCCTTTCTCTCAATTAATTATTTTCCTACATTTTTTTTTTATTATGAATCGCTTCTCTTTCCAATGCTGTTCTATATAATATTCTCTTTCTCTATTGTGTTTCCCTTTTTATCACGATTCTTTCAGATTTCCTTCTACTTACCCTCTTTATTCCTATTTTATTGCTCCCGATTTTTTTTATTCTCCTTTCCTGCTGTGGTCTTCTCGTTGCGTCACAAATTGTTAGGCCCAGACTTCTCCCCTCACTCAAACTCCCCTCACTTCTCCTCTCAACCCCTCTCCTCACTTGTTCCCTCACTCCCCTTTCCCCTCCCCTTTCTTCACAACCAGACGCTCAAACTGCGCAGAAATATTATAACTTACAACTACGCAATTAGAGGGACATAATATCTCCTTTATTCTCTCTCTCTCTCTCTCTCTCTCTCTCTCTCTCTCTCTCTCTCTCTCTCTCTCTCTCTCTCTCTCTCTCTCTCTCTCTCTCTCTCTCTCTCTCTCTCTCTCTCTCTCTCGGACTCACGTAGTTGTAAACATACATAGAGAGAGAGAGAGAGAGAGAGAGAGAGAGAGAGAGAGAGAGAGAGAGAGAGAGAGAGAGAGAGAGACTGACTGACTGACTGACTTTATTTCATCATCACACGAGGGGAAAAAATATATTGCAAGTCACCATCATATTTCCTACCCCCACCATCACCATTCTCTCTCTCTCTCTCTCTCTCTCTCTCTCTCTCTCTCTCTCTCTCTCTCTCTCTCTCTCTCTCTCTCTCTCTCTCTCTCTCTCTCTCTCTCTCTCATCGAAACTCTAAATAACACACTCCCTTCCTCTCCCATTCTTTCCCCACCCTCTTCTCTTTTACTTTTTTGCCCTTTTTCTTTTTTTCCTCCCTCCCTGTCACTATTCTTGTTTCTCTTCCTCCCTACACTTTATAAGTCATTCACCTTTGGTCCCTCCTCCTCCTCCTCCTCCTTCTCCTCCTCCTCCTCCTCCTCCTCCTCCTCCTCCTCCTCCTCCTCCTCCTCCTCCTCCTCCTCCTCCTCCTTCCACTCCTTCCCCTCCTTCTCTTGTTTTTCTTGTCCCATGTCATTCCTCCTCCTCCTCCTCCTCCTCCTCCTCCTCCCCAACTTCCATCTTCAAAACTTCTCTTCCCAACACTCTCCTTCACTCTCCCTCCTTTAATAACTTCTACCTCTCTTCTTTCCCACTTCCCCTCTTTCTCTTCTCTCCCTGCACTCCTCTTCCCTCTTCCCATTCCCCTCTCACAATAATTTTTTTCCAATTTCTCCTTGTTTTCCTCCTTCTGTTACTTAAACACTACTGTATTTTCGCCTTACTTTTCCCCTCAAGTGAAAATCCCTCCTTTTCCTTTCCTCTGTCTTCCTACAGTCACTCCACTCTCTCCCCTCTTCGTCTCTCTCTACCTCTCCCTTTCTCCTTCCCCTTCCTTTCCCCTTTTTGAATTTCCCTCTTTTCCTATGTTTGCACAATCCCTGCGATCTCTACCCTCACTCAACCTCCCCTCACTTCTCGTCTCACCCCTCTCCTCACTTTTCCCCTCACTCCCCTTTCCCCTCCCCTTGCCCCTCCCCTTACTCCTTCCTCTCAATCCTCCCCTATTTCTACCGTCACTCCTCCCTTCACTCCTTTTACTCTCTCTCACTCATCATCATCCCCTTTACCCCTCCCTTCTTTCCCCTTCACTCCAGTCTCACCCCCTCCCTTCATTCACATTCACTCCCTCCTCTAACTCCTTCTTTCACTCCTCCTCCTCGCTACCTCTTGCTCCTCCCCTTCACTCCCTCTTGCACCTCCCCCTCGCTCTCTCTCTCACTCCTCGCCCTTCAGCTAAAAGGCAAAATAAGAGCGATATTTGCAGTCTGAAATCATCCGCACTGCGCTCTGATGTTCCAAAACTGACCCACAAATACACAAGAATTTTCTTTTTGGGACAGTGGCAGTGGTGGTGGTGGTGGTGGTGGTGGTGACCTTGGAAGCGAGCGAAAGAGAGCGGTAAAGGTCACAGGCGTGTTTGTGTTGGAGGTCAAAATGGTGTTGGTGGTGAGCTGCGTGTGTGTGTGTGTGTGTGTGTGTGTGTGTTTGTGTGTGTGGCAAATGAAAAAATATAAAAAATGCAGAAATTGACTAAAAAAAAGGACGGAAATAGATTAAAAAATGCATATACTTAAGAAAATAGAAATAAAAAATAGGAAATGGAAATTAACTGAAAAAGACATATCAAGGAAATCAAGAAATGGAGCGAAAATAAGACACACCAACAAAGAAAAGGAAGAAAAAGTAAAGAACAAACACAGATCAGAAACTATGAGTACAATTAATGAAAACAATATGAAAAGTAGACAATAGTGAAATATCCAGTAATTCTTTAGTTGTGGCAGTAATAGTAGTAGTTGTGGTGGTGGTGGTAGTAGTAGTAGTAGTAGTAGTAGTAGTAGTAGTAGAAGTCGTTATGCTCTCCGTCATGCAGGTGACCTAATTAGGGAAATGAGAAGCAGGTGAAAAGTAATTGTGTTGAGTGAATGTGTGAGAGAGAGAGAGAGAGAGAGAGAGAGAGAGAGAGAGAGAGAGAGAGAGAGAGAGAGAGAGAGAGAGAGAGAGAGAGAGAGTTATGATGTCAGGTAGCATATTCTATTTTCCTTCTTTCCTTCTCCTCCTCCTCCCCTTCCGTCTCCTCCTCCTCCTCCTCCTCTTCCTTCTCTTCCTCCTCCTCCTCCTGCTCCTCCTCCTCCTCCTCCTCCTCCTCCTCCTCCTCCTCCTCCTCCTCCTCCTCCTCCTCCTCCTCCTCCTCCTCCTCCTCCCTGTGCTTTCTGAGTCGCCACACTGCAAGGATTTTACTTCCACCCCCAACTCCTCCTCCTCCTCCTTCTCTTTCCTCTCCTCCTCCTCCTCCTCCTCCTCCTCCTCCTCCCCTCGGCATACCCTAAGGTTCTTTACGCTCAGACAAACATTTCCTGGGTGAATTTACCGCTGGGGGAATCTCTCTCTCTCTCTCTCTCTCTCTCTCTCTCTCTCTCTCTCTCTCTCTCTCTCTCTCTCTCTCTCTCTCTCTCTCTCTCTCTCTCTCTCTCTCTCTCGCCACCCATGCCACCTCCCAAACTCTCTTATCTTCTTGCCACTTCCGTGTCCTCCTCCTCCTCCTCCTCCTCCTCCTCCTCCTCCTCCTCCTCCTCCTCCTCCTCCTCCTCTCAGTATCTCGAGGGCCTAGTAATAACTGTTGGCTATCAGTTTGGTTTGTTTACGTCCGTTTTCTTCTTCATTTTCTTCTCCTTTTCCTTTTTTTCTCCTTTTCCTTTTTTTTCTTTTTCCTTACTTTTTATTTTTTTCTCTGACGGTGATGGTATTAGTGAAGATGGTGATAATGGTGATAGATTAAAAAGAAGAGAAGAGATAAGAATAAATGAAGAAAATGTTATTCTGTGTTTTCTTGTTTATTTTCTTCCTCTTTCCTCTCTTCCCCTCTTATTCTTCTCTCCTGTCCTCTACTCTCCCTCTCCCTTACCTTCCTTCTTATCCTTTTCTTTCTTCTCTCTCTCCTCCTCCTCATCCTCCTTCATCATCCCCTCCTCCCCTTCCTTCCTCTTCTCTCCCTTATGCAATCTTTCCTCCCTACAGCAAACTAATTCTCATTTTTCCCTTTTCCCTTTTTCTCTTCTTTGCCTTGTTTTTCCTCCCTTTCCTCTCCCTCCTCCCATCTTTTATTCCCCTTCTTCTTCGTGTCTTTCGTATTTTCTCTTCTTTCCTTTATTCACCCTACATTCATTTCATTCTTTTCTTA
>NC_087170.1:14056494-14063994 GCF_035594125.1 Scylla paramamosain | reverse complement strand
TAGTAGTAGCATAACCACCAGTATTAATAGTATAAACTTTAGAAGTTAATTAAAAATAGAAGAAATAACAATAACAACAACAATAACAATAACAAAAACAAGGCCACATCACACCACCCCCTGCCCACCTTGCATGACGCCGCAGCATGCCCCCTCCTCTTTCCCCTGGTGACTGTTTAGGTAAGTGTGTGCATGACAGACTGGCAAGGCGCATGGCAGCTCCAAGTGTGTATGTATGTGTATCTGTGCGGAGACATGTATGTGTGTACCCAACTAGGTGTATGGTATGTGTGTATGTGTGAATGTGTGTATGCATGAGTGGCTAATTAAGGAATGATCATGAGGTTAATGAGGTGATGTGGAATGTTTGTTTGTTTGTTTGTTTGTTTGTTTAATAGGAATGTCTTGTTAATGTTTGTTGTTGTGGTTGTAATGAATCTAGTTTTTTTTTTTATTGAGGGATAAAAAAAAATGGGAAGGATTGAAAAGGGGAAAGGGTTATCTGATGTTGGGTTGTGGGTAATTTACTTATTTATTTGATTATTCTTTTATTTTTAATTTTGGGCGGGGAGGAAAGAAGGGAAAGCAGGGAGAGAATGTTTGGGGAGATGGTTTGGGGACAAAGAAAATGCTTGTTTTATTGTTTTATTAATATATCTGGCTCGGGGTACAAATTTGAGAGAGAGAGAGAGAGAGAGAGAGAGAGAGAGAGAGAGAGAGAGAAACCTGATATTGTATTGCTTTTCCACGTCTAAATCTCTCTCTCTCTCTCTCTCTCTCTCTCTCTCTCTCTCTCTCTCTCTCTCTCTCTCTCTCTCTCTCTCTCTCTCTCTCTCTCTCTCTCTCCTAACATTAGCAACAACTCTTTAAAAATCACAATACTCTTTCCTTCTCCCTCGTTTTCACTCTCCTTCTCTTCCAAATAACTCAAACTTCATACCCTGCCCTTAAAACTTGGCTCAAATACAAGTACCTTTACTGTGTGTGTGTGTGTGTGTGTGTGTGTCAGTGGGTGTGTCGAAGCCGGGATCGTAAAGTATCGGGACTGTTTCGGACCCGGATCAGTATGTTAGGCAGTTTTGGGGAGAACAATAACACTTCTCTGCTCCTTCTGTCGTGTAGCTTTCAAGTGTCCGGGGTAGAAGTTGAAAAAAAAAAATAATAAATAAAGACAGGAAAATGAAAGGTAGGAATTTATAACTGTAAAGAGAAAAGAAAGAAAATAAAAGATGAACTAGCAGGAAGAGGAGGAGCAGGAGGAGGAGGAGGAGGAGGAGGAGGAGGAGGAGGGAAGAGGAGGAGGGAGAGAAAGGAGGAGGTTTTTCTGTGGTGTTTTATGTTCATTTTTTTCTTTCTTTTCTTTCTTTTCTTTCTTTCTCTCTTTTTTCTTTGGTTTTCGTTCTTTTCTCTTTCTTTATTTATTCTGGAATCTTTTTATTCTTGTTTGTTTCTTTTATTTTGCTGTCACTTTGTTTCTCTCTCTCTCTCTCTCTCTCTCTCTCTCTCTCTCTCTCTCTCTCTCTCTCTCTCTCTCTCTCTCTCTCTCTCTCTCTCTCTCTCTCTCTCTCTCTGCATGTCTGCGTGTGGTAATAAACGAGACAACATTTGCAGTGAGAGAGAGAGAGAGAGAGAGAGAGAGAGAGAGAGAGAGAGAGAGAGAGAGAGAGAGAGAGAGAGTTCCCATCTCCTCGGAGAAACCAAAACCCGGTTAGCTTGTAAACATTCTTCTCTTTATTAACTTATCGTATTCTCCTCCTCCTCCTCCTCCTCCTCCTCCTCCTCCTCCTCCTCCTCCTCCTCCTCCTCCTCCTCCTCAAGGCTACGAATCTTTATGGAAGGAAACACACACACACTTTCCTCCAATTTTTTTTTGTATTTGTGGAGGAAAAAAAGTGCAGGAACAGTATGACTACCTGGCAGGGAGAGAAAGTGGAGGAAGGCGGAGGAAGAGGAGGACGACGACGAAGAGGAGGAGGAGGAGGAGGAGGAGGAGGAGGAGGAGGAGGAGGAGGAGGATAAGAGATGAAAATTTTAAATGAAGTTTGAAGTTGCAGATTATCTTCAATTTTTTATTCATTTTTCTGCTCTCTCAACCACTCTCAGTCTCTCTCTCTCTCTCTCTCTCTCTCTCTCTCTCTCTCTCTCTCTCTCTCTCTCTCTCTCTCTCTCGCTCTCGCCTAGTTCGATACTACCATGAATAATCTCTCATTCACTCACGCATTCCAGCTCTCTCTCTCTCTCTCTCTCTCTCTCTCTCTCTCTCTCTCTCTCTCTCTCTCTCTCTCTCTCTCTCTCTCTCTCTCTCTCTGTGCAAATACTAGATTGGGATTAAATATTCAGCTTTGTTAATTATAAGTCATTTTCTTTCCTCCTGCGGCAGTTTTTCCTCCTCCTCCTCCTCCTCCTCCTCCTCCTCCTCCTCCTCCTCCTCCTCCTCCTCCTCCTCCTCCTCCTCCTCCTCCTCCTCCTCCTCCTCTTCTTCTTTCTCATCTTCTTCCTCCTCCTCCTCTTCCATCTTCTCTTATTGCTCCTCCACCAACTGTTCTTCCCCTTGCTCTTATTCCTTCTCCTTCCTCTCATATTTATATTTTTCTTTCTCCTCATCGGCATTCATCCTTTTCATTTCTCCTCCTCCTCCTCCTCCTCTTCATCTTCGTCATCTTCCTTCTCCCTCTTCGTACTTCCTCTTATCTCAAACTTATCTACTTTTTTTCCCCTCATCCATCCACTTTTTCCCCCTCCTCTTCCTATTCCTTCTTTTTTACCTCCTCCATCTTCTCATTTTCTCCTCTCCTTCTTTCCTCCCCTCCCCTCACCTGCCATCCCCTTCCCTTCCCCTTCACCTGTTTTAATGAGGCGTGTGATTACAGGTGAGACGTGGTTCATAAGAAGGAGTTTCTCACCTGCCTCACCTGTTTATTGTGTAGTACGTTCATTCATTACCTTGGTTCATTCACTGATTACCTTTTTGTTTCATTCATTAGTTTGGTTCTCGTTATTTTTTTTTATCTTTTAAATTTTCCAACATTATTTTTTTGTCTCGTGTTGTTGTTTTTTTTTGTATTGTCACTTCCTCTTTTTTTTTAATTGCGTATTTGTTGATTATTTTCTCTTTTCGTCTCCTTGTTTCATTAATTTCTTTTGGTTCTCATTTATTTCCTGTCTTTTTTTTTTTTTTTCCCTAGTATTTACATTAATATTTTTTTGGGGGGGTTCATTTTGCTTCTTTTTTTTTTCCTTCCTCTATTTATATGTTTATTTAAAATGCACTTTTCATTTTTCCTCTTTTTTTTTGTAATTTTTTTTTTATTCCTGAGTAACCTTGGTGAACTTGACAATTTATACTCTCTCTCTCTCTCTCTCTCTCTCTCTCTCTCTCTCTCTCTCTCTCTCTCTCTCTCTCTCTCTCTCTCTCTCTCTCTCTCTCTCTCTCGGGTGCCAAAGGAAGACAGAACGAAAGGGCAATCGAGAAAAAAAAATAAAAAAATAAAAAATACGACGGGAAGATAAGACTGAAAAAATAAGACAGTCAGAGGGACGTATTGACAGAGAGAGAGAGAGAGAGAGAGAGAGAGAGAGAGAGAGAGAGAGAGAGAGAGAGAGAGAGAGAGAGAGAGATAGGAGGTGGTTAGAGGGCAGAAAAAAAAATACGGTAAGGAGGAGGAGGAGGAAGGAAGGAAGTAAAAAAATAAATAAATAAAATCTTAAATAATACAACAAAAAAAAAAAACATAATTTGAGCGAATGAAGGAAACAAAATAAACAATAAAAATAACAGAAGAAGAAGAAGGAAGCAAAAGGAAGTGGCGAAATTAGAAGAAATAGAAGGAAGGAAGAAAGGAAGGAGGGAGGGAAAGGCGAAAAGGAAGAGACGCATGAAGGAAGGTAGAAAGGAAGGAAGAAGATAAGGAAGGAAAATGAGGGAGAGAAATGGAAGGGTGAGTCATGCGGAGGAGGAGGAGGGAAGGAGAGACGAGAGAGGTGGACGCAAAAAAATGAGGGAGGGTGACGGGAGAGGAGGGAAGGAGAGAGGGAGGAAAGATAGAAGTGAAATTGGAGAAGAAAAAAAGGGAGAAATGATGGAAGGACGGAGGGAGGGAGGGAAGGGAGTAGGAGGGAGAGTAAGAGAGGAAGATGAAATAGGAGAGAAACAGAGAACTGGAATGAGGAACGGAGGAATATCGAGAGAGAGAGAGAGAGAGAGAGAGAGAGAGAGAGAGAGAGAGAGAGAGAGAGAGAGAGAGAGAGAGAGAGATGGATGGGTTAATGGAGGCGCCAATGTACGGTATAATGGAGCCACCAGTGGAAGGAGCAGAGCGTGAGGGGACAATGAGCAAAGTTGCAAGCGATTTTTCAAAGTTTTCCCTGTAATCTGAGGCAAAAATCTGGTCAGGCCTTTCAGTCTCTCCGTCAGTGAGATAATGGCTCTCTCTCTCTCTCTCTCTCTCTCTCTCTCTCTCTCTCTCTCTCTCTCTCTCTCTCTCTCTCTCTCTCTCTCTCTGATTTGTGACTTTGTTTACCTGCTTAAAAATTTAATAGTAGTAGTAATAGTAGTAGTAGTAAATGTGTCATTATAACCACTTACACCACAAACAACAAGAAATAAACAAGGAAAACAAATAAATATCCCACGCAGACAAAGACACAAAACAAGACAATAAATCTTGGAAAAAAACACTTTTTTTTTTATTCTTTAATTTCTTCCTTTTTTTCTTAAGGTCTCCCCATTTGTCAAGTTCTTCATTATTTCTGCACACTTGCGAAGGAGGTCAAGAGGAGGAGGTCCTTCAAGTGTGTCTTCCTCCTCCTCCTCCTCCTTGACCTAGCCTGACCTCTCATCATTATTATTATTATTATTATTATTATTATTATTATTATTATTATTATTATTATTATTATTATTATTATATTTATCATTATTATTATTGTGGTTTTACTTTGGTTCTCCTCAAATCGATTAGTTTTCTCTCCACTTTCCCTTTTTCTTTTTTTTTCCAGTGGGTGTTTCTCGTTTTCTTCGTGTAATTGCGTGTCTTTAATAATTTTAATCAGGTGGCATTGTGTGTGTGTGTGTGTGTGTGTGTGTGTGTGTGTGTGTGTGTGTGTGTGTGTGTGTGTGTGTGTGTGTGCGCGCGCGCGCGCGCGAACATTCAAATTCTGTTTATTTTAATGTTTTACAATTTTATTTTCCTTAGTCTCATTTTCCTTCTTTTTAATAACTAAGCTTCTACTACTACTACTACTACTACTACTACTACTACTACTACTACCACCATAAACCAGTAATTATACATTCATCAATCATTTTCTTCACACACACACACACACACACACACACACACACACACACACACACACACACACACACACACACACACACACACACACACACATTGTATGATTACCCCAAGGCGAAAGGAGAAAGAATTAACAGTATATTTGAAGGGGAACATGAAGGAGAAGGAGGAGGAGGAGTAGGAGGGTGATGAAATACAAATAGATATGAGGAGGAGAGGTAACTGACAGGCTGGAAAAAAAGAAAGAAACAACAACAACAACAACAACAACAACAACAACAACAACTACTACTACTACTACTACTACTACTACTACCAACAAGAACAACAACAACAACAACAACAACAACAACAACAACAACAACAAAAAGAACACACATATAAAAAGAGAAAATGAAAATGAGGTTGAGAGAGAAAAAAGATAACACTTAACCTCCCATCCACACACACACACACACACACACACACACACACACACACACACACACACACACACACACACACACACACACACTCTCTCATCCCCTCCACCACCACCACCACCACCACCACCACCACCACCACCCAGCCATTGATCCCGGCAACAGTAGGGAAGGTGAAGAGAGACAAGGTGGCGTCGGCTCTCCGGTTTCGCTTCTGTAATACCCCGACACTGGTGGTGCTGGTACACTTAAAGCTGCCTCGCCCGAAGACCGCGTTTGCTGTGGTTCCCCCTTGCGCCTCCCAACCCCGAACAGAAAACGGGTGCTCGCTTAGTCGCGGGGGTGGAGTAGGAGGAGAGAGAGGAGGATAGGAAGGAGAGAGGAGGGAAAATGGAGTAAGAGAAGGAAGACTAGGAGGTAACTAAATTGTGGAGGAGTGAAAATAGAATGAGGGAAGGAACGACGAAGTAATGGATGGGGGAAAATGAGAGAGAGAGAGAGAGAGAGAGAGAGAGAGAGAGAGAGAGAGAGAGAGAGAGAGAGAGAGAGAGAGAGAGAGAGAGTCGATAGTGTGTCGTATACCTTAGTTGTAAATGAGTATAAATCACGACAAACAGCTGTATTGCGTGACTCAGCGACTCACGGCCTGCCCTTTGATTACGCCGCGATTCATGTCTGCGCTTTTTCATACTCATGTTTCTTTACTCATGTCATTTTTTTTTTTTTTTGTCTTCACTCGTGTCTTTTTATTTACATAATTTTTCATTTTTTTATTTTTCACTCATGTCTTTTATTATTTTTTTATTCATGTGCCTTTTTTTCCACGTTATTTGTCATTGTCTTGCGTCTTTGTTTACTCATGTTTCTTTTGTTCGCTTTTCACTTTATTTTCTCATAGCTATGCATTTTTGTTTTTACTTATCATTTACTTTTTTATTTATTTTTTTACTTTATTCACACATTTTTTGTTAGTGTTTGTTTCGTTCGTTTTTTTTTATTTATTTTTTATTTAATTTTTTTTTTATTAACGCCAGTCCTTACCCATGTCGTGTTGTCTTGTAATTTTACTCAAATTTATTTTATTCATTACTAATCTTCAATCACTCATTTCTCACCCGTATTCTTATCCATCATTCATACCTTTACAATTTACTCATTATACACTCATGCCTGTATTTTAGTTGCGTTCCTTTAATTCATATATTTTCAATAACTATTTTTTTCATTCATATCCTTTACTCACTTTTCTTTAATTTCCATCGTGCCTCATCAAATTTTTACTCATGTATGAATAAACTCAGAAAGTAACCCATATTGTCTGTTCACGCTGACTCACTACTAACACTTCTCACTGACTCACACACTCATCTTTCTCATGGGTGACTCATTTGCACCTCTCATGGTTGTAAATAAGGGAAAGCGTGACTCATTTATTCCCCTCAAGCACTCATGAATAATTTTTAATAGTAATCCATGTTTTTTCCTGAGTTTTATTCGATTTTTTATTGTTTATTAGTGAGAAGGAGCGTGTTCGTTTTTATAGTGACTCATAAAAAACGTTTCCTCTTTATTGTGAATGAAGGAAACGTTCCCCCGTGACTCACTGCCTCCAGAGAACGTTAATGATTGGGTGATTTTTATCCAGAGTAAAATAAACGTTTGATATTATTCACAAACACCATCCTGCGAGTTTTAAAGCAATAGTAGCCTAGGTGTTCCAAGGACGCAACGTTTTCTCTTGACCTTGAGTGACGAAGAAAACGTTTAAAGCTGAGTGGAAC
>NC_087170.1:14043994-14051494 GCF_035594125.1 Scylla paramamosain | reverse complement strand
CGCTCCGAGGATGTCGTCACTCGCTAACAAATCCAGTTCGTGTTGTGAAAAATCCTGACTGTCTAGTTGTTGATTAAAGCGCTCCCATCCTCGCGATTAAAAACAACCCTTGCAGTATTAAATGATGGTAGACAAAATAATGATAATGATGAGTAAGAGTTGTAAGTGCAGTTTGTGTTTATATACTTTGTTTTTTGTCCTTTCATCATGAGATAATTTTTTTTTTCAATATGCTTCAATGATTGATTATCTCTTGTAAATTTTTTTGCGAGGCAGTCACAAGTCATTAGTGAGGTCAGCTGTGTCACTTATCCCTCGCCATTCTCTAATATCCTCATCATTTTGGAGAGATTAACTTTTATATATATATATATTTTTTCCTTTTCCCTTTTCCCCCTCCTTCCCCGGACTTCCCTCCTTCCGTTCCTTCATTCCTCCTATCCTCCTCCTCCCTGCCTCCCTCCTTACGATCATCTCTTCCCTCCCTCCTTCTCTCCGGCTTTTTTTTTCCCACTCCCTACTTTTCTCTAATTCTTTCTTCCTTTCTTCTTTCCTCGGTTCTCTTTTTCTCCTCTTATCTTCCCTACGTATTTTTCTTTTTTGTTCTCACTATCCCTTCTTCCCTCTATTTTTTCTTTATTTAACCCCTTCTTCCGTTCTCTTTTTCTTACCTCCTAATCTTCTCTTTTTTCCCCCAATTTTCCTTCTCTTCTTTCTTGCCATTGTCTCTATATTAACCCTCTTATTCTTCTTCCTCCTATTCTCTTTCCTTACCTCTATTTCCCTCCTATCTTCCTTCCATCACTTTATTCTTTCTATCCTTCTCCATTCCTACTTTCCTTCGTCCGTTTTTTATCTCCATACCTTCCTTCATTACTCCTTCGTTTTTCTTTCCTTTTCTTCCCTCTCCTTAATTGCCCCTTCCTCCATCACTAATTATCCATTTCTCTTTTTATTTCCATCTCTCCTCCCCTTTCTTTCATTTTTTTTCTCAATTCCTCCTAACCGCTCCTTACATCTCTCCATTTTCGTCTCTATCTCTCTCTTTCTCACTCTCTGTTCCATTTTTCCTCAATCTATCCTCTTTCCTTCATCCTTTTTTTATTCCTATTATTCTCTTCGTACGTCTCTCCACTTTTTTGTCTTCATCTTTCTATCTCTCTGTTTTTACATCCTTTTTATCCTTCCCTCATTCCCTCTACCTTATCCTTTCCTTCTCCCTCTCCCTCTCCCTCTCCCTTCGCCCCCCCAAGCTGCAGTTCATGGTGAGTTTCTACAAGTGTTGCTACAAGTGTCGGTGTTGTGTTACTTTCGCTGCTCTCAGAATGTTAAAGTTACTCCTCTCATTGCCTCCTTCACTCCGTTTTCTTTCCTCCTCTCATTCCTTTCACGCCGGTTTCTTCAGTCATTTTCTCTCAGTCCGTTTTCTTTATCTTCATCTATCTTATAATCTTCTTTCTTCGTTCTTCCTTTCTCTCCTATTTTATTTTTTTTTCATCATTTACGCCTAATCTTCCTCTGCTTCTTCTCATCTCCCTTGCATCTATTTTCTTCCTTACTGCGTTTGCTATCTCTCTCTCTCTCTCTCTCTCTCTCTCTCTCTCTCTCTCTCTCTCTCTCTCTCTCTCTCTCTCTCTCTCTCTCTCTCTCTCTCTCTCTCTCTCTCTCTTATCGTTCTCCTTTATATCTTCCTTTGTTTCTGTATTCCTCCATTTTCCTAGTTTTCTTCCTTCTCATTATTATTTTTTTTATTTTGTCTCATTCCTTCTTTCTTTTCTGTTTCCCATTTCTTCATCCCTTTGTGTTTTTATCCCTTCGTTATCTTCATTAATTCCTCATCACTTTTTCCCTCATTTCTCATCCCTTCCTTCATTTTCCGTTTTTTGTTTTCTTATTATCTTCGTTATTTCTCAATTCTTGTTTCCACTTTCGGTGTTCTTCTGCTTTCCTTCACCTTCAAAAATTTCTTCCTTTCCTTATTTTCCTCTTCCTCTTCTCATCTTCCTTATTTCCCCTTCTTTCCTTCCGTTACTATCTTCTCTGTTTTCCTTCTTTTGTATCTTTCTCCTTTATCCTTTTATTATTTTCCTTTTTTTCCTGTTTCCTGCTTTCTCTTGCTTTCTTTCTTAATTACTTCTTTTACTTACTTTATCTCATGTGGCTTCCATTTAACATATTTCTTCATTCTCTTTACTCCCTTTCTGTGTGACTTTAATTATCTTTTATCTCTAAGTCTAATTTTCCTTAATTTTCACCCTCTCTATTTCTCCTTCTCCTCTTCCTCTTCCTTGCCTCTCCATCTTCTCCCTCTCCTCCTCTCTCTTCCTCACCAACTATGTCTTCATTTTTCTGCCTCTTTCTCTCTCTTTTTCTCTCACCTTTCCTTACCTGTCTATCACGACCTTTCTTTACTCTCCTTCCTCCTCTTCTTCCTTCTTCCTTCCTTCGTATTTTTCTTCTTGCCTACCTGAGCTATTACCCTTTATCTCAATTTCTCTTCGCTGTTCTGCCTTACTTCCTCATTGCCTTTCTCTCTCTCTCTCTCTCTCTCTCTCTCTCTCTCTCTCTCTCTCTCTCTCTCTCTCTCTCTCTCTCTCTCTCTCTCTCTCTCTCTCTCTCTCTCTCTCACCTCAATTTTCTTTCACATTCCCGTCCTTCACCTCAAGCCCATAACGTTTCCTCCTCCTCCTCCTCCTCCTCCTCCTCCTCCTCCTCCTCCTCCTCCTCCTCCTCCTCTTCCTCCTCCTCCTCCTCCTCCTCCCCAATTCAAAGTTTCTTCTCACGTCAACATTTTCTTCACACTTTCACAAACACCTAATTTTCTCTCTTCCTTCTCTCCTCTATAACCTCTCCCCCTCTTTCTCCCTCTCCCTCTCCCGCTCTCTCTCTCCCTTCATCTCTCGGTCTCATCTTCATTTTCTAGTCTCCCTTCAACCTCCTATTCTCCACACACATTCTCCACTCATCACTAATCTCTCTCTCTCTCTCTCTCTCTCTCTCTCTCTCTCTCTCTCTCTCTCTCTCTCTCTCTCTCTCTCTCTCTCTCTCTCTCTCTCTCTCTCTCTAAACGTCTACAGAGAATTGAATGTCTCCTTTCTCTCACTCCCTTTCCCATTTACTCTCCCTTTCTCTCCCTCCTCCCTTCTGATACTTCTCACAACTGTTCTGTATTGAAACAAATGACAGTCTCAAGAAGAGGAGGAGGAGGAGGAGGAGGAGGAAGACTTGAGGGTAAAACTTAACATTCTGAGAGTTATTTCTTCTTATTGCCTACTTTTCTACTTAAGTTTCCCCTCCTACAATTCTTACTTTTTTTTCGTTTTCTGTTGCTGTTTGATGTCAGAGAGAGAGAGAGAGAGAGAGAGAGAGAGAGAGAGAGAGAGAGAGAGAGAGAGAGAGAGAGAGAGAATGTTACTCATGTGCTTATTTTTTTTTTTCTTTTTCTTTCTTTTTCTTTCCTTTTTGGTGTTACCTGTCTGTTCATTTGTGTATTTGACTTCAAAGGAACAAAAATAAAAAAAATCAAGGGTAAGTTGTGTTGTGAATTTACATTTTCCGTTTTTGATGTTTTTAATTTTCACTTTTTTTTATTTTTTTATTTATTTGTTTTGTATTCTTTAAATTTTCTTCGGTGACGGCAGAAGAAAAAAAGAAAACAAAGAGAAAGAATAAACATATTAAAAGAACATATCTAGTTTCTACTTTTCTATAATTAACATACTAAACTTCTTATAGCTAAGCATTCTTGTGTTTTCTTTAGTGACCGTGAAAAATGAAAAAGAAAATGGACATAAAGAAAACGTTTATCTGCATTTCCTCGCAGTTACTAAACATATTCTTGCGTCACATACGAAAGAGAAGACAAAGTGGATACGAAGAAAACGTGTGTGTGGAATATTAACATTACTAAACCTCTATCAAGTCCCACGAGAGAGAGAGAGAGAGAGAGAGAGAGAGAGAGAGAGAGAGAGAGAGAGAATGAAAATGTATAGCCGTTGTATATTTCCATTCCCGTTATAAAACATCTATTTTTATGCCTATTACCTCCACAAAGAGAGAGAGAGAGAGAGAGAGAGAGAGAGAGAGAGAGAGAGAGAGAGAGAGAGAGAGAGAGAGAGAGAGAGAGAGAAACCCATATATTTTACATCCCTAATAACAAACAATTTCTTAAGCTTCCCCTTAAAAAAAAAAGAGAAAACCAACGACAACAACAACAAAACCCAAATAAAGGATAAACACAATGCCAACATATTAGTGTAAACATTCCCATTCGTATTGCCAACCATTTCTTTTCCCTCAAGTCCGAAGCTGAAATGGATTGCGGTTTTCTCAATTGTTCCGCACCTCCCACAAAAGAAGCTCATTTATATAGTCATTTTTATCCTCCCCCCCCCCACACCGCGCTCTCTTTTGTCCCGCGATATAAACGAGGCCGTGTCCACTTTACTGCCGCGACGATGTTCTTTATGACCCTGTTTATAAATGGCGCCAGTTTTGTTATTCAAGTGCTCAGGAAACGTAGTGGAGGGTGTGTCTGCGTGTGTGTGTGTGTGTGTGTGTGTGTGTGTGTGTGTGTGTGTGTGTGTGTGTGTGTGTGTGTGTGCAGTGAAAGGAGCTGGGCGTTCGTTCTTCTCGTTTGAAGCGATAGAGAGAGAGAGAGAGAGAGAGAGAGAGAGAGAGAGAGAGAGAGAGAGAGAGAGAGAGAGAGAGAGAGAGAGAGAGAGAGACTAGATCATAATTTACAACAAGGTAAAGTAATACTAATTTTCATGCTCTTAAATTCTCCCAGCAATACCAACATAGACACACGTAGCCAGGAAATAAAGTCTACGGTCAAAGCTATTCACATTTCACTTACTCCTGTCCTTCCTATCCTTATTCATCTCAACATCAACAAAGGGCAAAGAAGAAAACCTCCAATACCTTCTTAAAGCGTCAAATAAAGAGCATAGAGTTAAAGACAAAGGCGCTAGAACAATATGAAGGCCTCCAAGTAGAGTTAGGAAAAGAAAAATGACCTGGGAGTCGTTTTCTTCCGTCTTCTTCCGCGGTCATGCCTCGAGGGGGAGCTAAGTCAATTGTGTGATGTGGTCTGTTTGCCTTAACTTTGTGTGGCAGAGTAAGAGGTAATGTGTGTGTTTAGTGTTTGAGAGAGAGAGAGAGAGAGAGAGAGAGAGAGAGAGAGAGAGAGAGAGAGAGAGAGAGAGAGAGAGAGAGAGATTGTGCCTGTGTGTGTGTTATCTCTACACCGTGTTATTCAATGCTCAGTAAAAAGTTACATTTCGCTCGTTTATCACACACACACACACACACACACACACACACACACACACACACACACACACACACACACACACACACACACAAAACAAAACTCTACACATTATCAACTATGACCCTAAACTGACCCTGCTAAGTGTGACTCACTAGTATGACCCCTGACGTGACCTTCCCCGGAGCCCCACACGTCCCCTTCAGCGCGCACAACCCAGATCTCATGTTTCTCTCACGCCTCGCCTCGCCGCCCGGCTCTCCCTTACCCTGAGAGGAAATATTCAGTGAGAACATGTCGGCTGGTGGCGTTACAATACAGAGCTTGAAGGAGGAGGAAGAGGAGGAAGACGAGTAGGAGGAGGAGGAAGAAGGAGGAGGAAGATAAAGAAGAACAACAAGATCAAGAACGATGAAGAGGAGGAAGACGAGCATGAGGAGGAGGAAAAAGAAGGAGAAAGAAGAACAAGATCAAGATCAAGGAAGAGGAGGAAGACGAGCAGGAATAGGAAGGAGGAAGAGAAAGAAAACAAGACCTAACCTGACCGACTAACCGAGTCTAACCTAACACACACACACACACACACACACACACACACACACACACACACACACACACACACACAGACACACACAACAAGGAGAATATATAGTGGCTATAGTGATGACACAAGAGAAGGAAGATAATGATGAAGAGGAGAAACTGGAGGAGATGGAGGAGAAGGGAGAGGAGGATAAGAGATATAATTAAGCGTAATTGGACTAACACTGAGAAAAATATACGAGGATGTAAAAAGGGAAGAGTATGGGAAGGAAGAGAAGGAGGAGGAGGAAAATAATGAGAAAAGGAAGTAGAAACATGAGATGGACAAGAACAGTGAGAATGAGACGAAAGAGGAATAAAAACTGGATAAGAATTATTAGAAGTAGAGGAAGGAGAAGCAAAATCATAAAACATAAAAGGAAAACAAGGAAGAGGAGAAGGAGGATCAGGAGGAAGGAAAAGGAAAACACCAACGATATCTATAAATTAAAGGAAAACTGCAGAATAAAAATAAAAAAACTAGCATTGTGTAACTTATTAAAAGAAGATGAATAAAGAAAATTTAGAATCCTGAATATTTTAACAAGAAGTGAAACCGAACAGGGAATTGGAGGAGGATTAGAATAATGTAGGAAAAAGAAAGGGAATCGCAATGTGGAGAAGATATATATTGCAGAGGAAGGCGAGACCAAGAGAGAGAGAGAGAGAGAGAGAGAGAGAGAGAGAGAGAGAGAGAGAGAGAGAGAGAGAGAGAGAGAGGAATTTCAAGCACTAGAATGAATGATGATGTAGAAGAAGAGAAAGAAGACGAAAGGATAATGATAATACTAATAGATGCGGAGAAGGAAGCGAAGAAAGACGATGATGAGAAGAAATAAGACGTATTTTGTGGAAGATTTGACGTGAGAGAAGGAGGAAGAAATATTTTATTGGGAAGTGAAGACAGGATGAAGCATTGACAAGCCAGAGACTGAGGAAGGGAAGATCAGAGGAACTGGGAAAGATAGGAGTGACTGGAGAGAGAGAGAGAGAGAGAGAGAGAGAGAGAGAGAGAGAGAGAGAGAGAGAGAGAGAGAGAGAGTGTTATTCATATATACTAAATTATGTACGAACATGTAATAAAAATAGTTATATTTTCTAGAATTATTTATTAGTTTGAATTTATAGAGGTGATTTTGCTATTCATAAATCTCTCTCTCTCTCTCTCTCTCTCTCTCTCTCTCTCTCTCTCTCTCTCTCTCTCTCTCTCTCTCTCTCTCTCTCTCTGATAGCAACTTTCCCTCTGCCTCACCTGAAAAGAAACTCTCCCTTCGAAAAATAAATCTAAAAATATAAAAATTGCCACCAAAAGACCTTATATAAAAAGCAGCGAGTTTGTGTGACATTCCTGTGTTGTTATTGTCATTTATTGGCGTGTTGTGCTTGTCAGTTTTATAGCGACTGTCTCCAGTTTTGTGGCTTTCCAGGCTTTTCATTTTGGTTTCGAAAGATTTATAGATAGATAGAAAGATAGGTAGACAGGTAGGTAGGCAGGTAGATAGATACGTTGATTGATATATTACTTGACTTATTATTTGATTGATAGTGTGGTTGGTAGATACATAGGCCTATATACATACATATATAAATAAATAGGTGGATAGATAGATACATAGACAGGTGGGTAGATAGGCGGGTAGGTAAAT
>NC_087170.1:14028994-14031494 GCF_035594125.1 Scylla paramamosain | reverse complement strand
GTACTAGTAATACTGCATCCTCTCTACTGCTGCTACTACGTGCTACTGTATTCCAGTCAATGTATAGAAAGTGGTAATTGTGCAAGTAGTAACAGTAATAGTAACATTGATAGTAATGACAATAACAACAGTAGTAATAATGATAATGATAAAAGAACTAATAATAATAAGAATAAGAATAAGAAGAAGGAGAGTGGTAATAGTAGCAATGATAATAATGATAATAATAATAATAATAATAATAATAATAATAATAATAGTTCGTAATGATAATGACAGTAACAATTGCAATAACAAAAACAACAACAACAACAACAATAAGAAGAAGAAGAAGAAGAAGTAGAAGAATGATAATAATAATAGCAATAATAATGATAATGATAATACGTAATAATAATGGCAGTAACAATTACAGTAACAACAACAACAACGGCAACAGTAATAATTATAATAATAATAATAAGAAGAAGAAGAAGAAAAAGAAGGAGAAGAAGAAGAAGAAAAAAAAAGAAGGAGGAGGACAAGGAGACGAAGAAGAAGAATGATAATAATAATAATAATAATAATAACAACAACAACAACAACAACAACAAAAACACCACCACATACAAAAGAGAACGAGATAAAAATAAAAAATAGAAAGAATACCAACGAAAACAAAAACCTGAAGAGCCCAGCTAGAGAGAGAGAGAGAGAGAGAGAGAGAGAGAGAGAGAGAGAGAGAGAGAGAGAGAGAGAGAGGTTCATGCATGTCTATTCGTCATTCATTCTTTATTCCCCCATTGAGGTCCTGACGTGCCCTTTCATACTCTTATTGATGGTGGGAAAAAAAACATTCTGGGCACCCACCACCGGCTCCTCCCATTCCTTTTTTAATGGGCGGGGCGGAAAGAGAGAGAGAGAGAGAGAGAGAGAGGGAGAAAGGAGAGAAGTGTCGATGTTAATGGAGTAGAAGGTGGAAAAGGAAGATAAAAAAAGGAAAGAAGCCTAGAGAGTAGAGAAAAAGTGAGGTGCAGTTATAGAAGAGGAAGAAAAGGAAAGGAAAAGGAGGGGAAGAGGAAGAAAAGGAGAGGAATAGGAGGCTGAGAGGAAGAAAAAGGAGAAAATTGTCGATGTTAATGGAGAAGGTGCAAGAGGAAGAATAAAAGAGGGAAAGGAGGTGGAGAGAAAAAAAAAAGGTGTGGATGTAGAACAGGAAGAAAAAGAAGAAGAAAGAAAGGTAGAGAGGGAGAAGAAATGAAATGTGAGGATATTTGTAGAGGAGGAAAAGAAGGTAGAAGAGGAAGAATGAAAGAGAAAACGGAGGCAGAGAGGGAGAAAATGATAGAGAATTAGTTATAGAAGAGAAAGAGGCATAGAAAAAATGAAAAAAAAATAAGTGGAAGAAAAGAGAAAAGAGAGGAAGAGTGAAAAAAAAAGAAAGATGAAGGTAGTGATGTTTGCAGAGAAGGAGCATAAGAAGGAAGAGAAAGATAAGAAGAGGATAGTGTAATAAAGGAAAACGAGACGAAATTACAAACAGAAGAGATAGAATAACATGAGGAAGAGGACGAGGAAAGATGATAGTGACATAGAGAAAAGCAAGAATAAATAAGAATGAGGGGAGAACGAGGAAGAAGAGGAATTAGAGGAAACAAGAGGAAAATAACATGAAGGGAAGAGAAAATAGGAGTAGAAATAAGAGAAGGATGAAGAAGAGGAAAGAAAAGAGATAAATGCGACACAATGAAAAGAGAATGATAACAGGAAGAGGAGAAAGAAAGAGAGAAACAAGGAAGGAAAATAAAACAATGAGAAATGAAGATGTAATGTGGCGTAAGGGGTAGGAACACAGAGAGAGAGAGAGAGAGAGAGAGAGAGAGAGAGAGAGAGAGAGAGAGAGAGAGAGAGAGAGAGGGGGGGGATAAATGATCGTTGTCTGTCCTGGATGGATGACAAGGACGAATGTTGACAGGTTTATATGCAAATTAGAGATTGTTTACACGACACAGCTGGGCCGGTGGTGGTGGTGGTGGTGGCGGTGGTGGTGGTGGTGGTGGTGGTGGTGGTATTTTGTGATGGTGCGTGAATCTATAGAGAGCAAGGTGGTGATGTGGTTGTGGTGGTGATGTGTTTGTAATGGATGTTATTGTTGTTTATTTATCTTATTTTATTTATTAATTTGTTTTATTATGTTTATTTATTTTTTTTATTTATTTATTTTATTTATTTATTTTTTTATGGTGATGCAGTTGTGGTGATGGTGATGTTGATGTTAAGAGGTACTTTTTTATCTTCTTTTCTTTGCTTTAGTCATGATAGTGGTGGTGGTGGTGGTGGTGATGGTGGTGATAAAAATGTTGATGATGATAATGGTAATGAGGATGATGTGGCAGTGATGGTGGTGGAGGAAAAAAAAAATGAGGGAAGCTTAACCTTATAAAAATTATGTGGAGATGAAGAATTAGTGTTAAAGAAAATATAATAATGATGAGAATAAGAAGTGAAATAATAGTGAAGT
>NC_087170.1:14013994-14021494 GCF_035594125.1 Scylla paramamosain | reverse complement strand
CGTTTTTTTTTTCTTTCCTTGCTTCCCCCCATCCTCCTCTCGTTCCACTTGGCCTCCTTATCTCTCAAAACACACACACAAACACACACGCACCGTATCACCTTATCACTTATCACGAAACAAAACGGCAACACCAACACAACTTTCTCTTCTCACAAATTGTTCGTCCCCACATCACCAACTCACGCATCCTTCCTTCCTTCTTCCCCCTCCTGCAGGAACTCCACCACTGCACTGACGAAGGGTGGCGTGGCGGGGGGCGCGACCTCCAGCACAAGTGGGGCCGCCGCGTCGGGAGCCACTGCAGGGGCGGGAGCGACTGGGGGAGCAGCAGCAGCGGCGGCAGGGAAGAGTGAAGATGCTGCAGATGGGAAAGACGCAGCATCCCGCCCCTTGGTCCCCGTGAATAAGAATTTAGGCAACGTGAAGGCGGAACATGGAGGGGGCGCCCATCCCTCGGTGAGTACTCGTGGGCGTGGGGGGCGGGGGGAGTATTAGAAGGGGCTTTTAAGACTTGTGTGTACGTATGTGTGTGTGTGTGTGTGTGTGTGTGTGTGTGTGTGTGTGTGTGTGTGTGTGTGTGTGTGTGAAAGGGAGGGGTGTTTAAGTGTTTAAGTGCTTATGTGAGAGAGAGAGAGAGAGAGAGAGAGAGAGAGAGAGAGAGAGAGAGAGAGAGAGAGAGAGAGAGAGAGAGAGAGAGAGAGAGAGAGAGATACTTACTCATACATCAATTTGGTATGTAAGTCATGAGTGTGTATGTACGTGTGTACCTTTCCATGTATACTTTTTTCGTGTGTACATTTTATTTTCTGTAGTTAGGGTGCACACAGGTCTCAGGCGCGCTCATGTGTACGTATGCGTGTGTGTGTACGTGCGTGTGGGTGACCTTTCATACCCCACACGCACAACACCCACGCACGCCCCTGACGCCAACACCAAGCCACGCCCACGCAAGGAGAGACACCCCCTAAGATATAGTAGGGGACGAGGACCCCCTCACTCCCCCACCTGTGACCTCGTGCTGGGGTGACCTGAGGGGCGTAATGGGGAGGAGAAGAGGTTAGAGGGGAAGAAGAGGGAGGTCACTAGCAGCTCCTCCCTCCTCTTCCCTCCTCTTCCTCCTCTTCCCTCCTCTTCCCTTCTCTTCCTAAACCCTTAACTTAGAGGTCGTCAGCGCCTCCTCCATTTTTTCCTCAGCCACTCCCACAAAAATAAGGTCAATATGAGGTCACAGTTTAACCTTTTTTGCCTTTTCTCTAAACAGGTCTTTTTTTTTCTTTTCTTCCCCACAGGTTTTTTTTTTCCTTCGTTTTCTAATTGTCTTATGATTAACCTTAACTTCCAGGTGGACGAACAGAGACGTAGGAACAGATAGACAGACGGAATATAGATGGAAGTGACGGGGAGGAAGACAGACAGAAAGAGACACGATTTTTTTAGGTTACAAGACAGGACAAAGTAAATAGACAATAGAAAAATAATAATAATAATAAAAACAGACTGACAAAAAAAAGTAAACACCAGAACGCATAAACAAGAAAAATAAACACAAAATAAAACAAAAAAAAAAGACTGGAAAACAACAAACGAGATGCATATGATAAAGAATAAAACAAAAGAAAAAAAGAAAAACAGTGAACACAAAGGCAAAACAAGAGAGATTGAAAAGAATACAGAGAGAGAGAGAGAGAGAGAGAGAGAGAGAGAGAGAGAGAGAGAAATACACAGACAAAGACATTTAGAACCCAACCCCCCACCATCTCCGCACTCCACCACCTCCTCGCTCACTCACTCGCCACACTACGCCCCTCCCCCCTCCTCCACTCCCCCTCTAACAAGACCTACCACAACCTCACCTTTAGGGAAGAAAACGGGAATTCCTTTATCGACTTACTAATAATAAACACGAATAGGATCCATTAAAAATTAAACCCAAAGGAAAGCAAGAGAGAGAGAGAGAGAGAGAGAGAGAGAGAGAGAGAGAGAGAGAGGTGGGGGGGGGGTAGAGTTCCACAGGTGAGTAGTAGAGTTAATGAGACTGACTCACGCACCTTCCTTCACACCTGAGTTTCGGTTAATAACTTCAGTCTGTGTCTGTGTGTTTGTGTGTTTGTGTGTTTGGAGGCTGGTGAAGGTCATTAAAGTAGTGATGGTTGGCCAAAAGTCTCTCTCTCTCTCTCTCTCTCTCTCTCTCTCTCTCTCTCTCTCTCTCTCTCTCTCTCTCTCTCTCTCTCTCTCTCTCTCAGCGCAGTCGTCATTTCAAATACAAGAGAGAGAGAGAGAGAGAGAGAGAGAGAGAGAGAGAGAGAGAGAGAGAGAGAGAGAGAGAGAGAGAGAGAGAGAGAGAAAAGCCACGTTTTCTCTCATACAACCTAGTTTTCTTTGGTGGAGGTTCAAGGGGTTACTGTGGCAGAGTGACTGAGACAGAGGCAGTGAGAGGTGGGAGAGGGAGAGGGACGTGTTTGCAGGAGTGCTTTTAAGTTAATGAAACCTCCTTTGCAAATTGAAGGAAGTTAGGAGTTGGCGACACGACGAATGCTTATTGTGATGTATTTGTTTTGTTTTGCCAGAGAGAGAGAGAGAGAGAGAGAGAGAGAGAGTGTGTATATATTATTTTTTATTTATGTAATTATAGAGGCTTTAAATCATCGTTGTTATAAAGAAACGTATATTTGCCAGTAGTTGTAGCAGTAGAAGGGGGAGTAAGGAAGAAGAAGAGGAGGAGGTGATGATAAACAGTAGCAGTAGCAATAGAAATAGTAGTAGTAGTAGTAGTAGTAGTAGTAGTAGTAGTAGTAGTAGTAGTTAACGAGGTCGTGGCTATGAAAGTGAGTGGAATGTTTTCATATTCATTTTTATTCACCCCAAATTATAACCTCCCCTTTGAAAGTTTTTAAGGATTTATCACGTCCATTTATTTATTTTCTTTTCTGAAGACTTAATACCTACAGTGCACATGTGTGGGGGGAGGGTAGGGAGTGGGGACATATTTAAATTGCTCTTACCTCTCTATCTATATAATTTCTACCTGTCTGTTTACCTGTCGGTCTACCCACCCGTTTATCTATCTATTTATCTCTGTCTATCTCTATCTGTAAATTGCTACATAGATATTCGTTTTAGCTTATCATTCTCCTCTCTCTCTCTCTCTCTCTCTCTCTCTCTCTCTCTCTCTCTCTCTCTCTCTCTCTCTCTCTCTCTCTCTCTCTCTCTCTCTCTGCACACCTGTGAAGGATAATTATTAAAAATTGTCCTTATTACCCCCGTGTGTGTGTGTGTGTGTGTTTGTGTGTTTAGGAATGTGCTGGGAGTTTTCTTGTAGATACTTATTAAAGCTGGAAAGAAAGATATATATATATATATATATATATATATATATATATATATATATATATATATATATATATATATATATATATATATAGAGAGAGAGAGAGAGAGAGAGAGAGAGAGAGAGAGAGAGAGAGAGAGAGAGAGAGAGAGAGAGAGAGAGAGAGAATAGGGGGAGAAAAAACGTGTGTGTGACGATAGGGGGTCTGATTGAATAAGCACACCTGTCTGCTACCCATACGCTGCGCGCCCGCACACACACACACACACACACACACACACACACACACACACACACACACACACACACACACACACACACATACACAGCTGTCAGTGTACTTACCACGGTGGCTTAGAGTGGCTGTTACTTGAACCTGAGAGAGACAGAGAGAGAGAGAGAGAGAGAGAGAGAGAGAGAGAGAGAGAGAGAGAGAGAGAGAGAGAGAGAGAGAGAGAGAGAGACGTGGTAGGAAACATGAAATCGAAAGTGAAAGAAAATATTCAACAAGACTTTTAACTCTGACAAGTGAAATTTAGGAAAGAAAAAAGAAAGAAAGAAAAATACTGATAAAAAATCTAGCGAAACCTCTCTCGTGAAAAAAACGGAAAATTTTCAGTATTTACGAGAAAAAGACGTGAAAAAAATCAAATGAAAAAAGAAAGAAGTGAAGAAGGAACATGAATATTAGTAGCAGTGGTGGTGACGGTGATGATAGTGGTTGAGTGTTACTAGTAATGGTGGTGGTCATTTATTATCAGTTTATTTCACCTGTTCCACCTTTAATTAGCGTGGCTTGTCCCCCAAGACTCACCTGAGCCTGCCAAAGAAACGTGCATCCAAACAATATTTCGTCTTTCATGTGCGTCAAACGAGAAAAAAAGAAAAAAAAAGTGAAAGATGCCAAGGAAAATAAAACGAAAAAACGTGGATGAAGAAACCTAATCAGTGGAAAGTAAGGAAAAGCACAGATTAAAAATAAATCTTGGGAAAGGAAAACGAGGAAATTATCAAGAAAAATATAAGAGATTAGTATAGGAAAACAGATGATAAGGAATTAGTGAAAGGAAAAGAAACGAAGAAATAAAAGAAGATACGTCGAAAGGATAAAAAAAAAGGATCATTTAAAGGAAAAGGAGGAAAGAAGAAAGCAGGAACAAATAAGAAAGAAAAAAAAGTTAAAAAGAATTATAAGAAGAGGCAAAGAAGAAGCAAAATCTTCAAAGAGAAAAATTGTAATGATGAAGTAACAAAAAAAAAGAAAAGAAAGAAAGAAAAAAAGGCAGATGAAAGACTTAATCAAAGGAAACAGGGAAGAAAAAAGAGAAAACCTGGTAAGAGACAAGTAATGGTAAACTAAAAATAAACATGAAGATAGACACGAAGATAAACTGAGGAAGTGCACTGCTGAAAATAACTCACACAGTAAAATAACGATAAATACAAAATTACTAAATAAAAAAGGAAATGAAAGAGAGAAAGAAAGAGAGAGAGAGAGAGAGGAAGAGAAGAAAAAAAGTACACGACAAGTAAAAATAAGAATAAATAGAAATAACTAATCTCAAAATTGAATAATACAAAAAAAAAGTGAACCATTTGAAAATTACAAAGAAAAAAAAAGAAAAAAAGATGGAAATATTAGGACTGAATGAATGAATAAGAGAAAAAAAAAGGAAATGAGAGAGAAGGAATGTGCTTGGTAATCTTAATGGCTGTGTGTGGGAAACAATGGCAGAGAAAGGGTGTCTGTCTGCCTGTTGTCTGTGGCTGCGGGTGAGTAAAGAAAAAAAAAAAACATTCGAATACCCGACTCAAAATTCCTAACCAGCATGAACCTCCATTCGAACCGCGCCGAACCGTTGGTGCTTCACACGATTATAGAACCATTTTACGGCTTGAGTTCCAGGGAATGGCCTCCAACTGCGAACCGAAACGTATTAACTCTGTGATCTGAGCTTAAGGGTGGTTCAGTGCGGGTTTCGAAGCCTCGTTTTAGCTGTTCACGTATTCATGGCGGAATTTGGCTCTTCGCTGGCTGACGTGTGTGTGTGTGTGTGTGTGTGTGTGTGTGTGTGTGTGTTATGGTATTAAGGGTGAGGTAAGGCGAGTGTGTGTGTGTGCGCGCGTTAGCTGTCTGTATTAGTGTGTGTGTGTGTGTGTGTGTGTGTATTTGTGTGTATTTGTGTGTGTGTGTGTGTGTGTGTGTGTGTGTGTGACGGAATGTGTACATCGTCAGCGGAATTCAGAATCGCGGACTTTCATCTCGTTTCATGAATAATTAATAATAATACAAATATTTATTTTTTTCAACCATGAACCCAACAAAATTAAGAATTGCTGATGTATGAATATTGAAAATTTATGAATGGATTTAATTTAATGATGAAAAAAAGTATTCACCTAAACGAATTTTATTGAAAACTTCGGAGACAAAAAACAGATTGAATAATAATAATAATAATAATAATAATATTATTATTATTATTATTATTATTATTATTATTATTATTATTGTTGTTGTTGTTGTCATTATTATTATTATTAAATAGTATTTTTTTTATTTTGAATTATTGGTCTGCGTATAAATTTTGATGAAATGACACATCGATACAAAATTTCCCTCGTGAATATTTCCTTTTATTAATAATAATAATAATAATAATAATAATAATAATAATAATAATAATAACAATAATAAATAAATAAATAAAAGAACGGAAAAGGTGAGAGTATAGACAGAAAACTTTTTCAATACCAAATGTAATTAATATCAGACAGGAAGAGAAAATGGGACAATATAAATATATATAAATATATATATATATATATATATATATATATATATATATATATATATATATATATATATATATATATATATATATATATACTCGTATAAAGGAAACTACAGAAACACAAGCAAAATAAATAAGACGAAACACTTAAAAAATACCACCAAAACATGAGAAAAAAATACAATGAAGCCAGTGAGTGAGACATGAAAGAGATTTGTAGACTGGCAAAACACACAGACTGACAGACAGACAGACAGACAGACAGCTATGTACACAAGAGAACAAGTATAAAGAGATGCATGTAGAGAAACTGAGATACATACAAAGGTGAAATTTAGAAATACACGATGTAGAATATAAAGATGAGATTTAAAGCTACACATACGTTAACACACAGACAGACGGTAAAGGGTTAAAGAGAGGTTCAAGTACATAAATTAAGATGAAAATTATAGATACGTACGAATGATAGACTTTAGAGATAAATTCAAAGGTAAAATATAAAGATGAGATATGAAGATGTACACACACATTAAGACAGACAGGTAGCAGGCAGACAGGTAGCAGGCAGACAGGTACAGACAGGTAGCAGGCAGACAGGTACTTGCAGAGATAAGTGTGTAGACAAAATAAGATGAAAACCCATAGATACACAACAGAGCGACTTAAGAGACCAATTCAGAAGTAGATAAAGCTGAAATTTAAGTAAACGGGTAAGACAGGTAAAGAAAATAAGATGGAAAAAAAAATAGATATACAAAAAAGAACAACGTAAGAGATGAATCCACAAATAAATAAAGGAAAATTAAATGTTAACGAACACCATAATATAAACAACCAAACAGGTGAAGAGATAAGCAGGTAAAAAAGTTAAAATGAAAACTTCAGGTAATAGAGGACACAGGATAAATTCACAGGTGCACGGAGTTGAGATTTGAAGATAAACAAACATTCAGATAGACAGGTAGACAGGCGGACAGATAGAGGGAGGGGCAAGTAAAGAGGCTGAGGTGCAATTGGGCAGCGATCGACAATGCCTTAGTGAGCAAGACACCCAATTATCCTGCCCGAACGAGGCCTTTAAACCAGCGGGCGGCAGTTAAGAGAGAGAGAGAGAGAGAGAGAGAGAGAGAGAGAGAGAGAGAGAGAGAGAGAGTATACGTATATGGCACACAGATGTAAAGGGTATTATACGGGTCTCTCTCTCTCTCTCTCTCTCTCTCTCTCTCTCTCTCTCTCTCTCTCTCTCTCTCTCTCTCTCTCTCTCTCTCTCACACAATATGTAAGAAATATGTAAGAAGGAAAAATCGTAAAGGAGGAAGAGTAGTGAGGAATATGAGAGGAAAGGTGGATAGAAGGTAGGAAAGAAGAAGA
>NC_087170.1:14006494-14011494 GCF_035594125.1 Scylla paramamosain | reverse complement strand
TCTCTCTCCTAAAAAGTAAAGTGACACCGTTGCTTTCTCTATAGTATATTTTTCTGTTGTGGTTCTCGTATTTCGTGTGTGTGTATGGAGAGAGAGAGAGAGAGAGAGAGAGAGAGAGAGAGAGAGAGAGAGAGAGAGAGAGAGAGAGAGAGAGAGAGTGTGTGTGTGTGTGTGTCACGTCAGCCAGCCAGACATTTTCACACCGATGTTCGCGAAAGAAATGAAATAAAGAGTGAACAAAATAACAGCAGTAATAACAACGTCGCTAATAATATGATAATTATAATTACGGTGATGACAATGACAGAAGCACTGCCCCGTCATTCCCTGGGAGGATGGTGATGACGAGGAGGAATCACCGAAAAGACCCTTAACCCCAAAATCAAAACAAGAACCAGAACAACAACAACAACAACAACAACAACAGCCAGTCAGCTTACAGGAACAGCAGCGTTCTCCCTCTTTCGACCAATCACGTTACAGTTTGTCCTCGACGTGTAGTGACCTTTCTGTGACCTCGGAAGACCCCCAGAATACGTCCCACCCCCGCGCCACCAAGTCCTCCTCTTTGACCTCCTGTACTCGCAACCTAAGCACACGGGCGAGGTCACTGTCCGTGGTCAGTGGCGCCTCCATTCTTAGGTCAAAGGTTAGGGTAAGCTGGGTCAGTGCTTGTTGCGTGGTGGTGGCGGTGGTGGTTCTGTTGTGTGATATTCTCTCTCTCTCTCTCTCTCTCTCTCTCTCTCTCTCTCTCTCTCTCTCTCTCTCTCTCTCTCTCTCTCTCTCTCTCTCTCTCTCTCTCTCTCTCTCTCTCTCTCTCAGACAAGGGTATAGGATGCTCGCCTTTATAAATGAAATAGCTCACAGACACACTGGGGGTAATTTTGTGTGTGTGTGTGTGTGTGTGTGTGTGTGTGTGTGTGTGTGTGTGTGTGTGTGTAAGGTTCTCACGCCATTTAACGCTTTATTCACCGTTGCAATAAAACCTTCACTTGCAATAAAGCGAAAATATTGCAACGGGAAAAATATGAACGTCGTAGTGTGTGTGTGTGAGAGAGAGAGAGAGAGAGAGAGAGAGAGAGAGAGAGAGAGAGAGAGAGAGAGAGAGAGAGAGAGAGAGAGAGAGAATAATAAAACTAGAAATAAACGAGGAAACGGTTAACTGTTATATTTACAGTTTCACACACACACACACACACACACACACACACACACACACACACACACACACACACACACACACACACACACACACACACACGTTATTTCCTGTGTGTGTGTGTGTGTACTATTTAATCACAAATTTTCACAACAACAACAACAACAACAACAACAACAACAACAACAAGGAGATGGAAAGAAAGAAAGAAAGAAAGAAACGAAAAAAAAGAAAACAAAAGAACTACGCGCGTCTCCACCGAAAAACAACAACAATAACAATAACAAAGAAAAAAAAAACAAAGGCATAAAAAAGGGATTCTGAAAAAAAAGCGGAGAAAAGGAAATATGAACCTTCCACGCCAGAAAAAAAATGAATAAATAAATAAATGTTTGTGAAGCTAAAAAAACAAAAATACTATTCAGAATAACAAAGGAATAGAAAAAAAATGAAATATTCCACTGAAATCTTAAGAAATATGACGAGAAATGTTGAATAAAGTGAATGAATATGGAGAACTGCGAAAATAATGCATGTTGATAGTGAATAACATGAATAAACAGTAAATAAAAAAATAATAATATTGCATCTAAATAATGATAGAATAGGTAGATAAAGACGTTTTTTTTTTCTTCTTTTTTTATTCACCCATAACCATTCAGATAAAAGAGAAGGGGAGAAAGATTTACATTACTCGCCCTGTCAGTCTTCATATTGACGTTAACAAGACTTCCCACTTCCCATCTCATCAAAAAAAAAAAAAAAAAGGGGATGGAAATAAAAAAAAACACCATTACGAAAAAAAAAAAAAAAATTAAAAATAACCAATAACATCACCATCACCACCACCACCACCACCACCACCACCATCACCATCATCACCACAACCAAATTAACACCATCACAACTTCATCCTCCCCTCTCATAATCACCAGCCTTGCCTTCCAATAAACACCGATGCCAGGTAATATTAAACGGCTATACTGACAGGGGCTGGAGTCTGGCCTGTCACTCATCCGTCCCCAGTGATAGACAGACCCTGGCCGCGACCGTACGTGTGTCGGGACTGTCCGCTCCTCCCCTCCTCAGATAACCAGGCGAGAGGAACCGTCCTACTCCACTGGAGGTTTCTTGGGGGAGAGAGAGAGAGAGGGAGAGGGAGAGATAAGTGGAGATAAGAAAGAGACAGACTGCAGTGAAGGAGTAGGGAGGAAATATGTGCTACTTGTGTGTGTAAGGGGGGAGAGAGAGAGAGAGAGAGAGAGAGAGAGAGAGAGAGAGAGAGAGAGAGAGAGAGAGAGAGAGAGAGAAGGAAGGAAGGGTGGGTAAATGTGTTATGTTCTTGTATGAGAGAGAGAGAGAGAGAGAGAGAGAGAGAGAGAGAGAGAGAGAGAGAGAGAGAGAGAGAGAGAGAGAGAGAGAGAAGGAAGGAAGGAAGGAAGGGTGGGTAAATGTGTTATTATGTTCCTGTATGAGAGAGAGAGAGAGAGAGAGAGAGAGAGAGAGAGAGAGAGAGAGAGAGAGAGAGAGAGAGAGAGAGAGAGAGAGAGCTGGTGGCTAGGTGGTGTCCAATTTTGCATGTCACTTTAATTAGTGTTTGACTCACCTGCTCTTTACCTGTCCTCCTCCTCCACCTGGCACCCACTCCCCCCTCTCCCTTGTCCCTCCCCCTCCCTCTCCTCCTCCCCCTTTCTCCCATTGTGTGTGTGTGTGTGTGTGTGTGTGTGTGTGGGCGTGAATATTTATACGCAATCTTGGAAATGCAACGAAACGCAATTTTTTTCTCTCTCTCACTTCCATTAAATAAAAAAAAAAAAAGAGGGAAGAAAATTTCGTCCATCTTAATGTATTTTTTATCATCCCTGGAGAGAAAAGAAGAATATGTATTATAATTTTTTTTAATTCCTGCACCTTTTTTTTTATTTTGGTTTATTTAAAGTTACGCAAGCTATATTTTTTTTAACGAGAATCTGTATCTTTCCTTTTTTTTTTTCTTGTCATTCTTTATTTCTTCCTATAATTTCATTTAGCACGCTTGGGTATTTGTTTGCTTGTCTGTTTATCTATTTTGCACCGTGCTTTTCTTTTCGTTGTTTGTATCTTTTTCCCTCTTTATCTTATCGTTATTCTCTCCTTTCCATTCTCAGGGTTAATCTTTTTTTTTTTGCTTCCTTTCCTTTATTCCATTTTTTTCCTCTTATTTATTTCCTTCTCGTATCACCTCCACGATATATATTTTTTCTCTTCATATTATTCTTTTCCATCTCTTGTTTCCTGTTCCTCCCGTTTCAAATCTCTTACTCTTTTGTTTCCCTCATTTTCTTTCCTCTTTCCATTCTTTCCTTGTCGTCTCACCTTCACGATAATAATCTTTCTTTTTCATATTACTCCTTTCTTCTCTTGTTTCGTAATTTACTTTCCTTCCTCTTCTTTAAATTTCCTTCTCGTCTCACTTGACAATCTTTTTTCCTCCTCATATTATTCTTTTCTCTCTTCCCACTTCCCCGAGACCCCCCTCGTAACACAAGGGAGAGGTTGTGGTTGTGGTGGTGGTGGTGGTGGTGGTGGTGGTGGAGAGGGGGTCGTGTGTTACCACCTCCTACGTAAAGTAATCTCACCTGCCATCATAAATTTCACACGTAGCTCACCTGTACACTCCAAATTGGATGTTTTTCTTTGTCATTCTCCTTTAATTTTTTTTTCTTATCTTTTATTACTTAACCTTTTCTCTACCTGCTGTATTTTTTTTTCCTTTTTGTTCACTCGTGTTTGTTTTGTTTGAGTTTGTTTTGGTTTGTTTGTTTATATGTGTTTTCTTTGTGTGTGTTTCTGTCTCTCTCTCTCTCTCTCTCTCTCTCTCTCTCTCTCTCTCTCTCTCTCTCTCTCTCTCTCTCTCTCTCTCTCTCTCTCTCTCTCTCTCGTGCTTTATTTCTCCAAGTGTGTCGTGACTTGAATTATGATGGAGGAGGAGGAGGAGGAGGAGGAGGAGGAGAAGAAAGAGGAGGAGGTGGAGGAGAAGGAGTAGAAAAAAGAAGAAGAGGAAGATTATTAAGAGAAAGACAACTTCATCTCTTTTTAACTACAGTCCACTCCTCCTCCTCCTCCTCCTCCTCCTCCTCCTCCTCCTTCTCCTCTTCTTCCTTGCAGTACTACTAAAAGGAGAAGAAATTATGAAAAAAAAAGATACACATAAGCAGAAAACCTAAACTTGATTACGTAATTGAGGGTAAATTGCTTGTACTTTCCTTCTCTTCTCCCGCGACGGTCTGTTAAATTAGACTGAAAATTAAAAAAAGAAATAAATAAAATGATAAAAAAATTCGCCACTTAGTAAATTAAATAAAAAAAAAGTATAGTATTTTTGGGGGGTTATTTAGTTTTGGTTAGTGAAATTATGATTGTAAAGTGTGAGTATCTTGTTAACCTGTTTAATAGTTTGCTAATTGGCTTGGGGCTTTTAACTATTTGATGGTGAGAGAGAGAGAGAGAGAGAGAGAGAGAGAGAGAGAGAGAGAGAGAGAGAGAGAGAGAGAGAGAGAGAGAGAGAGAGATAAAACTACTAAAGAGAAAATGCTGTTAAATGTGATGACTATTTGATGGTGTAGGAGAGAGAGAAAGAGAGAGAGAGAGACAGAGAGAGAGAGAGAGAGAGAGAGAGAGAGAGAGAGAGAGAGAGAGAGAGAGAGAGAGAGAGAGAGAGAGGTTAAAATGTTGGTTACTAAATGATGATGTGGTTTAGTTTTTTTTTATTAACGTTGAAAAAAAATAAAGAAAAGTTTATATCTGATTTTTTTTTAGATTCATCAGCTTTTCTTCATAAATGAATATAAAAAGTACTCTC
>NC_087170.1:13996494-14001494 GCF_035594125.1 Scylla paramamosain | reverse complement strand
TCCCTTTCTATCCTTTTTTTTTTTTCATTTCCTCTCCTACCTTTCTTTCTCCCGTCTCATCTTCATTTTCCTACCTCCTTTTCATTTCTTTTTGCATATCCTCTCCAATCTTATTTTTCCTTCCCTTGTTTTTCTTTCCCTCCATTTTCTCTCCTATCCCTTATCTTCTTCCAGCTCCTCCTTTTCATTTCCATTTCCTCCTCTTCCTCCTTTATCATCCCCTGCTGTTTTCCTCAATTTCCTTTACGAAGGACTACACGCGGGCTGGATCCATACTTGCATCCTGCCATCCTTCCAACCTGATGTCCTGCCTCCTACACGTATCCTTCCTCCTTCCTTACCTCCTTCCCTCCCCAGACCTCCTTCCTTTGCTTATTTCCTCCCTCCTTCCTTTATCCTCTGTTCCTTCTTTACGTTCTCTCTCTCTCTCTGTTGGTTTCTTTTTTTTTACTCTATTTTTCTTCTTCACTGCTTCTTCTTCTTTACTTTATTTTATTCTTATCTTTCTTTTTTTCTTATTCTTTGTTTGTTGTTTGCTTCCTCCTGTTTCTTGTTTCTTAAAGTTTTTTTTTTCTGTCTTTTGTTCTCTTCTTATTCTTCTTCATATGATTTTTCTTTTCTCCCTTGTTTAAAATTTCTTCTGTTTTTTTTTCTTTCTCCTTATTCCTCCTTTTCTCTCCTCTCCTTCACTTCCTTCTCTTCTCTCGGTCGTTCCTCCATTTCTCTTGTTCCTTTCTTCTCCTCCATCTTCTTCACATCTTTCCTTCATTTTCCCTTCCCTCTCTTTCTCCTGTCCTTCACCACGTCTCTTTTCCTTCCACCTGCCCCCCATCCTTCGCTATTCTCCTCCACCTTCCCTTTCCCCGAGTCAAAAGTGGAGAGGTGAGGAAGTGGAAGCGTTTAAGTGGAGTCCGCTAAATTGAGCGTCTTCCGCTAGTCCGCTAAAACCGATGGCAGGCTATGTTGCTATTTTTTTCTTTTCTCTCCCGCGTCTTAACAGTGAAGTCAGTAAATGGGTTGTAACTTAGGGGAAAACTTGACGTGAACTCTCTCTCTCTCTCTCTCTCTCTCTCTCTCTCTCTCTCTCTCTCTCTCTCTCTCTCTCTCTCTCTCTCTCTCTCTCTCTCTCTCTCTCTCTCTCTCTCTCTCTCTCTCTTATTTAATGGAGGATTAGGGCCTCAAGTGTGGTAACAGTGAGGGGAAGACGATGTTAGAAAGCTCCAATATTGCATCTCCCCTCTCTTCTTCCCCTCACTTCCTCCCCTCATTTCTTCCCCTCACTTCTTCCCCTCAGAATTATCACATATTTCATCTACTTTCTCATATTCCTTCCTTATTTGGTCTCGTTTTTTTTTCTTTTGTACTTTTCTTCATCTCCTTTCTTTCGTTCCATTTTTCCCCTCACTTCCCCTCATCCATCCTCCTCTTATCACCAGGTAATTTTCTCTTTTTCTCTCATTCTCACGTTTCCTCTCTTACTTTTGTCTTTTTCTATTTTTTTTTCTCTCATTTTGTCCAACTTCTCTGTGTCTCCCTTTTCTTTCGTGTTCTTTTTACCCTCGTTTTCTCTCCTCATTTCTCATCCTCAGCTTATATATATTTTTTTTACCGCTTCTTTATTTCACATTCTCTTTTTCAGCTTTATCTTTGTGGTGTGCTATAGTCTCTCTCTCTCTCTCTCTCTCTCTCTCTCTCTCTCTCTCTCTCTCTCTCTCTCTCTCTCTCTCTCTCTCTCTCTCTCTCTCTCTCTCTGTCTTCGCCATTATTTTTTTCTTTTTTCTTAGTCTTTTTTATCCTTTCTCTCCCCTCTCTTATCTCTCTTATCTGTTTTATTATCTCTCCTTATCCCTTCTCCATTTTCCCCTCCTTCGTATTCTCTCTTTCGTCCTGCGTCTCCCTGTATCTCTTACTCTCCTCTTCCCTTCTCCTTCTTCCTTTCTATCGTCTTTCTCTCCCTCTCCTTTTCTCCTATAGGTCTTTCATTGTTTATCTTCCTCCCCTCTTTCCTGTCCTTTTGTTGTCCTTCATCGCTCCTTCCCTTCTTCTCTTCTTGTCTCACCCCTTTCCCCTCTCCTTGTCTATCTCTCTTTTCCTTTCTCTCTTCAATCCCTTCTCTCTCTCTCTCTCTCTCTCTCTCTCTCTCTCTCTCTCTCTCTCTCTCTCTCTCTCTCTCTCTCTCTCTCTCTCTCTCTCTCTCTCTCTCTCTCTCTCATACTGTACCCTTTCAGTCTTTTCCCCCTTTCCCCTTTCACTTCCCCTCACCTCCTCACCTTTCCTTTGCTTTCCCCTCCCTTTCTCCAAAAGGTTCCCCTCACTCTCACCCGACTCTCCCCTCACTCTCCTCCTCACTGTCCTCTCACTCTCCTTACTCTCCCCTCACTCTTCCCTCCCTTTCCCCTCACTTCCATCCTCTGAGTCCTGTGTATCTCCCCTCTGAGATCCACTAGCTTTGGGAGATGTGGAGGAGGCGGAGGCGGAGGAGGAGGAGGAGGAGGAGGTTGGAGAGCTGGCAGGTGTGAGGGAGGAAAAGGGGAGAGGACAAGAAGAGGTCAAAGTTCAGAGGGTGAATAGACATGTGGCTGAAAGAGGGGAAGGGGGTGAGGGGAGGGTGGTGAGGGGAGAGGGGAGTCTGAACTGTCTTACCTGACCTTAGATTACCTGGCTGGCCTCACCTGTTAACTCACCTGTCCACTTGCCGGCTTTACTTGGCCTGAGTTAATTGTTTTTGTTTTGTTGTTTTTGTGTTTGTTTTTGTTTTATCTTCCCTTTACTTGTTCATATGCGTGTTTATTTATTTGTTTTGTTTGCTTTTTTTATCTGTTTGTCTCTTTTTCTGTTATTTCCTGACCTTTCTTTTCCTTACTTTCTCTTTCTTCATTTTTTTATCTGTTTATTTACTCTTTCCTTTTTCTCTTTTAGTTTCTTTTTTACTGTTTTCTTTTATTTATTATTTATCTATTTATCCATCTACTTATTTTTTCTCCATTTTCTTGACCTTTGTGTTATTCGTTCATGTTTACCTTGTATTTTTCACTTGGTGTTCTTCTTTCATTAATTAGACACATCTACCTGTCACTTACTTTCTTTTTCTTTTATTCACTATTATTATTTTCCTTGTTTTTCCTGTTTTACTTGTTCTCTGATTTGGTTTCTTTTGCCTTATTTTTTTTTATAATTCCGTGTGAAATATTTTTTTTGCATTCAGTCACCTGTTATCCATTCATTCTTTAATTATATCCCTAACACATCACCTGTCTTTCTCTACCTGTTATTAATTCACCTGTTTTCTTTCTTTTTCTTTTTTTTTTATCCCCGTCTACTTATTCCCTTTTTTTTCGCTTTTCTTCCTGTTTACCTGCCTGACCTCCTCCTGTTATTCAATTACCTGTTTTTTTTTGTTTTGTTTTGTTTTTGTTTTCCAGTCTGTGTTTTATTTTCACTTGATGTTCGTGTTTACCTGAGTGTGTGTGTGTGTGTGTGTGTGTGTGTGTGTGTGTGTGTGTGTGTGTTTTTTTCTCTCACCTTTCTTACCTGGCCGTGTCACGTGTCTCTGGCTTAACGTTCGTGTTTGTATACGTGGCGGTGGCTGGGTGCGCTGAAGGTCTGTGGATTGTTGTTGTTGTTGTTGTTGTTGTTGGTGGTGGTGGTGGTGGTGGTGGTGTTTTTGTTTTGTGTGTGGGTGAAAACAAAAACAACAAAAAAAATCGTAAAAGGATGCAAAATCATGAAAAAATAAAAGCTTACACACACACACACACACACACACACACACACACACACACACACACACACACACACACACACACACACACACACACACACTTTCTCTCCGCTTTCTGACAGTTTGCCTAAATGGTAATAGAAATAAAAGGGTAGAATATACATGACTATTAAATTAAGGAGTGCATGAACAGAGAGAGAGAGAGAGAGAGAGAGAGAGAGAGAGAGAGAGAGAGAGAGAGAGAGAGAGAGAGAGAGAGTATTCTGAATCACCTCTATTTAGTGAAGCATTTGACTCATAAGTGACTCAAATACTCACTAATGCTTCGGTATTTCTCCTCATGACAAGTCCAGTATTTTGATCTTAGGGAAAATTAATGGAGAGAATTGGCATAGCGTTTAATAACACAAAATTATAGCGATTTAGAGGTTATTTCTGTGTGTGTGTGTGTGTGTGTGTGTGTGTGTGTGTGTGTGTGGGTGGGTGGCTGTGTGTGTGTGTGCGTGTGTGTGTGTGTCGAGTCTGTCACCTTTATAAATCAACAAGAGATAAAAATACATAAAAAAGACAAATATTGTGAATAAAGTTTAAGTTTTGTTGATTTTGTGGGATTTATAATAAAAAATAAAGGGGAAGAGAAAGAAGACGAGAGAAAGAAAGGAAAGTATAGGAGAAAAAGAGGATAAGAGAAAAAGAGGATAGGAGAAAAAGAAGGATAAGAAAAAAGAAAAGAAAGTGAAGGTGAAGAGTAAGAGGGAAAGAGGAAAGTGGCTATACAGGGTGAGAAAAAGTAGATAATGGAGAGAATAATTAAATGGAAGAGACGAGAAGGAGATAAACGAGAAGAGAGTGATAAAAAGATAAGAGGGAGGAGAGAAATGAAAAGAAAATGATAAAAATGGAAGAGAAGGAAAGGAGAGACAAAAAAGACTTTGATAATCTCTTCTTTAATGGTGACTCCAGCCAAGCAAGAGAGAGAGAGAGAGAGAGAGAGAGAGAGAGAGAGAGAGAGAGAGAGAGAGAGAGAGAGAGAGACAGAGACATAAAGCTGATAAGGACAAAGAAAATACGTAACAAATAAAATAAAAACTAACAACACACAAACAATTAAACAAGTAATCAATGAAATGGAGTAAAAAAAAAAGGCGATGGGAAAAAATAAAATTGGTGATAAAACACGAGAAATCAATTAGTGAATACCACACACACACACACACACACACACACACACACACACACACACACACACACACACACACACACACACACTTATTTGTCG
>NC_087170.1:13978994-13981494 GCF_035594125.1 Scylla paramamosain | reverse complement strand
CTCCATACTCCCTAACCATTTCTGCATCTCATCTAAGTAGTTTTAACAAGATCCACGATAAGTTACGTTAGGCTTCCAGGGACGTTTCCAGGGTACCAGTGATTGTAGAACCGCTATGCGCAACAATTTATAGCACTAAAAAGCGATGAATGAAGTATTTACAAGCATCTGCAAGGAAGAAAAAGGATGGAAAGAATAGATTTTGTAACAAGTATCCCAAAGTAGTTAGTAATTAAGGCACAAATATACCAAATAGCGGTAAGTGGACTGGCAGCATCATGCACCGTAACTGGGAAGACTCGTGAGAACCTACCCAGCCTCAGTAGCCTTTCATAATATTCCTTCTGAGAGAGCAAAGCGTGCGAGAATACAAGCCTGGGTGTTAACAGACGACCTGGGCAGCGCGCGAGAGAGAGAGAGAGAGAGAGAGAGAGAGAGAGAGAGAGAGAGAGAGGGAGGGGCGGTTATATTTAAGTTCAATTGCCGTTAGTCTAAACCTCCAAAGAGTTTATGTTCTTATTCTCTCCTTTGTTCTCTTCTTTCCCCTTCTTCTTTCTTTTCTTTCTCTCATCATCTGTTTTTTTTTTTTCATTTTTTTCTGCTCCTTTTGCTTTTTCTCCTGTTCACCTCTTTCTCCTCTTCTTCCTCCTCCTTTTCTCCTCCTCCTCTTCCATACTCTTATCAACACATTCTTCCTTCCCTTCTGCCCATAATGTCCTCTCCATCCCTCTCGTCTTCCTCCCCCTCTCTTCCTCTCCTCTCCTCTCGGTGTCGCCTCTCTTCTCCCTACTCCCCTCTCCCTTCTCCCCTGTTCTCTTCAAGGTCATGTACCTCGTTTGTTCTCTCTCTCTCTCTCTCTCTCTCTCTCTCTCTCTCTCTCTCTCTCTCTCTCTCTCTCTCTCTCTCTCTCTCTCTCTCTCTCTCTCTCTACATTTTTAGTAGTTCTCTCTCTTTTATTCCTCCTCCTCCTCCTCCTCCTCCTCCTCCTCCTCCTCCTCCTCCTCCTCCTCCTCTACTATGCATGTGGAAGTAAAGAAAATGGGGTCATTCTCTGAGCTAAGAAAAGAAAACGTGAAAAAAAATACAATGGAAAACTGAAAAGTGCTGAGTAACTATTTTGTTTTTTCAATTTTTTTCTAATCACGTACTACCGAATGAGAGAGAGAGAGAGAGAGAGAGAGAGAGAGAGAGAGAGAGAGAGAGAGAGAGAGAGAGAGAGAGAGAGACCTAAAAAAATAAGTCAAAAGTTAACAGCAGACAGAAACAAAAGAGAGAGAGAAAAAAAAGGAGAAATAAAGAGGAAGAGAAGAAGAGGAGAAGAAAGAGAGAAAATAAAAATAGTAGGAGTTTTGCAAATTAAGGCAAGAAAGAAAGGAAGAACAGTGGACAAAGAAGAGGAGGAGGAGGAGGAACAGGAGGAGGACAAAAGGGTGAAGATGGAGGAGGAAGAGGAGGGGAGGAGGAGGAGGAGGAGGAGAGAGAGAGAGGCTTTTCATGGAAGTTTTGGGTTGTCCTCTTTTGGCTCTGGTATACACACACACACACACACACACACACACACACACACACACACACACACACACACACACACACACACACACACACACACACACACACACGTGGACATAATGGCGGTCTTTACTGTTCGTTCTCTCTTTTTCAATATTAAGAGAGAGAGAGAGAGAGAGAGAGAGAGAGAGAGAGAGAGAGAGAGAGAGAGAGAGAGAGAGAGAGTACACAAAACCACTAAGAAACAAAATCGTAAACAAACAAGTAAACCAACCAACAAACAAACAAACAAACGCCCCTTATTTCGCTCGAGACCAAGCACCAGATGGGGAAAAAATTCAAAGGGGGAAATATCCAATACTTTTTTTCCCATATTTTTTCCCTTATCGCCCCTGGAGTTTTGAATTTATGGAGTCAAAATGTATTATAAATTTCAGGTTTTGGATCAAACTGCAATGCCTTCTGTGGACAAGAGGAGGAGGAGGAGGAGGAGGAGGAAGAGGGAGAAGATGAAGTAAAGAAAAAAGGAAAAGAATGGAGAAAGATAGAGGTAAAACAAAGAAGGGGATAAGTATAGAGTAGAAAGAGGAGGAGGAGAAGGAAGAGGGAGAAGAAGAAAGAAAGAAAAAGTAAGAGGATGAAGTAGGAGGAAAATTAAAGGAAAAATAGGAGAAGGAGAAATAAAAAAAATGAAGATGGAAATGGAATAAAATAAAGAAAAATAAGAAAGAGGAAAAGGGTAGTAGTAGTAGGAGGAGGAGGAGGAGGAAGAGGAGGAAGAGGGGGAGAAGGAAGTAAATAAAATAAGATGGAAAAGAAGGAAACGAAGGAAAAGTAAGGAAGAGGAGGAGAAAGAGGAGGAAAGGAAAGAGAAAATATGAGGAAGAAGAAATTAAGTAATTGTAGGGGAAAAAAAGGAGGAGGACAAGGAGATGAAGAGATGACGAAGAAGAAAGAAAGAAAGGAGGAATAAGGGAAAAGAAGAAGAGAT
>NC_087170.1:13971494-13973994 GCF_035594125.1 Scylla paramamosain | reverse complement strand
ACTTTCCTGCTCTCTCTTTTTTTTTTGGTTTTTATGTTTGTCTATGTATCTCATATTCTTCATATGTCTTTTCCCACTTCTTTTTTAATCTCTTTCTTTTAAGTTTGTGTGCCATTCTGATGTGTGTGTGTGTGTGTGTGTGTGTGTGTGTGTGTGTTGGCGTTTGTGGCTGTCTATGTTCTTCAATAAATGAAAAAAATAAAATGTTGAAAAACTGCATTATAAAAAACAAAACATTTTTTCACATAATACATTTAAACACATTCTACACGGTTTGACCTTGCTTATCCTTAACCTAACTTAACCTAACCTAACCTAACCTAACCTAACTTAACTAAACCTAACTTAACCTGATCTAATATAACTTAACCTAACCTAACCTAACTTAATCTAGCGTAACTTAACTAAACCTAACCTAACACACAGACACTACATATTTGACCTTCCTCGTCCCAAACCTAACCTAACACACAGCACCACTATTTGACCTTACTCATCTTTAATCTAACCTAATATAACCTTCAGATGATTATAACCTTGACCTTATCACTAACCTTATGTGACCTCATTCCAGTGACCTAAAAATAGATTATAATAATAGATTACACTAGTGACCTCACCTGACGTTATTCACTGACCTAGTAATAGACAGTGACTCAGAATTTAGTATGACCTTATCAGTGACCTTACCTGACCTTATCTCCCATGTGTGACTTTACTTTTCGTGGACTGCGAGGGAAACGAGGTCACAAAGCCACTCATGACCTGGCTTGACCTTTGTGTGACTTGTTCTTACTTTCAGGTGATGGTGCTAAGCCGTGACCTTGACTCTAAGCCTCTCCTTTCAGCCTAGGTCACGTTGGGTCACAGAAGAGGAACAGATGGTGACCTCTCTGCCTCTCCCCATTATGAGAGAGAAAAAAAATTATATTAACAGGAAAAATTTTTTAATCAGAATTATAATTATGCCTTATGTTAGTAGTAATTATATAGTATTTTCTAATCCCCAAGTAATTTTTGGATTATTATTATTGTTATTATTATTATTATTATTATTATTATTATTATTATTATTATTATTATTATTATTTTGACACGAATGTTAATTAAGGATTTTTGAGGTTACAGTCTTTATTTTCTTTTTTTCTTTTCCCCTTTTTTTTTTTTTTTTAGCTGTGATTCTTGCATAAGTTTTAGTGTCTGTCTGTCTGTCCGTCCGTCTGTCTGCGTCTGTCTGTCTATAGCTGATGCTGGACTGACCTTCGCCTCATAGACTGATATATATATTATTTTTTTTAGCGAGCAGTCAATCAGTCAGGCAGTCAGTCGGTGAATAAGTCAGTGGCTATTTAGTGATTTACAAAGCTTATTGGCAGACTCCATATTGCTGCTGTGTGTTATTCTTTCTCTCTCTCTCTCTCTCTCTCTCTCTCTCTCTCTCTCTCTCTCTCTCTCTCTCTCTCTCTCTCTCTCTCTCTCTCTCTCTCTCCGAGTGTTTCAGTGTTTATCTCTTTCATTGTCTCTATCTCTTTCAGTCTCGCTCTTTCAGGCTCTCCCTTTTATCTCTCACTCTTTCTCTCACAGTCCACTTCAGTCAATCACTATCTCTCTGTCTTGCCGTCTTATCTCTCAGTCTCTGCTTGGAATTTCCTCTCCTATAACCATCTTCTAATTCTTCTAACTTTCGTGACATCTGCTGCTTTGGTCCTCTATTTCCTTCTAGCTCGAGTGCCCAGAAGGATGAGAAGACTGGGCAGTAGTTCTCCAGTATTTTGGTTTTCACTTCTATTCATTTTTATTTATATATATTTTTTGTCTCATCATAATTGTTAATTGTTGGCTCAGTTAATGACTGTCAGCTTACCTTCGCTACCTCACCTTAGGAATCTTTATCGATGTACTACCTACCTTTACCTGTGTGTTGAGTATAATCTATGTATATCTTTCTATGTATATGTATATTTTTTCTCTCTATTTCTATCATTTTTCTATACCTGGGACAGTCAGTTATCGGTCTAATTATTTTTTTTTATGTGTGGACCTAAACTGATTACTTTTTTTCCACTAGTCTTACCTGTGTGTGGGCTTCTGCTAATCAGTGTAGACACGTGTACCTGTGTGTGTTTAGAACAGGTGTGTATGTACGTGTGTATGTTTAACTAGTGTGTGGGTAGATGGGTGGGTGCCTGCGTGTGTGTCTGTGTGAGTGTGTGTGTGTATGCGTGTGTGTGTGTTTGCGTGCAGGTTACCATGGCTAATAATTATCATTTCTTCCCATCCCTTCACTTCCTCCCCCCGCCGTGTCCCAACCAAACAGTAAGTCTCGTCTCGGCTTGCAAAAATAATCTGCAGCTCAGAATCCATTTATATATATATATACTCCTAATTTTAAATATCACACCTTATTATTTGTAAACCAAGCCCTTTTGTTTGGTTTGTATTCTCACTGTTACTCTTGTTTATCACAGGCAGTCCTTGTTATTATAACCCTTTCTTTCAT
>NC_087170.1:13938994-13963994 GCF_035594125.1 Scylla paramamosain | reverse complement strand
GTGTGTGTGTGTGTGTGTGTGTGTGTGTGCTTACGATTTCTTTATTTTGGGTTCATTTATTTTGTTTTGTACCTCTGATAAAAAAAAAAAAAGTAAGTAAATAGTGTAGAAAATGTTCCCTTCACCGTGTTCCCGTGAAAAGACAGCGGGACACACACACACACACACACACACACACACACACACACACACACACACACACACACACACACACACACACACACACACACACACACACAACATTTTTTTTAACCCTCTCCCCAAACCCCTTCACCACCACCACCACCACGACCATCACCATCACGACCACGCACGCCTAAATAGCGAATAGGAGTGTATAGAGCACAACCATTTATTATATTAAGGCACCACCACCACCACCACCACCACCATTACAACGCTAACCACTAAAGGACAGTTAGCATCCAGCCACTCGTCACCACCACCACCACCACCACCACATCCTGAGACTTGCACAGTTCATACACAAGTCGCGTTTTCTTTTTTGCTGACTTTACTTTCCACCACCACACCTTTTTTGAAGTAAATATCTAGTTGACTAGTTAGTTTGGTTCATTAGTTAAATAGTTATAATAGTTATGCTGCTTCCATGCGTCGTAGTCTTGCATTTGTATAGATAGCATCCATCGATTTTACACATTTAAGGGCTGCATTGAATAGATTAAGGATTTTACCCCGATAGATTAACAATAGATAGACAGGGATGTGAGGATAGACCCATAGATACATGCTTGTTAGGTTTTGTAAGCAAAGGATAATCTGCAAAGTAAGTAACGCTTTTCAAGGTAGATAGATACGTGAAACTGTTGGCTTGTTTTGTGATAGATGGTAAGATTTTGGCAAATACCTGAGTAAATGAAAGCTGATATTTTGCAATATAGATAGCGTGAGAAATTATAGATTTTTTGAACAGTACAAATGTGTGAAAAGGTAAAATTTTTAAGTTTTTTTTTTTAATTAGCAAGTAAATGAGCAGAGAAAAGATAAAATAGATAGCTGATAGATAGATGAATAGATGGATAGACAAATATTTTTAAGTAATCAGGTAAAATAGGTAGAAAAATAGACAGGTAAGTGTTTTTAGAAGTTTTCCGCAAAGATAGATAGATAAACAGATAGATCATTGTTTTCTAGAGGTAGCCAGGTAAGACAGGTAAACGTTTTAGAGATAGCAGGTAAGACAGACAGGTAGACAGGTAAATGTTTTGGAGGTAGCCAGGTAAGATAGAGAAAGGTTAGGGGAGTAGGTCAAGCAGGCAAACCCGATTGTGTGTGAAGGTGAATTGGACAGGTAAAGTCAATTAGCGGCACGCACGAGGTGTTATTGGACGAGATTCCAGTCCTCGCATTTTGGCTTCACCGTTTGGTCTGCCCTGGTCTGCCATGGTCTGCCTCGCCTTTGCACGCTGCGAAAATCAAGGAAAAAACAACGCGAAAGAGAAGAGAAGGAGTTTGAAAAGAAGACAAACAAGAAATTAAACATAGAAATTTGAACATAAAAAAAAAAGAGGGGGAATTCTAACGTAAAGATAAGATGATAGATAAAATGTTTCAGATATTAGAAGATGCAACAAAATGAGTGAAAATCGAAAGGAAATGTGAAAAATAAAGAAAAAATTATATGAAAGAGAGAAGAGGAGAATGAAAACGAGACGAACCGAAAGTTACAGAAGGAAATTTGAGTCAAAAGGAAATTTGAGTGAAGTTTCAATGTTTGAATTGAGACGAAAAGTAAAAAGAAACTTTAAAAAAAAGCTTGCAGATGGACTGGAAAGCAGAAAAAGAAGAGAGAGAAGTAAGAAACAACTTAAAGAAAATAAGTAACATAACAAATAAAGCAAAAGAAAAAAAAATACAAGCGCTTCGTTTCGTCAACTTTGAGTTTGAACTGAAATACGTAAAGAATATAAAAAATAAATAAAATAATAAAATAAATAAATTAAATACTAAAAAAAACAATAACAGTAAAAAGCAAGCATAGTAGAAATATAGTAAAAATAGTAAGAAAAAAACAAGAATATTAAAAAAAAGTAAATAGGAAATGTAGCAAAAAAACAAACGGTAAAAAGTCAAAATGAAAGAAAAAGACCAAAAAAAGATAAACACGCATTTCGGGAAATAACTTATAAAATTAAACCCCTCTCCGTTTTCTGTTCAATTTCCTAGGGGTAACTTCGGCAATTGGCGGCAAATTAATGGATAAAGATGGCGGTCGTAAACAAGGCGAGGCGAGCTGCTACGGGATGCGCTGTCTGTTCGTGTGTTTGTTTATCCTCGACCAAGACTTACCTGCGCCTTCCTTCACCTTCCTGAGTCTAATTAAAGTGATCCGTGTTTTCTCTCTCTCTCTCTCTCTCTCTCTCTCTCTCTCTCTCTCTCTCTCTCTCTCTCTCTCTCTCTCTCTCTCTCTCTCTCTCTCTCTCTTCAATGCTCACTTTTTTCATTCTCTTTTCCTCCTCCTTTACTCTTTTATCCCTTTTTCTTTTTTTTTTCTTTTTTTCTTTCTCCGTCCTTCTTTCCTTGATCCATGATTTTTCTGCCTTTTTTCTTTTTTTCTTTCCTTTTTCGTTCTTATCTCCCGTTCATTTTCTTCCCTTCATTTTGCACTTTTTTTCTTTCCATAAACACATTCTCTCTCTCTCTCTCTCTCTCTCTCTCTCTCTCTCTCTCTCTCTCTCTCTCTCTCTCTCTCTCTCTCTCTCTCTCTCTCTCTCTCTCTCTCTCTCTCTCTCCACGAATTGATTAACCAGTCAATCAATTAATCTTTTTCACTCTTCTCTCTTCTCCATCATTCCTATCCTTCAATCGCTCTTCTTTCACTTTTTCTCTCCTTCCTCCACTTCCTCCTTACTTGTCCTTCCGTCCGTTTTTTTTTTCTTCCTATCGCTATTCCTTTCGCTCTGTTTATCGTTCGTTTTTTACCTTTTTTTTTCTCTCTCGGTCTTTTTCTCCGGATAAGTAAAGAGGCAAGTGGTAGTGGCAGCTCTTAATCGGAACAAGACGAACGTTTACCGAAAGCCTCTCATTCAACTTTCCCTCCTCTCTCAGCCTTTTTTTTTTTTCCTCTCTCTCTCTCTCTCTCTCTCTCTCTCTCTCTCTCTCTCTCTCTCTCTCTCTCTCTCTCTCTCTCTCTCTCTCTCTCTCATGTTTATACTTTTTTTCCAATACGCTTGATTAATTCTTCCTTGTTTTCTTTTCAATTTACCTTTTTTCTATCTTTTCTCTTTTTTTTATTTTTACCTAAGCTCCCGCTCGTCTCCTCCGATGTTTATATTTCTGTTTTCTATGCGATTTTCGGATGAAATTTATCATCCTACGCACGGTTGGTTTCTTTCATTTGATCGACTTAAAACTACATTACTTCTTTATTTCCTCCTTTTTCTCATAATTTATTTCTCGTTTCAGTTGGGTAATGTTTCCTGAAGGTTCGTTGAATTAAAATATATTTCTTTTACGATTTTTATCATTATTATCTTCATTTTCATTGTTATTTTGTTGTTATAAGTTTTCTCTTATTTCTTTCGTATGCAGAGTATGTGACGCATAAGATTTATCCATTAAGTTTAGTTTCATTATGTTTCTTCTTATTTTTATTAATGCCATTTCGTAAAAGCGCAAGTCGAAATCCACAAATCGCGCGACTTCGGTTTTGGCGCCACGGAGCACAAAACAGCGCAAATCGAATTCCTTTCTGCCTTACGTCTCTCTCTCTCTCTCTCTCTCTCTCTCTCTCTCTCTCTCTCTCTCTCTCTCTCTCTCTCTCTCTCTCTCTCTCTCCTCTCTCTCTTCTTTTTCCTTTTTCCATTTTTGAGACGTGAATTCCCTCGAGTGAGTGGAGGCTGCGAGCAAAACGGGCGGAACCTGCAAGCCTTCTGATGCTGAACTGAATTGACGAGAAAAGAGACCAGAAATCTTCATGAAAAGCGGCGGCCAGTGCGCTTGTCTGTCACTGGGAGGCGAGGCACGGGAGCACGGGAGGGAGAAGACGGGAGTTCAGGCGAGAGAGTTAAGTAGGTGGGATAAGTGTGGGCAGGAGAAGGTAAGAATTAGGGATAGGGAAAGTAGGTAAAGTATAGGTGATAGAAGGTGAGAATAAGTGCAGGATATGTATAGATAGCTTAAGATACGTAGGCATTTAAGTAGGTTGACAGATAGTAATAAGGAACAGTGTATAGTTAGATGGGTGAAGATATCTAGGTATTTTAGGAGGTAAAGTATAGATGATAGAAGGTATGAATAAGATGCAGGACATAGTTATATAGGTGGGTAAAGATGCTTCTGGATTAAAAAAGGGTAGATTCGCATATATTAGATAAAAGGTGCATAGAAATAGAAGTGAATGATACTGCGTTAAACTAGATCGGTAAAGGTACATAGTTTTTTTTTTTTTTTTTTGAAGATAAAGCCACAGGTACTAGAAGGGAGAGAGAGAGAATCTAAATTACACAGCAGGACTTAACTAGGTAGATAAGGATACGAAGATAAGTAAAAGAAATTATAAGAATAGACCAACAGATAGATATATACTTCATTATCTTCCCCTGTCTGGCATTAGCAAGGATTAAAGAAATGAAGAAGTTTCCCCCTCATTATAACTGATAACCCATTTTCTCTTCAAGGGACAATAGAAGAGAATGGGTTAAGTGTGCAGAAAAAAAAACGGGGTGATAAGCGTGCAAGTATAAAGTGTTAAATAGAAAATACGATTGAAACTTAAATCTCCCTTTTATTTATGTAAATTAAGACGCTCCCTTTGTACTGAGGTCATTTACTCCTTGTATATATAAAAAGGATGACTCCCTTTTTATCTTATCTCCCTTCCCCCTGTTGTGATCACTCCCTGTATATCACTATGACTATTATATACCACTATTACGACCATCATTACTGTCCTCCCTCCCTCCTCATGTTACGTTTTCTTTTCTCAGTGTAATAATCCCTTTGAGTCTCCCCTTTGCATACTCTTTAAAAACCATCCAAATTTTAAACCAACACAACCCCTGCTGGAGCTGAAACACGGGCAAGCGAGAGAGAGAGAGAGAGAGAGAGAGAGAGAGAGAGAGAGAGAGAGAGAGAGAGAGAGAGAGAGAGAGAGAGACGTGGGCCAGCTTCAGCAGAGGTAGTCAAGAGAAACAAACACTCTAACCCCTTGTTGTCTTTTTCTCCCAACAGATGGCATTTTTCCAGAACCGGTCACTCAGTCTGGTGGACATGTACATCGACACCTCAGAGCCCACGGAAAACGTCGGTCAGATTCAATTCTCCATGGAATACAACTTCAACGAGATGACGCTTATTCTGCGGATCATGCAGGTACGTGGGAAATGTGGAGAGGTTTTTTTTAGATACGTGATGCTTCGGCTTTTGAGGTGTTATCGAGCACTACAATAATGCCTTTAATTACGACAGTTGCATCTCATTAAATATGGGCAGGTGTAGTCGTAAATTTGACTTCTGAGTAGGTGTTTTCTCGTAGCTTTAAACAGGTACTACGATGATGCTTTTAATTACTACAGGGTACAACTCATTAAATATGGGCAGGTGTAGCCTTAAATTTAGACAGGTGATACACTTAGTTGTAGGGAATGTGTTGTCTTGTAGCTCTGATTATGGACAGGTATTATGATGCTTTTAATTTTGACAGGTGTAACTCCTTAACTTTGGAACAGGTGAGATGTGGTCTTTTTATTTGGAGAAGTTTGAAGTCCTTAGCCATAGGGATCGTGTCGTCTCGTGGTTCTAATTGTAGACAGTGCTCTTAATTTGGACAGGTGTGGTATGACATTTGGACAGGTGTGGTCTTATATTTGGATAGGTATGAACCCTTTAAATGTGTGGCTTTAAATTTGTGCTGATTCAATCCCTTTAAATCTGGGCAGGTGTGGTCCATTTAAATTTAGACAGGTGTGACTCATTAGTTTTAGAACAAATACGATTTTCTTTGATCCAGAACAGGTGTGGTCTCCTTAGATTAGAACTGGTGTGGTTCATTAGCCTTAGGACAGGTGCCATGGAATAGACTTTACTCTAGGTACGGACAGGTGCGATCAGGTACCATTAGAAGTGTACAGATGCATCCCTTTCAGGCTCATGTTGGACTGGTATCTTCAGGTGTGGACAGATGTGGACAGGTGATAGTCGGCCTTTACCTTTAATCCTCTTACTGCCATGGCCTCTCTTCTGGCTTAATGAAATCGTCCAGCGCGAGTTTAGAGTGTAATTTCGAGAGACATCAGTGACAGCAGAGGGAGTGATTGAGTAGTTCAAACATTTCAGTGCCTCCAGTTTGCCTTCGCTCTCCGCTGTCGAATAGAATTAATTGAATGATGTAATGAGTGTCAAATTACCATCAGCTGTCAAAGGGTTACGTTGTTTGTTGTTGTTTTTGTTGTTGGATGTCATTTTCTTTACACCATCTCTGTCCTGTCTTCATTCTCTAAGGGACTTGTATGTTGGTGTTGTTGTTGTTGTTATTGGATGTTATTTTCTATACAGCATCACCTTCTTATTTTCATTCTCAAAGGGCCTCGTATGTTGTTGTTGCTGTTGTTATTGTTGCCATCGTCGTCCTCGTTGCTGTTATTGGAAGGCATTTCTTTACAGCATCACCTTCCCATCTTCATTCCCCGCCTCCCATCCTCGCATCTATAGTCTGTGCGTGTTGTCTTTACCTTAACAACTTTTGGGTGTGGCTGGGACGGGGACGACCGGAGGGTGTGACGCAGGTGTGCAGGGATGGGCGTGGCGAGGTGCGAGGTGGGTGAAGGACGGAGTGGGGGGAGGAGGGACAGGACAGGACAAGGAAAGGAAAGGGAGGGGAAAGACCTCACAGTTTGGGTGTCTCAGTAACTTCAAGGGAAACTGTTATTCTGCGATAGACAAGACTTTTTCTTTCCCTCTCTCTCTCTCTCTCTCTCTCTCTCTCTCTCTCTCTCTCTCTCTCTCTCTCTCTCTCTCTCTCTCTCTCTCTCTCTCTCTCTCTCTCTCTCTCTCTCTCTCTCTCTGTACAGGTAATGATTTTATGATTTGTCTCTGTTATTAAGTCTTGATGTGCCGCGCTGCTTTGACATATGTAGAGGTAAATATTATATGAACTGTTTCCTTTTTTTATTTTTTTTATTGAGTTTCAGTTCAGGTAAGGTAATTATGAAAGGTGAGGTGTGATTATACTGGTGAAGTTGGAAGGTCATTCTCTAATTGTGCCGTGTAGAGCTGACGGTGTACAGGTATGAAGATTGAGGTGAAGCAGCACTCATTATCTGTAGAAAATTGCATCACCTACATAAAACCATATATACTAAAAAATAAATAGATAAATAAATAAATAAAAACAAGTGTCGGATACAGGAAAAAAAAAAAACACCCCATAAATATAACCTACAGGAAAACAGTATCAGATGCGGACCACTACAGAAAAAAAACAAAACAATATCAGGTACAAAATAGGAAAATTCACGCGATACCATTACTACAGAAAAACAATACCAGATACAGAAAAAGAAGAAATAACATCCTTTACAAATCATACCAACACCTCTAAAGTAAAGAAAAAAAAAAAAAAGATTACAAAGAAACTAAAAACGAAAATAACAACTAGACCAGGTGTGAGGCAGGTGACCCAAAGGTAATAAAGGATAAGGTCGTCCGTCCCATACAGGTAAGATAATGAGAAGGGGAAAGCTCAGGCATGTTACAAGGGGATAGCAACCTCTGAATTATGTTGCTAACTTACACCAATTTTAAAGGGGATAAAGGTGTAGAGCTGTACAGGTGTATTTAATGAGGTCGGTGATTTCGTACCTGCGGGAAATTTTTGGGAGGAGAGCTGGAGAGGGAATTTAATGGGAGGTAATCAGCTTAGGTATGGGGGAATTTACACGGATATTACTGTGGTTTCATTTAGAAGACAGCGTGAGGTGTGTTGGTGAGTGTGTGAAAGTGTGTGTCCTGAGGTGGTAAGGGAATATTGTGCCTTTTTATGAGTGAGAAAGTGGAAAAGGAATAGAGAGAGAGAGAGAGAGAGAGAGAGAGAGGGGTATTCTTGCTCACTTACTACTCATATATTATGCAGAAGAGGGAAAAGCAGGTACGAGTGATGCTGACGCGTGTTGAAGGAAGGCCAGCCAGCTTGCAGTACACACGTTGTTGCCTCACGTAATGAATGTTTTGTTGAGGGATTGTATTAGAAACTTGATTGTTTTAGATCATGTCCGAGAAACGATTTTTTTTTTCATAGGTAACATGTCCGAAACTAGAATTTTACGTATATAACATGTCAGAAACCAAAATTTTTCATTGATATTGGCCTCAGGAAATCAAATTTTTAGCAGATAACGTTCCAGAGAACAGTATTTCATCATCATGTACTAGAAACTATTTATTTTAAAGATAATTACTCAGCTAATATGCCAGGAAATAAATGTTTTATCGCTGATTCCGTGAAGATAATATGCAATGCGTCGCCATCACACACAAACAATAAAATCGGTAAGTGGATTAAAAAAAAAACAATACATGAAAAAAAATGCAATCTACAAAATATCCCGCCTCTTTTGTTTTGTAATAGAGAGTATTCTGTATGGCAGCGTATTGTGTGGAGTGTGGGAGGAAGCACAGAGCGTAGGGTGAATGTGAGCACCTGTATTTACCTGTGAAGTTGTGGGCTTTGAATTAATTACAGGCGTTATAGGAGCAGAGGTAGAGGGTGTGTGAACCAGTAGTGATCACCGCAAGGATTCAAGGTTTACAGCAGAGATTCAAGGGGAGGTGAGGTACGGAATAGAGAGAGAGAGAGAGAGAGAGAATACGATCGTTAATAAAATAATAACTGTACGGTGATTAAAGTTTCCTCTCTCTCTCTCTCTCTCTCTCTCTCTCTCTCTCTCTCTCTCTCTCTCTCTCTCTCTCTCTCTCTCTCTCTCTCTCTCTCTCTCTAATATAGCCTTACTTTTCCAAAACCAGACATTTATTCTTTCCTTTCTTTTCTCTTTCACTTTTTTTCTCAAAGTTTTCATCAAATCCTCTATATATTTTTCCTCTTAAACATTCGGATCTTATGAGAATGGGATCCAGGAGTCTTTATTGCGACCTTCACTTGTTTTCTTCCTCTCCCTTCACTTATTGCCGTAATTTCATGTCGTCTATAGACCCACTTTGCTTCCTGGGTGTTTAATTAAGGCTTTCTTTTTCATTAATGTTGTTTTATCTTTCCCTTCCTCGTTGCTTATTAAAGGTAAAGGATGACTGAAAAATGGCCTATCTCTCTCTCTCTCTCTCTCTCTCTCTCTCTCTCTCTCTCTCTCTCTCTCTCTCTCTCTCTCTCTCTCTCTCTCTCTCTCTCTCTCTCTCTCTCTCTCTCTCTCTCTCTCTCTCATTGATAAGAATGTGGGGTCTGAAATGCAAAATATTTATTGCTTATTTCATATTTACCCTTGCTCTCTCTCTCTCTCTCTCTCTCTCTCTCTCTCTCTCTCTCTCTCTCTCTCTCTCTCTCTCTCTCTCTCTCTCTCTCTCTCTCTCTCTTATTCATATATCTAAGAAAGAGAGCTAAAATAAAAATTCATTATTAAGAGAGAGAGAGAGAGAGAGAGAGAGAGAGAGAGAGAGAGAGAGAGAGAGAGAGAGAGTCGTTATTTCTTCAGCAACTTCATGAGTAACTTTATTAATTTCAGGTTTTTTGTTAATCTTACGTTCTTTGGGAGAGGGCAAGAGAGAGTAAGAGGAAGAGGGAGAGGGAGAGAGGGAGAGGGAGAGGGAAAAATGAAAGGGGGGTGATGGGGGAGAGCTTAGGCAGTCTTTTTTCCTCCCTTGGTGCATTCGTTGAGAGAGAGAGAGAGAGAGAGAGAGAGAGAGAGAGAGAGAGAGAGAGAGAGAGAGAGAGAGAGAGAGAGAGAGAGAGCTCAGTCCCAAGATACCGTCAGTGACTTTCTCTACAAAATAAAATGAATTTGCTTTTCTTTCCTTCTTACTTTGTTTTATTTTATTTTTTTCTTGCTTTCTTTGTCTTTTATTTTAATTTATTTTATATTTATCTGCTTTACGTCTTTTTTTTAGTTTATCCTCTCATTTACTACTTCATTGTTCTTTGCTTCCTTGTTTTATTATATTTTCATCTATTTATTTATTTATTTTGTTGAGATATTTATAATCTTTCCTTCCTTCCTTCTTTTCTTCCTTCCCTTTCTTCTCATGTACTTTCTTTCCGTTCTCTCAATTTGCCTTCCTTCCTTCCTTCCTTCCTTCCTTCCTTCCTCCTTATCTACCTTCCTTTCACTCAATTTACCTCACTTCTTTCATTCCATCTTTGTTTCCTCCCTATTTTCCTTCTTTCCTTCCTTCTTTCCTTCCTTCCTTCTTTCCTTCCTTCCTTTTCTACGCATCTTTCTTCTCTCCTTTCTTTTCTTTACATTTCGTCTTTGTCTATATCCTCTCCTTTTTCTCTTTCCCCTCTCTCCTCTCTTTCCCCTCTCTTTCCCCTCTCTTCACATACCTTGTCGCACCTCAATGCTATCACAACTTTTCCCCTTTTCCCCTCTTATTTTTCCCTTTAACCTCCATCTCGATATACCTGATCTTCCTTCTTTCCCCTCACTTTCCTCTCCTCTCCCCTCTTTCCTTCCTTCTTTACCCTTTTTCATTTCTCCCCTGCTCATTCGTATTTCACTTTTCCCCTTCTGTTTCCTTTTTCCTTCCATCACTAGTTCACTTTTCCCTTTTCTTCCTTCTATTTTCACTCATTTTTTTTTGTCTCCTTTTCTACTTAACTTTCTTTATTATTCTCCTACTGTTTTTTTTCCTACTTTTTTCCTCCCTTTATTCACCAACTTTTCCTTTTTTCCTTCCTTTCATTTCCCCTCTTTTACTCCTCTGTGTTTAGTTTTCCTCTTTTCTTTTAAATATTTTCTCTTATTTTTCTACTATTCTCAAGATATCTTTCCCCCTTTAATTTCCCCTTTCTTATTTTCCTCCTTTCCTTTTTTCTTTTTTTTTTCCTTTTCCTCTTAATCATTTTCCCCCTCATACTTTTCCTTAACAGTTTCATCATTTCTTTCTCCTTCTTTCTTTTCCCTCTCTTTGCCTTGTCATTCGCTCACTTCCTTACTCTATCTTCCTCTGTTTCCTCTATTCTCACCTATTTCTCCTTCTATCATTCCATCCTATCTCTCCTTCCTTTCCTTCTATCTGCCATCTCCTTAGAATTATTTTTCCTGTGTGTCTCTCTTTATCATCTCTGCTTCTCATCTCTCATCTTCCCTCCCCGCCCTCTTCTTTCCCTTTTCCCTACATTTTCCTTCCTGTATCTCTCGCATCTGTACCTCATTTCTCATCTCCCCTCGTCTCCCAGTCCCGCCGTCCAGCCACACACACACACACACACACACACACACACACACACACACACACACACACACACACACACACACACACACACACACACACACACACACACACCTGCCTCGCGCCATCTGGTCACCTGTTGCTGATGAGTGGATCCTCACCTGGCTCTCTCTCTCTCTCTCTCTCTCTCTCTCTCTCTCTCTCTCTCTCTCTCTCTCTCTCTCTCTCTCTCTCTCTCTCTCTCTCTCTCTCTCTCTAGCAGACTGGGCGAGGTTGGACCGTCACCTTTAGTGGTATGAAGAGGATTTATTGTGACCCCTCCCAAGCACACACACACACACACACACACACACACACACACACACACACACACACACACACACACACACACACACACACACACACACACACACACACACACACACATGACATGGCGACCTTGCTAGGATCACACGTATCCCCCAATCACATTCTCTCTCTCTCTCTCTCTCTCTCTCTCTCTCTCTCTCTCTCTCTCTCTCTCTCTCTCTCTCTCTCTCTCTCTCTCTCTCTCTCTCAACGTTTCCTCATGAGCTTTCATTTCTGTGGCTTCATTCAAGGGGGGAAAAGGGGGAAAAAAAGATAGGAAATTAAAGTGAAATTGAGGGGAAAAAAGGTGGGGAAGGAAAGATATGATAGGGAGATATGGAGGAAAAGTTGAGGAAAATTGAAAAAAAAATGAGAAGAATGATTGGAAAGTAAAAAAAAAAGAGGAAGAGCATAAGGGAAACAGGAAATTCTCAAGGGAAAACGTTGTAAAGCAGGAAAAAATAGGTAAGAAAAGAAGCGGGAAGGACAGAGAAGGAAAAAAAATTGTGAAAGGAGAAACGTGAACAAAAAATAAATAGATAAAATTGGAGGAAAAAGGAAAAACAAAAACAAAAACACCAGAGGGAAAAAAAACGAGAAAGAGAGAAGAAAATAGAGAGAAAATACAAGTAGAGAAATAAAAAAAAGATAAACTAAAATTGGAGGAAAGGAAAATATAATAACACCAGAGGAAAAAAAGAGGAAAAGAAGGAAAAAAAAACAGGTGAGATTTTTTGTTATTTATTTGTAAGGAAACACTGACTGATGCTTACCTGAGGAAGAGCCACCTGGGAGCCTTGTTTTCCCCTCCTCCTCCCCCTCCTCCTCCTCCTCCTACTCCTCCTCCTCCTCCTCCTCGTCCTGTCCATTGTTGAGGGGAAAAGAAGTAATGGCTTTTTCCAGTTTTCCTCCTGAGTTTCCTTTTTTTTCATATCAGGGAAAGGTCACCGGGAAGGAAGGAAGGAAGGAAGGAAGGAAAGAAGGAAAGGAGGGAGGGAGGGATGAAGAGAAGAAAGGGAAAGAAAAATAATGTTTAACAAGAGATTTGGGATGAATAGGGAAAAAAATCGAAATATTTCTTTGTGTATTATGTACAAACACTCCTCCTCCTCCTCCTCCTCCTCCTCCTCCTCCTCCTCCTCCTCCTCCTCCTCCTCCTCCTCCTCCTTCTCCTCCCGCCTGTCTCTCGTTCCGTTTGCTAGTAACAGTAGTAGCAATAGAAACAGGAGGAGGAGGAGGAGGAGGAGGAGGCGGAGGAAGAGGAGGAGGAGGAGGAGGCCCCGTAGTTCTCCAGGGATCCATTTGGAAAATAAACAAAATTCTCGTATTAATCAGTAAGCCATAACTTGGATTGAAAGGAAGGGGAAAAAAAGAGAGGGGGAGGAAAACATCATGTAGGAATTGAAAGAGGGAGAGGAAAAAAAGAGAGGCAAACTGGCAACTGTGCAAAGGTAAACAAAGCATCTTCCCCTTCAATACCTGTGTATGGTCCTCCTCCTCCTCCTCCTCCTCCTCCTCCTCCTCCTCCTCCTCCTCCTCCTCCTCCTCCTCCTCCTCCTCCTCCTCCTCTATCACTACCACCACCTCCTTACCTTCCATTTCCTCCTCACCTACCACCATATACTACTCCTCCTCCTCCTCCTCTTCCTCCTCCTCCTCCTTCTCCTCCTTCACCTTGCAAAACTATGCGCCGGAGGGAAAAGGAAGGAGGCAGGAGGAGAGGAGGGAAGGAGGAGAAAGAATGGAGATACTTCTGCTAAATGTTATCTTTCAAGGAAGAGAACGACAGGTATGGTTGAGAGAGAGAGAGAGAGAGAGAGAGAGAGAGAGAGAGAGAGAGAGAGAGAGAGAGAGAGAGAGAGAGAGAGAGAGAAGCGTTGAATAGGAAGAGGAAAAATACGAGATTACGAATGTAGGTGAAAGAGAGACATGCAGAGAGAGAGAGAGAGAGAGAGAGAGAGAGAGAGAGAGAGAGAGAGAGAGAGAGAGAGAGAGTAAAGACGATGACGAGTGGGTGGGAAGGAGGCGGCACTGAAGAAAGAGATAAGGGAGGAAAGGAAGGAAGGAAGGGAAGGAGGGAGGGAGGGAGAGAAAAGTTTACCTCCGACCTTCTCCCTGGACATTGCAAGATTGAGGTGTAATGATTGGTTTGCTCTCCCTTCCCCCCTCCCATTCCCCCTTCCCTCCCCTCCCTTTCCTTCCTCCATTCCTGTTCTCTCCCCATCTCCCTTTACCCAAATATTATTACCTTACATAGTCTCTCTCTCTCTCTCTCTCTCTCTCTCTCTCTCTCTCTCTCTCTCTCTCTCTCTCTCTCTCTCTCTCTCTCTCTCTCTCTCTCTCTCTTGCAATGTTTGTCTACGTTTATTTTATATTACGTGTTTTTTCCCCATAATTGTTGTTATTGTTCCGTGATGGGCGTGGCCTCTTGATGATCCCAGTTGCTCATTGGCTGTTCCTTCATGACGTAATGCTGCCTCTTGCTTCTCATTGACTGATGGTCCTTGGCAGGCGGGGCTTCGTGACGCCATAGGTGGTTTTTTTACTCTGATTGGGGGATTTGTTTACCTGTGGGCGGGGCTTGGATGTGTGCTGGTTCATGATTGGTGGTCGGGGCTCTGACGTCACACTGCTTTCCTTGGCGAGGCAGAAATTAATTAAAAATGTGTCTGTTTGTATTGCATGATTAAAAGTTGATGATGATGATGATGATGATGATGATGATGGTTGTTGTTGTTGTTGTTGTTGTTGTTGGTGGTGGTGGTGGTGGTGGTGTTGTTGTTGTTGTTGTTGTTGTTGTTGTTGTTACTATTATCATGATAACCTTTCCTTATCAATTTATTATTTTTTTTATTTATTTATTTCACAAACTTTATTTTTATCAGTTTTTTTCTTTTCTTTTCTTCTCGTTTTGTTTTATCACCATCATCATCATCAATCGCCATCATCGTTTATTATTGTGTCAGTTCAAGTTTGTTTGTCATTTTCATGTAGTAAATTTCACAAACCACTTTTATTCATTCTTTTTTTGTATAATCTCCTCATTTCCTTTAATTTTTCTTTTTGTTGTTGTTGTTGTTGTTGTTGTTGCGTGTTCCTTTAATTCCCTGTTTACTTGTAGATGAAAAAATAAAAGATGAAAGGAAGAATAAAAAAAGATAAGAAGAAAAACATTGATCAAGGAAAAAAATACATAAAATAAACAAAACAACAAATATAGAATCACACCAGCAGTGGAAAGATTAATGTGGAAATCTTTAAAATCCTCGAGGTTTAGAAATAAAAATAAAAATAAAAAAAAAAACCGTGAATTTACCAAACATTACAATTTTTCTTGCTCTTTTTCTTGTTTTGTGTTCATGAATCTTCAAGTTTATTCATTTATTATTCACGTTCAACCCTTTGTTTCCTCTCTAGCTTTACATAAGTGATCGCTTTGTCTATCTGTCTGTCTGTCTGTCTGTCTGTCTATCTATCTATCTGTCTGTCTGTCTGTCTGTCTGTCTGTCTCTGTATTTCTGTCAACTTGTTTGTGTATATTTTTATATGTCTAGAATATCTCTCTCTCTCTCTCTCTCTCTCTCTCTCTCTCTCTCTCTCTCTCTCTCTCTGGTAAAATAACTGGCTCACAAATTTTCTCTCTTTCCAGCTTCCATCCCTCACGGCCTATCTCTCACTATCTTTGTTATCTCTCTCTCTCTCTCTCTCTCTCTCTCTCTCTCTCTCTCTCTCTCTCTCTCTCTCTCTCTCTCTCTCTCTCTCTCTCTCTCTCTCTCTCTCTCTCTCTCTCTCATCGCTTATGTTACACTTTTACCTTCCCATCTCAGTCTCTCTCTCTCTCTCTCATTTTTCTTTTCTCCCTGTCTGTCTCTCGCTCACTGTCTTTCATTTCTCCCTTTTCTTATTCTATATTTTCCCTTCACAATCTTCCCTCTGCTTTGTTCTTCTTCTTTTCTTAATCCTCTTTTCGTCTTTTCCTCTTCCATCTCCTTACTTTTCATTTCTTTCTCTTTGTTTATCTTTTCCTCAGTCTTTCCTTCTCCTCCTTCATCTTAATCCTCTTTTCCTCAAAATTATTCTTTATGTCTACTTCACCTCCATCATTCCCTAAGCTCATTCTTTTCTTGGTTTTTCTCCTTTCCTTCTCTTTCTCCTCTCCTTTATTGTGTTCTCTTGTTTCTCCTTTTTTATCTCTACATGAGTAAAGGTTCGTGTTTTCATTTATTTCTTCTTTTCCTATACATCTTTATTTTCTCTCTCTCTCTCTCTCTCTCTCTCTCTCTCTCTCTCTCTCTCTCTCTCTCTCTCTCTCTCTCTCTCTCTCTCTCTCTCTCTTTCTCTTTCTCCTTTATCATATCTTCTTTTACGTGCTCATCTTCCTTCACCATTTCATCTTTACAGTACAAAAACCCTCTTATTTTTTCATCCATTTTCATTTTTTTTTTCTCTTCCTCTCCTTTTTCTTCTTCCTCGTTTCCTCGTTATCTCGTCTTTCTTTTTTTTTTATGTCCCTTTCACCTTCGCTAAAAAATCTTTATCTTTCCCTCCCTAAACACACCTAATTTTTCAGTTTCTTCTCCCTTTCTCTCTCTTTCTTTTTCTCTTTTCCTCATATGTTCCGTAATTTTTCCCGCTTTTTTCCCTCTTCACAGCAAAAAAAGCTCAAATTTCCACATTTTTTTTTCCCTTTTCCCTAAACACAGTTGATTCTTCAGTTTTCTCTCCCTTCCGTCTTTCCCTTTCTTCTCTCCTTGTGTGCCTCTTCATCTTTCTTCCTTATTCTCTTTAACCACGCACAAATTCCTTATCTTATTCCTCTCATCTACCTGAACACACCTAATATTCTGTTTGCTCTCCTCCTCCTCTGTCTCTCTCTTTCTCCTCTCCTCTTCCTCGTTTTCTCGCTCTTTCTCCCCATTCCTCTGTTCATTCTTACTCATTTTATTATTTTTTTTATCTATATGTATGTTTTCTTTATTATTCATTTCTCTTGTATGTCTTTTTTAATCAATTGTGTTTATTTATTTATTTATTTTGTGTAGAGACTGCGTTAAAGTAAGTAATGACAAATCTCTCTCTCTCTCTCTCTCTCTCTCTCTCTCTCTCTCTCTCTCTCTCTCTCTCTCTCTCTCTCTCTCTCTCTCTCTCTCTCTCTCTCTTAACCCTGAAAAAAAACCTCACTTTTACTCTTTCTTTCCTCTCAACATATCCCATTTACACCTTCCCCTTACTCTTCCCCCTTACCCCCCCCTTACCTTTCCCCTTGCCCTCCTTCCCTCCCTCGTATCTCCCTCCATTACTGACGCCCCTCCTTATCTCCCTCCGGCAGGCGAAGGAGCTCCCTGCGAAGGATCTCAGTGGCACCAGCGATCCTTACGTCAGAGTGACACTATTGCCAGACAAGAAACACAAGCTGGAGACGAAGATTAAGCGGCGGACACTACACCCAAAATGGCATGAGACCTTCTACTTTGAAGGTGAGAACTGGGAGGGAGGGAGGGTAAGAAGGAAGAGATGGTTAGATGATGAGGGAGGGGAAAGAAGGAAGGGAATGTTGGAGGGGAAAGATGGAAGGAAGGCGATGATTGATGAGAAAGGGAGGAAGGAAAGGAGTTTAGAGGAGAAGGAAGGAAGGAAAGGAGGGAGGGAAGAAAGGAGGATTAAAAGACAGGAGATTAAAAAGCAAGGAAGGAATGGAGGGGTGAAAAGTAAGGAAGGGAAGAAAGGAAAGATGAGAAATAAGGAAAGGAAGGAAAGGAGTGGAGAATTTGAGAGGAGGGAAGAAAGGAAGGGTTAAAAATTAGGAAATGAAGGATGGAAAGGGGAATAAAGGGAAAAAGAAGGGAAAGAAGGGTGAAAATTTAGAAAGGTAAGGAAAGTAGAGTTGGAGGGATGAAAAGAAGGGTTAGAAAAGGATGGATGTAGATAAAGATAGATGAATACATTGGGAAGGAAAGGGGAAAGGAAAGGAGGGTTGGAAGGAAGGAGGGAAATAAAGGATAGGAGAATTAGAGATAGGAGATAAAAAAAAGACGAGACAAAGGGAGAAAAAGGAGGGGGAAGGAAGAAAGGAAGGAAGGTAGGATGAAGGGGAAGAAAGGAAGGAATGATAAGAGGGAAGGGAGGAAGGAAAGGAATGTTAGAGAGATTTTCTACTTAGAAGGAGGGAAAGAAAGAGAGGAGGGAAAGAAATGAACGAAGAAGAGAAGGGGAAGGAAGGAGAGGAATGAATGTAGATGAAAGAGCGCAACAAAAGACAGGAAAATAAGGAAAACAATAACGAAACCAAGGAAAAAAAGGGAAGAAAAGAAAGTAAAAGAAGAAAGGAAAGAAAATGGTAGAGGGTGAAAAATTAAATGGGAGGTAAAAAAAAAAAAAAGGTAAGGAAAGAAGAAAAAAGAAAAAGTAAAAAAAAGGAAGGGAAACCGAAAAATAGAATAAAGAAAGTGAGGGAAAAAGAAGGAAAAAAGGGAAATCAAGGAAGGGAGGTAGAGATGGAATGGGATTAGAGAGGACAGGAGGGAAACACAGAGGGAAGAGGATGAAATATGGAAAGGCGGGGAAGAAGGACACAAGGAAGGAAGGAAGGAAGGAAGGAAGGAAGGAAGGATTGAGTGGATTACAAAGGGGAAGGAAGGAAGAAAGAAGAGTAAATGAGATGAAGAGAGAGAAAAAAGAGGGAGGTGTGAGGTGAGAAGACTATGAGAGAGAGAGAGAGAGAGAGAGAGAGAGAGAGAGAGAGAGAGAGAGAGAGAGAGAGAGAGAGAGAAGGATAAAGTGCGAAGGGAAACATGAATAAATGCATAAATGAGAGAGAGAGAGAGAGAGAGAGAGAGAGAGAGAGAGAGAGAGAGAGAGAGAGAGAGAGAGAGAGAGAGAGAGAATGAAAGCTGTTGAAAAAGATGAGTGGAAGCGAGAACACGGGTAAGAGAGAGAGAGAGAGAGAGAGAGAGAGAGAGAGAGAGAGAGAGAGAGAGAGAGAGAGAGAGAGAGAGAGAGCAAACTTTCAGGTCAAAATGAGACCAATAAACATCCATTTTGGTTCATTAAGGTAGAAAGAAAAAAAAAATATTAATGAGAGTGCGTGTGTGTATGAGAGAGAGAGAGAGAGAGAGAGAGAGAGAGAGAGAGAGAGAGAGAGAGAGAGAGAGAGAGAGAGAGAGAGAGAGGGTGAATTAAAAGACGGAATCAGATCCATGTATGGTATATTTACAGAGTCGCCATTTGCAGCTTAATCAAATCACTGCAAAATGAGATTATGAGGGTGCTTCAATTAACCCTTAACGAAAACAGGTGTGCGTCCCTTTCAGTTTGCTCGAATTATGAGAGATTTCCACGGCATGTTTATTTCCCTGATAGAGCGTAAGGGTGAAGGAGTTTTTATTTATTTACTCTTTTTTTCTCTCTCTCTCTCCAGGTGTGATGAAGGAAAATAGAAGAATTGTTTTTGTTTATTATGGAGTACTTTGTGAAGTTTCCACCTCGTATTTATTTCCGTGATTGAGAGTAAAGGTGGGGAAGTTAGGTTATTTTTTATTTGCTGTTTTTTTTTTTCCTCAGGTGTGGCAGAGAAAAGAGGCATTTTTATTTATTTGTTTTTATTTATTTTTTTTTTCATAAGAGTATTAGTTTTGTTTGGATTACGAGAGATTTTTCACCTCGTATTGATTTCCGTAAAGTAAAAGTGAAAGTTATTTTCATTTTTTTTTCTGTAGGTGTGATAGAGAAAAGGAAGGATTATTTTTCTTAAGAGCTCTACTTTTGTTTGGATTATTAAAGATTTTTCCCCCTCATATCTATTTCCATGATAGAGCGTCAGGGTGAAGACTGTTAGAGGGAAAGGGAAACTATTTTTAACCCATTCACTGCTAATTCATTTTTTCCACATTTATTTACGACAATTCTAGCACTACAACCCTTTAAAACGTATTTCTGTAGCTTGAAAAAGTTTGAATGAGCATCATATTCTTTTTTCTTTATAACCATACAAACGATTAATTACAGTGATCTCAATGTTAACAAAAGAGAACGATCTATTTTCGTCCTCCTAATTTACCTGGAGTCACTTTAATATAGAAAGAAAGAACGTGTTGTATCATAATAGTGAAAGGAGTTGTTTTTTTCTTTTTATTTTATGGTGGAAGAAGATTTTTAAAGGTGTTTTAGGGGAAAGGGAATGGTTTTTTAAGAGTACTTGTTATATTTTTGTCCTTTTAAGTCATCTAGGGTCACTTAAGTGTGAAAAACGTGTCGTAGTTTTATTGGTTTGTTAGTGAAAGGAATAAGTGACATTTGGTTTACTTGGAATGTTCAACTTAAAGAAATCGAGCTAAAATTTTCACGACGATTTTGTAGAGAAAGAGAGGGGGGGACACTCCCATATCATCACCTAAACCAAGTCTGTTTAAAAAATTACATAAAAAAAACAAACAAACGCGAGTGTCAGTGATGGTTGAATAGAAAGGGGAAAAAAAAGGGGAAAAAAAACGTGAGAAAACCAGGAAACGGCAAAAGGTCAGCTGATGCACAAAAGACAACTCAGAATACAAGCAGTGATGGATCTGTGTCGCTAAGTTGAAGCCAAAAATAAATGTAACAAAAGTAGGAATGAATTAATGAATCAGTTCGCTGCAAGTTTACTAAGAATTCCAAACTTTAGGTGAAAAAAAGTGACGAAAAAAAACTATACATTCGTCACTCTCTCTCTCTCTCTCTCTCTCTCTCTCTCTCTCTCTCTCTCTCTCTCTCTCTCTCTCTCTCTCTCTCTCTCTCTCTCTCTCTCTCTCTCTCTCTGGCCGTGCATTCACCATGGCACTTGCTCACCTTGAAACTCAGGTATGAAAAGTAATTAATACGTCTCTCGTGGGCAGAATGAGTACGATAATGATGAATAAATGATAGAATATGAATGAATCAATATGAATAATACATCACTAATACGGAATTGGATGTAGTGAAGAAAAAAATGAAAAAAAAAAAAAAAAGAGTGGTAGGAGAGAATTTCTTCATTAATATTATAAGCGGTAGCGTTAAATCATATAATTGAAAGGAGGGCTTCTCATTTCATTCTGATCCAGGTGTTGTCGTAATCACCTGGCCTACCCTCCTAATTTGCCCGATTGTTACTTCCCCGCCTGACTGCGTGCGCGTGATGAGGGAAAGTGAGCGAGAGAGAGAGAGAGAGAGAGAGAGAGAGAGAGAGAGAGAGAGAGAGAGGGGGAAGGGAAAAAAATGGGTGATGGGTTGTTTGTGAGGTTTAAAGGCTAGGAGGAGGAGGAGGAGGAAGAGGAAGAAGGTGAAGGAGGGGAGAGAAGGAAGGAGGAGGGAAAAAGAAGAAGGAAGAAACGAAAAAAAGAAGAGTGAGGAATGAGGTGCAGGAAGAGGTGGAGAAGAAGAGGCGGAAGAAGAATAACAACAAGAACAAAAACAAGAAGAACAAGAATGATACCTAAAAGAAAAAGAAGAGCAGAAGAAGAAGAAGAAGAAGAAGAAGAAGAAGAAGAAGAAGAAGAAGAAAGATAAAACAACAACAACAAAAACAAGACAGATAGCAATTGCAAGAAGAGAAAGGAGGGAAGGAGGAAGAAGGAGGAGGAGGAAGAGGAAGAAGAGGAGGAAGAAGAAGAAGAAGAAGAAGAAGAAGAAGAAGAAGAAGAAGAAGAAGAAGAAGAAGAAGAAGAAGAAGGACAATGAGGAGTGATTGATGATGGAAAAAATATGGAAGAAGAAAAATCAGGAAATGAAAAGAAATAAAAACAAATAAAGATAATAAAGAAAAAGAGAGAGAGAGAGAGAGAGAGAGAGAGAGAGAGAGAGAGAGAGAGAGAGAGAGAGAGAGAGAGAGAGAGAAAACTATAAAAAGGAAAGTCAAAGAGGAAAAAAGAACAAGAGGAATCAGAAAATATATATATAATGAAATGCAAAAAAAATGATAAATAAAAAAAATAAGAAGAGAGAAAGAGGAAAGAAAAGAAAAAGGGAAAAAAGCAGGATGAAAGGAAGGGTATGGAGGAATGGACGAGGGAATTAATGCAGGAACAATGGAATGCGGGAAGGAAAGTTTAAACAATTTTTTCCCTTAACTAACGCATTTATTTTCTTATTTTTCCCCGGTTAAAGTTTCCATCTCGGAAATGAGAGAGAGAGAGAGAGAGAGAGAGAGAGAGAGAGAGAGAGAGAGAGAGAGAGAGAGAGAGAGAGAGAGAGAGGGGGGGTAAATCCAGTGCAAGAGGTGATAAGGAGACAGAAAGGAAGAAATGAAAGAAAAGAATAAAGAAGGGAAGAGAGGAAAGAGGATAAACACAAAAGAGAGAAGAGAGGGAGAGGGAAAAATGGATGAGAGGAGAGGGAGAGTGGAGTGAGGGATTTTGACGAACGAGAGAGAGAGAGAGAGAGAGAGGGGGGGAAATAGAAAAATGTAGATTTGGAAAGAGGGAGAAAGAAAGAAAAGGAGATAACGTTAGAGATAAAAGAAAAAGATACTGAAGCGAGTGGAGAGAGAGAGAGAGAGAGAGAGAGAGAGAGAGAGAGAGAGAGAGAGAGAGAGAGAGAGAGAGATTCATGAAGGTAAAAATGGAATATACAAATGAAGAAATATATTTCTCTCTCTCTCTCTCTCTCTCTCTCTCTCTCTCTCTCTCTCTCTCTCTCTCTCTCTCTCTCTCTCTCTCTCTCTCTCTCTCTCTCCGCTCAGCTATCATGTCAAGTCTTACCCTCTATTTCCATATCAATTTCCTCTCGTGTCCCCTCAGGCATTTTCCCCATATCCTTTTGAGTTTCCCTCTTTTTTCCCTTCCCCTTCCATATCTCATCATCTTCAACCTCAGTTTCCCCTTATCTCTTTCCCCTCTTTTTAGTTATTTATCTTTTTTTTCTTTCATTTTCCCCTCACACATCTTGGTTTCCTGTCACCTTCATTTCGGTTTCCCTCCCTTTCTCATTTTCCCTTTTTTTCTCTTGTTTTCCTTCTTGGTCTTCGGTGTTTTCTCTCGTCTCTCTCGTCTCTCTCTCTCTCTCTCTCTCTCTCTCTCTCTCTCTCTCTCTCTCTCTCTCTCTCTCTCTCTCTCTCTCTCTCTCTCTCTCTTTGTCGTATCTTCATGTTTTCCCCTCATCTTCCACCTCATTTTCCCCTCCCTTCCCTCATCTAAGTTTCCGCCCACCTCCTTGCACACCCATCTCAACACATTTCTATCAGTTTTCCGTCATGTTTTCCCATCATCTCCTCTCTTAGCCTCTCTTTTTTTACTTACCTGGCATCTCAGTTTTCCTCCATCTCTCTTGCTTATTTCCTTTCCATTTGCAGTAGTTTTCCTTATTTTTCCTTCGTTTTCCTTTTTTGTTTATTCATTTTACTTTCTTTTATTCGTTTCCTCTTTGATTTCCCTTTTCTTTTTTGTTCTTTATCTTGTTTCAGTTTTCCTGTCATCTATTCTGTATTTTTTTTTCCTTCGTCTCTTATGAAAGTAGATTAGATAAAGTTTCCCCCTCTGTTGTTCCCTTCATCTGTCCTGTCAGCTTTCCCTCTTATGTAAGTTGCTGGCCATTATGGGAAACATGGTCTGGCAGTGAAAGGAGGAGAGTTTATTAAGTTTCCCCTCTCTTTTTTTTTCCAATCAAGATCTCCCTACTCTGTCCTGTTTTTTTTTCCCCGTATACAGTTTATAAATGATTATATGAAACATGATCCGCCAGTGAGAGGGGAAAAAATAACTTTCCCTCTTTTTATCCTCAAAATTTCCCTTTTTCGTCTCAATGTTCTTTATCTATGTAGTTTTTTTTTTCCCCCGACATACAGCTTGTTGATCGTTACAGGAAACAATGCACGGCAGGGAAAAAAAGGGAAAGAGGTATTAATTCAATTTTCCCTTCGTTTTCCCCTTAAATTTTCCACTTTTTTTCCCTTTAAATTTTCTTTATCTGTCTAACTAATTTTTCCCCACATTTCAGAAGAGAAAGGGGTATTAATTACGTTTTCCCCTCACTGTTCCCCACTTCAAGTTTTCCTCTCTTGTCCAGTAATTTTTTTTCCTTCGTTTACATCGTAGATCATTGTAAAAAACCTAATCCTTCAGGGAAAAAAAGGAAAACGTTCTAACTGAATACCCCCCTCACTTTTTCCCCTTCTGGTTTCCCTTTTCTGTCATTTTTTCCCCTTCATTTAAATCGAAGACCATTATAGAAAAGATAATCCCACAGGAAAAAAAAAAAGGGAAAGGTACTAAATAAGTTTTCCCTTCTTTTTTCCCTCTTCAGGTTTCCCTACGTATTCTGTCAAGTCAATTTTTTTTTCCTTCATTTAAATCGTAGACAATTATAGAAAGCACACCCCGGCATTGAAAAAAAAAAAAAAAAAAAGGAAAAGATACTAATTAAGTTTTTTCCCCTCTTTTTTTCCCCTTGATCAGGTTTCCCTATTCAGAAGCTGCAGAGTCGCGTCCTTCATCTCCACGTGTTTGATTACGATCGGTTCTCCAGGGACGATTCCATAGGGGAGGTGCACATTCCCCTCTGTCAGGTACGTCTTCACCACTCACCACCATTCCCCTCTGAACCACCCCCCTCCCCCTTTTTTTTTTTTTTTTTTTTTTAAGATGGTGTGAATTTGGCTTGGGTTGGACTATAGATATTCTCTCTCTCTTTCTCTCTCTCTCTCTCTCTCTCTCTCTCTCTCTCTCTCTCTCTCTCTCTCTCTCTCTCTCTCTCTCTCTCTCTCTCTCTCTCTCTCTCTCTCTCATTACTAATTGCTCTCATCCTCCTCTCCCAACTTCTCTTTCTCCTTCTCTTCATCTTCCCCTTATTTCCTTCTCAATCTCTCTCTTTCTTCCTACTCTTCCCTGTTTCCCCTCTTATTCAGTTCCCTCCCTTTCGCTTTCCCCTTACTTACCTTTCCTACCTTTTGGCGTCTTGTTATTCCCCTCTTTTATCCCCTCTTGTGGCAATTATATTATCTTTTAGTTATTTTCTTTTTTCTTCCTTTTTTATTTTCCTTTTTTCCCCTCACTTCCTTCTTTTCTTGTTGTAATATTCACCTTGCATGCACATTTTGTCTTCCTCAGAATGTTCTTCTTCTTTCCTATCCCCTCTTTTCCCTCAAATCCTCTTATTCCCCTTTTCCTCTCTCTCTCTTTCTCTCTCACTCTCTCTCTTTTTTCTTGTTTCTTTTATTCCCCTCACATTCCCCTCTGCGTCCTGGCTTGTCCTTTCATGTATACCTTTTCCTTTTTCTTTTTCCTTTTCCCCTTTATCTTCCTCTTCTTCTTCTTCTTCTTCTTCTTCTTCTTCTTCTTCTTCTTCT
>NC_087170.1:13928994-13933994 GCF_035594125.1 Scylla paramamosain | reverse complement strand
CCATCACCACCACCACCACCAATACAACAAGCCACATCCCGTGCGTCCGAGAGAGAGAGAGAGAGAGAGAGAGAGAGAGAGAGAGAGAGAGAGAGAGAGAGTAATGAGTCTTCTCGGCTTTTCCTTCCTAAGCCGCTTTGGAAAGAGAGGGAGAGGGGGAGAGAGGAGAGGAGAAGAGAGGGAGGGTAAGGAGGAGGAGGAGCAAGAGAAAGAGAGAGAGAGACAGAGAAAATGAGGGATGGAGTGGATGAGAAGAAAAAAGGTAAATGGTGCTCTGGATTTTGCCGTTTAGAGAGAGAGAGAGAGAGAGAGAGAGAGAGAGAGAGAGAGAGAGAGAGAGAGAGAGAGAGAGAGAGAGAGAGAGAGAGAAAATATTGGACAAGTTGAATGTGAATGGAAAATATTGTTCTCATCTCATTTCCACCCACCTACAAATCTCTCTCTCTCTCTCTCTCTCTCTCTCTCTCTCTCTCTCTCTCTCTCTCTCTCTCTCTCTCTCTCTCTCTCTCTCTCTCTCTCTCTCTCTCTCAATATTTCACAAGTGTCCCGTGTTGCAGATTGTCCTGTGTCTTATTCATAAAGAGAGAGAGAGAGAGAGAGAGAGAGAGAGAGAGAGAGAGAGAGAGAGAGAGAGAGAGAGAGAGAGAGAGAGAGAGGGTACCTGATTTATCATGACAAAGCACCGACAGACCAAAAAAAACTCACTCTTTCCTTTTTAATTTATTCACTCTCACTCACTCACTCACTCACACAAACACTCACTCACACACTCACTCGCTCACTCAGTCTCTACTCGTATATATGTCTGTGTATTCATCCATCCATCCATCCATCCATCGATCCATCCATCTGTGTATCTGTTTTATCCATCAAGTATTTACATTCAAACAACAAAAATGGAGAGCAGGAGTCCTTTGGGAGAGTGAAGGAGTGAGAGTGAGGGGAGAGTGATGAGATTGTGACGGTGGTGGTGGTGGTGGTGGTGGTGATAGTGGTGGTGGTGGTGATAGTGGTGGTGATGGTGGTCCTGATAGTGGTGGTGGACATAATCTTATCGGATTTTATGGCAGCTGAGAGAGAGAGAGAGAGAGAGAGAGAGAGAGAGAGAGAGAGAGAGAGAGAGAGAGAGAGAGAGTGTCACGTATTGTTCAGAATCCAATACATTGATTCACACTTTCGACAAATAAATAAATAAATAAATAATAAAAGACTTCAAAGATAAAAGAAAAAAAAGAAAATACAGGTAAAAATTAATAAATAAACAAAAAATAAATAACACACTTGAAATCACACACACACACACACACACACACACACACACACACACACACACACACACACACACACACACACATCTTTAATCGCTCGCCTCCCATCTCCCCTCTCTCCCCTCCCTTATGTTCCCCTCCCTCCCCCCTCCTTCCATTCCTCGGCCGCCATGACGCTCCGAAACAAGAGAGCACCGCGGTAATCCGGATCCGGTTCACTTCTCTTAACTGGAACCGAACGAAGCAATCGACATTTAATCCGAAAGTCACCGATTATCTGCGATTTTCTTTTGTTGTTGTTGTTCTTTTTTGTTGTTTCTGGGAAGTTTTTGTGTTTTATTTATTTAGTGATGTATTTTAAATTATTCTTTTTTTATTATTTTTTTCTTATAGTCTGATTTTTTTTTAATTGTACATAGATTTTTTTTATTAATGTATTTGATTTTTTTTTTTTTTTACTTTTTAACCTTTTTTTATCTCTATTTCTTTATCTCTTTATTTTTTTCTTATTTTCTTATTTAATTATTTATTCGTCCGTTTATTTATTATATTTTCATAACTTTGCGTGTTTGTTTGTTTATTCATTCGCTGTTTGTTAATGTGTTTGATATTTTATGTTGTTTTATTTGTATCTTTTGTTTATCTTTTTTTCCTCTCTCACTTTCATCCATTCTTCCCTCTCACCTTTCCCTTTCCTTCACTCCCTCTATCCTCTCCCCCATCACTTACTCCCTTCTTCCCCCTTCCTCACTCACTCTCTTTCCTCTCCCTCTCATCCCTTACTCCTTCTCCCATTTTCCCCCTCACCCTCTCCCTCTCCTATTCCCCCTCTTCATTCACTCCCTTTCCCATCTCCCTCTCCCATCATTCACTCTCCCCTCTTCTCTCCCATCACTCCCTCACTCTCCCCCTTCCCCTCATCACTCACCCCCTTTACACTATCAATTCTCTAACTGTCGAGAGGAAAATTTTATTGTTTTGTGGATATTTGAATAGTCAGTCCTTTGTTTTGTTTTGTTTTTATTAATTTTTGCATTTTTCTATAGTTTTATCTTTCTTTTTTTGTAAGTTGTTTTTCGTTAATTTTTCTACTTTTTTAATTTGTTTTCTCATTTTTTTCGTATTTTGTATATTTTTTATTTTATTTTATTTTATTATTTCTTTTGTTATTCGTTGTTTGTTTTTTTTGCTTGTGTTTGTGTTTGTGTATGTTTTTTTATCTGTTGTTTCGTTTCGTTTCCTTTTGTCAATCAGTCTTGTCTCTTTCTTTTTTTTTTCTGTATTTTTATCAATCAGTTCTTCCCCTTCCTCGTGTTTTTCTTTTTTTTTCTTTTTTATAGTCTGGTTTACTGGTTATTTTTTGCTTCAGTTTTATCCTTCACTCCGTTTTCTTTACTTTTACCTTTTTTGGCAGTGTGTTCTTTTCATTTTTCTTTTATCTATTTGTTCCTCGTCACTGTTTCCTCTTTGCTTCGTTGCTTTTCCTTCCTTCCTTTCTTTCTTTCTTACCTTCCTTTCTTCCTTTTTCTTACTTCTTACCTTCCTTCTTTTCTTTTTTCCTTTCTTCTTGCCTTCCTTCCTTCCTTCCTTCCTTCTTTCCTCTTTTTCTTACCTCCCTTTCTACCTTTCTATCTGTTTCCTCATTCTTAGTTTCTATCACACCAAAGAAAACCATCACACACACACACACACACACACACACACACACACACACACACACACACACACACACACACACACACACACACACACACACACACAGTTCGTAGTCTTGGTCTTCTTAATTGTATTATCATTATTATTGTTATTACCGAGAACCACAAACAATAATAATACTTTGTCCTTGTTTCCTCCATCTCCCGTTCGTGCAATTAATGAGAGAGAGAGAGAGAGAGAGAGAGAGAGAGAGAGAGAGAGAGAGAGAGAGAGAGAGAGAGAGAGAGAGAGAGAGAGAGAGAAAGTTGATGTGTCAGAAACCTCTCGAAGTTTGTAGGTTTTCTTCCGAATTATCATCATTATTGTCATTTTCTTTCTCTCTCTTTTATACATACATACTCGTCTCATTATACAGAAGTGCAGAATACACATCGTTAGAGAGGGCGAGAGAGAGAGAGAGAGAGAGAGAGAGAGAGAGAGAGAGAGAGAGAGAGAGAGAGAGAGAGAGAGAGAGAGAGAGAATAACGAACTTGATGTGAAGAAAGCAGAGGTTAAGAAAAAGGAATAAGAAAAAAGATAAAATAAGGGAAAAAAATAGAAAGAGGAAGATGAGAAATCCGAGAGAGAGAGAGAGAGAGAGTCTGTATTAGTGTATGTATATTCAATGAAGACTAACTATGTGTACTTGAGTGCTTTGTTACAGGCTGTATTGCGTTCTGTATCACCTGTATTTCTCTTACTTGTTTCCTGAGATAAATATTGGACAGTTGCCTCGCTTATGTAAAGGTCATCGTATTGCTTAGTGTGTGTGTGTGTGTGTGTGTGTGTGTGTGTGTGTGTGTGTGTGTGTGTGTGTGTGTGTGTGTGTGTGTGTGATGGATGAATACAAGAAATTAACGGAGGAAGAAGGAAAGGGAAAGAGGAAGAGTTGATGAATGGATGCGTGGAAGATAGGAAGGAGGACAAGATTGGTCATAGAAGGAAGGGGAGGGTGAACGGAAGGAAAGAAGGAAGCAAAGGTGGAAGAATGGAGGAAGGATGCATGGAAGGGAGAAAGTTAAGAAGGAAGGTAAGAGGAAGGAACATTGGATAGAAGAAAGAAAGGGAAAAAAAATCGTGAAGAAAGAAATAAAGAATGTTTTGGAAGGAAGAAAGGAAGGAACGAAGACAGAGAAGAAAGAAGGCAAGAAGGAAGAACATATAAAATAAAGAAAGGGAGTACAGATAAATGAATAAGCCAATAGAAGGATAGAAAAGCGGTTTTATTTTGTCTTTTTGTGGAATTTCGTCTTATATTTATTTTTATTAATGTTTTTCTCCTGCTATTTTTTTTTTTTTTTTATTCTTATCCATGTTCAGTTTTATTTGCATTTTGTCCATTTACTGATTTATTTTATTTCATTTTCTGGGTGTGAGTCGCCATATATGTGTGTGTGTGTGTGTGTGTGTGTGTGTGTGTGTGTGTGTGTGTGTGTGTCAGTTTCCAGCGATTCATTATTCACACTACCTTCGTTTATTATGAAAAAGACTCCCGTTATCATTCATGCTCCCACTCATGTGTTATTCATCCTGCGCTCATGAATTCACAAATGGTTTTATTTTGTCTTCAGGCTCTCCTGTTTACCTCGCTTTCCAGGCTTCGTATTTCATTAAGCTTAGCGGTAGAAGTAACAGTAGAAGTAGTAGTAACATTAGCAGTAGTAGCAGTAGTAGTAGTAGTAGTAGTAGTAGTAAACGCACATAATTTTTACATACTCACCTGTTTAATTAACCTTTCGATACCTGCTTCTGTGAGAGTAGTAGCAGTAGCAGTAGTAACAGTAGCAGTAGTAGTACCAGATGCTCAATTGTCTTATCTTGGCGTTTTTGTTCTCTTCTCACGCTCAGCATCTGGTTAAAGACTCATCTCACCTTCAGATTAGTTTCTTAGTGATGCTGTGAAGTGCCGAAAGTGAGATATGACAGTAGTAGTAGTAGTAGTAGTAGTAGTAGTAGTAGTAGTAGTAGTAGTAGTATAATGTATCTCTCTCTCTCTCTCTCTCTCTCTCTCTCTCTCTCTCTCTCTCTCTCTCTCTC
>NC_087170.1:13906494-13923994 GCF_035594125.1 Scylla paramamosain | reverse complement strand
CGCAGATCCCTACGTCAAGGTTTGGCTGTACTTTGGTGAGAAGCGAATAGAGAAGAAGAAATCTGAGGTCCAATTCTGCACCCTGAATCCCGAGTTTAACTTCAGCGTGATGTTTGAGGTTCCCTGGGAGAGGATCAGAGAGTGCCAGCTGAACGTGACCATAATGGATCACGACAAAGTGGGCAGGAACGAGGCCATCGGCAAGATTATGTTAGGTGAGTCAGTGTGGGGAGCCGGTGCGTGGTAGTTGGGGTGTTAGATGTCTGGTAGTGAGTGAGGGAGGCAATGCGTTAGTTGGTTAGTTTGTTGACTGGCTATTTAGTTCTTTTGCTTGTTTTCTGTTAAAGGTTAAGCGTTGAGTGCTTGAAAGAGTAGGGGTAGTTAGTTAGCTAGGTAGTTATAATTCCTTCTTGGTTTTTTTTCTAGTTTTATTTTGTTGTATCTTTTTTTTCGTGTTTTTCACTAGTTTTATCTACCTTTGTACCTGCATAGTGGGTAAAGTGATCCTTCTGTTCCTTTTTTTCATGATTGTTGTTATTTTTTTTTTCTTTCGTAGTTGTTTTTTTTATTTTATTTTCTTCCTTTTCTTTATTTTTCTCATTTATCAGTAGGTGTAATTAATATCTACTTTAAATATTGATGACGTACACCTATATTATTTCTTGTATAACTAGTACCTATTTTTTCGTGGACTGCCACACACCTGTCCTCAACTCTACCTTTCCCAAACAGAAGTATACCTAGGCTTCATAAATAACATAGACAACACCTGTGACACTAATATGTTCACCTCACCAATACCTGCCCTTATTTTTTCTCTGTTTATTATCCTTTTTCCCCTTAAATGACACTGATTAACTCACCTTATGATGTGCTAAACTTCTTAACACCTGTCCCCATGCCACTAACACCTGTTCTCCATGCTTACCTGTTAACATCTGGATCTCCACAAAACTTAATTATTTTTTTCTTTTTACTTACAACAGACACACCTGTCAAACATTTCTAGCACTTCATTAACACTACCTTCATCCCACTAACACTTGTAATCCCAACACAACTGTCAAGCTAATACTAGCGGCTCCCTAACACCTGTCCCTATTTATACCTGTCTCCTACTCTTACCTATCAATAGTAGCTGTCCCCCACTAACCCCGTGTCCCGTCACACAGGCAAGGCAGGCAGTGGCACCTCGGAGACTAAGCACTGGAGCGACATGATCACCAAGCCGAGACAGACAGTGGTCATGTGGCACCGCTTGAAGCCCGAGTGAGCCTCCATGGCACTTCCTGCCCTCCCCTGGCACCCCTCCTGCGTGAGGTGACGGGGGAGGGAAGGAGGGGAGGCAACGACCGACCAACCAACACCACCACTACCCACCACCACCACCACCACTATCACCAGCAACTACAACTACAACAACTGCAATCTGAATCTCGCTCAACCACTGCGTCTCGAACCCTCGAACCCTGAGAAGGGGAGAAATTGAAGTCAAAATTAATTAGATAAAAAAAAAAAAATAATGTAATTCTCAATAATTCATGTCAATCACGTATTTGAAGAGAACTGTTGCATATCTGTCCGTACGTACGTGCAGTCTTCACCCCATGGTAGTTATAGCGGCGAGTGTGTGCGTGCGTGCGTGTGCGTGTGTGCGTGAGTGAGTGAGTGTGCGAATGCGTGTGAGTGAGTGCACCACCACCACCACTACCACAGCAGTAGCGGCGTGTCCGGTGTGCGAGTGCCCTCAACCTACCTGTCTCCCCCGCACGTCGCCGGCCGCCCCCACCCCCCACCCCTGCAGCGCTGACTCGAGCCTCCTGAAGGTACCAACCACACGTATACAATCGAAGCGAAGTCAAGCGTTCCCTGTATGAATGTAGCTGACGCCACTGCACGCAACCCAAGCGTCACCAATATGCAAGACTAAAGCTGTAGTCGACTGGCTAAGCAAGATACACAAACACGCTCCTAAGCAAAGTAAATAAGTAAGCAAGCAAACCAGCAAGCAAGCAAGCCAAGCAAGCGTCACTACCTCCCCCTTTATTACCCTGGCCGCCTTATCCAGCAACATGAACTACGTAACTACTCCCTAAACGACGCACAAAAGATGATAAAGATAAAAAAAAAAGACGCGACGCTGTTAACTGTTTCCTTAGCGTTCGTTCATTCCTTGGTTGAGTGTTTGATTGACGCGAAACACACTTGCTTTTAAGACTCGGGGCTCAGGGGACAGCACCCACCCCCGCCTCCCTCCCCCTCACGTCACCCACCGCCCCCCTGCCCCGCCGTGACTGGACAGGCTCCACTAAGAATTCTAAGGGGGGCGTGGGTGAGGCCGCGGCGAGGTGAGGTGTGCGGGCGTGGCAGTGCTTCGCCCCAGCCCGAGCGTTTGTTAGCGGGAGGCAGCCTCGGTTATCTCTTGTTATCGTTGTCGTGGTCGTTCCGCGTTGGGTGGCGGTGCCCGGTGGGTGGTGGGCGCCGCGGGGCCTCGGCAGCCTCGCCACCAACCACCCGCTTGCACTTCAGTGTTTTTCACGGCCCGCCGCCGCCGCCGCCGCCGCCGGTGCCGTTCTTTCGTATTGTTTGATAGAAAATGGTGGAGTTGTAGGTAAAGTTTTTTTTTTCTCCTCAGATACTGTTTGTAATGGTCATATACATAATATATATATAAATATATTTTGCTTTCCTCGGTTGATACATGGTAGGATCTCTTTGTAATATATTGTATATGTGGCTCAATACATAGAGATATATAAATATATATATAAAAAATGAATATATGAAAACAACTTTAGCGTAGTTAAAGATAAAAAAAAAACAACCCCCTAAAAAAATACAAATAAAAAAAAAGACAAAGCATAACTCTTGAAGTACCGCGGAGTGACACACACGGGACGGTCGCCGTGAGTCGCGGCGTGCGCAGTGCTGCCAGGCTCAGCGTCAAGGTCTAGCGAATGGGATGGTGGACCTTACAGCACGTGCCATACACTGATAGACATTAACATATTACTGTATTGGACGGGGGAGTCGCGCCTGCCGGGCCGCTCCCTCGCTTTGATCAAGGCTTGTTCTAACACCCCTCCCCTCCCCTCACCCCTCCACCTCAACCATAGCCCCCTTCCCCTCTCCATGTCCCCTCCCATCACATCTCCCCAGCCAGCTCTCCTCCTCCACTTCCCCCTCCTTTATACTTTGACCATCCCTCGCCTTCCTCAGCCCACGACCCTCCCCGCCCCCCTCCCCCTCCACCACCACTCCTGCCTTCACTCAATTGACCATTCGCACAGGGCAGCTAATTATCATATTTTGGGGGGTATGTACGTGTCTTTTGCTGTTTATGTGTGTGTACGTATTATGTAAACAACTAGGCAACCAACGAAAGGCTCTCTCTCTCTCTCTCTCTCTCTCTCTCTCTCTCTCTCTCTCTCTCTCTCTCTCTCTCTCTCTCTCTCTCTCTCTCTCTCTCTCTCTCTCTCTCTCTCTCGGATCCAAAGAGCTGGCCTCCAGATCCTCTTTTTTTCCTTTTAAAATCTTGAAGCCTTAAATGATTGAAACTATAATCTTTTCCTCTTCCTCCTCCTCCTCCTCCTCCTCCTCCTCCTCCTCCTCCTCCTCCTCCTCCTCCTCCTCCTCCTCCTCCTCTCCTCTCGAAATCAGGAGTTGTCCCATCATTCACTGTACTTAAAGCTGTTTTTCGCCTCTTAATGTACAGTAAACTATTTCTTAAGGTAAAGACAACATGCAGTCCTTTCTTCTTCCTCTTGCCTTCCTCTTCCCTTCCTTGCGTTTCCCTTTTCTCCCTTTCATCCTCCTCGTCCTGCTCTTCTCTCCTCCTCCACTTTTCTCTCCTTCACACCACTCCATAGCCCCTAAATCTCTTCCGCAAATCCTCCTCCTCCTCCTCCTCCTCCTCCTCCTCCTCCTCCTCCTCCTCCTCCTCCTCCTCCTCCTCCTCCTCCTCCTCCTCTTCCTCACTCGAGTTTCTGGTACCGTTGGGATCATCTTTACCACACACACACACACACACACACACACACACACACACACACACACACACACACACACACACACACACACACACACACACACACACACACACACACACACACATTGGGTACACATTATTTATGCAAAAAAGCCTAAGAACCAAACCCACACACACACACACACACACACACACACACACACACACACACACACACACACACACACCTGTATATCTGTATAGTGGTGGTGAAGTAGTTTGTGATGTACTATAGGTTACTGTGATCGTGAAATATCCTCTCTCTCTCTCTCTCTCTCTCTCTCTCTCTCTCTCTCTCTCTCTCTCTCTCTCTCTCTCTCGCTTCCCCCGTACTTCGGATTCTAGCCAATGACAACGCACGTCTTAATTGTGTTTTTTGGACCAATGAAGCACCGTATCTCTTAAAGAGGGCGTGGCCTTTAGCGAAACCAGCCAATCAACGCGTTGCTCCCTTCCCCTGACAGCCAATCGCAGTGCTTTATTCTGGCTGGTGACATAACTCTGAAAAAAAAATAAGAAAAGTGAAAAATGGAAGGAAATTATAATGGTATTCAAATTGACCTTGAGTAAAAGTGATAGAAAAGTTATTATAGACGGTAAATGAATAAGTCGACGTGTGTGTGTGTATGTATGTATGTATGTATGTATGTATGTATGTATGTATGTATATGGTTTACTCACAGACCCATATGTGGTTAGTATACACACATACATACGCACTCTCTTCGGCTTGTGATACATATCTTGCTGTTTTCTTTTTTTTATTATTATTCTTTTTTATTAATAATATTAAGATGGTAGAAGAGAAAAAAAAAGGTGAAATAATAAGTTGTGATGATAATTACTGTGATAATAATAAATTTCCCTCTTGTAACTTGAGAGGATGAATAGAAAACGAGAGAAAAAAAGACAAAAAATTTACAGTAATAAACCATTTTTTATCCATTAAGAAGAAAACACGAAAGAAATATATTATTAAAAACAATGATGAAAATACCAATACTACTATTACTACTACTACTACTACTACTACTACTACTACTACTACTACTACTACTACTGCTACTACTAACTAAAAAAACAGTATTGCCATCAGTATTTCCTTGTTTTTTTCTAAGTGTTGTGGTGGGCGAGCGTGATATGAGCGTTGTCAAGTCACTCTGAACGATCCTTTCTGAGGCATCTCACAACCCGAGCGACCATGATGTTGATATTTCAGAGTCCTTCAGTCTGTATCAAAGCCTTTCGGATATTTCCTTCTCTGTGTGTGTGATGGCGTCCCTTTCCCCCCTCCCCTTCTCCACTCTTCCCTTCCCCTTTCCCCTCTCCTCCATTCCCTCCTTCTTCCCTCCTTCCCGCAGACTTTTTTTCCCTCTTCAACAGATCTTAAAAGGGGAAATTATCAATATCCCGAAGTGAAGTATTTTGAAAGCGTTAGTTTGCGAGGGAAAAAAATATTAAGTGTTTAGGGAAAAAAAATAAATGAGTATAAAGTCCTTTGGTGTGATTTTTAGGTTAATTATTATTTTTTTTTTATTTTATTTATTTATTTATTTTTTTTTTTATGGATAGTGTGTCTTATGGTGATGTACTCTTCTTAAGTTAATCGGTTTGTTGCATTAGAAGTAAAATAAAAAATGATGATGATGATGATTACTGATGGTGATGCTTGTATGTGCGAGTAAGTAAAATAATGATGATGATAAATACATAAAAAAAAATAATAAATAAATAAAATCTAAATAAAAATTGGTCATTGGCAAGATTTTTTTTTTTTTTCAATACCCGGAGAGCGTTTTCTGTCGTGATGATTCCGTTTTCTTCCATGAGTGGGTTATAGTTACGGTTTTTGTAATCATTCTTAGGGCGTGTATTGCATTTTCTTTGAGTATTACTAGTCCCTTACGTTTTCTGTGGTTATTACTAGCGTGTGAATTATGTTTTCTTTGATTATTATTAGCGTGTGGTCCGTTTTCTATGGTTATTACTAGCCTATGTCTTACGTTTTCTTTTTCAGTAAGTACTAGCGTGTGTCTTAGATTACCGCCTAATGCAGGTGTAATGAAGTACAGTACTAACGTTGTTTGTATCGCTAGGATTAGCCACTCAGTCATCGGCTAGTGAAGTTATTCAGTCCCAGAATTAGAAGCCAAGCTGACGTACGTACTCCTACTCAACCAAAACAATAATGATAAAAAATAGAGTAAAAATGTATAAGGACCACATGAAAACCGGTTACTTCAGTTTCTTTTTGGACTGAGTGAAGTTTTCTGCTTGTACCTGTTCGTCTTTCTTTCTGTTGTTTACTTGTCTTTTTTTTTCTGTCAGTTGGTAAATAGAAGCGAACCTAACTTAACTTATCCCAAATCTGAGTTAAGTTGAATTAGGTGAGTTATCTATCTGTACACTTACTTATATATCTGTCTATCTATCGGCATATGTATCTATCCTTACGTAAGAATAACCTAACTTAGCCCATCCCAGAAGTGACTTGGGTTAAATTCAGCAAATTATCAATATATTTACGTTTATCTGAAGGTAACCTAACTTAACCTCACCCGGACTAAGGTGGGTTAAATTAGGTAAGGTACCCGTCTATCTATCCACCTGTTTATCTGTGTATTATATCTATTCATCCATCAAAGTAACCTAACTTAACCCAACGAGACCAAAAATGTATCTACTGTGTCTGGTCTTCATGGGGTCCACAAAGTAACACTAAAAGGCCAGAAGTGTTTTGATAATAGATATAAACTCAAAAAAAAAAAAAAATGTACCATGGTTTTTGAGTTTATTTTTCTATCACATATTATTTTCCGTTCGAATATACGAGCTGTGATTTTTTGTGTTATTTTTCTATAGAGGCTACGAGAGTATAGACGCTACCAGTAAATAAATAAAATAAATAAACACAAAAAAAAACAGTAAATAAAAAAAGTATAGAGGCATTGAAAAGTGACCCCGTTGAGAAATATAAACGAAAGAAAGGTTGACAAACAGATGACAGTCGCTTGTTTCCCGCCCTCCTTTCGAAGCTTCCGGCGCGCGCGAGTGAACCAGTTGATCCGCTGCTGTCCTGTCTGTTTGTCTGTCTGTCTGTCTGTCTCTGTTTGTCTGTCTGTCTGTACATATTTTAGCCACGCGACGTCTTTCCCCCCTCATTCCCCTCCCCCTCCCACCTCCGCTTTAAAGACTCTGGTTGCCCTTAACAGTGAATGTGATTACAACTAAGAAATATAGTAATGAAACTCAACGGCTCTGTGTTTTATTTCACTGTCCCTTGTGCTGTGTGTGTGTGTGTGTATGCTTCTTTATTTTCGTTTTTTTTTTTTTTTTTTGTAGATGCAATTCATTTCTGCTCTAAGAATTGATAACGTGCACCTATTTGTTTGTTTCTTGCATAACTAGTGCCTGTTTTTCGTAGATTGTCACATTAAACTACCGAACAAATTAGGGTCTCTCTCTCTCTCTCTCTCTCTCTCTCTCTCTCTCTCTCTCTCTCTCTCTCTCTCTCTCTCTCTCTCTCTCTCTCTCTCTCAGATATTAACAAAAAAAATTTCAATACACAAATTCAAATGACGTATTACATCAAAAAAGCCTCTTGTTGCTTAGATTTTGATTACAGTCTGTGTAAATTGGTGTTTGTTTTCATTATTACTTTCAAGTATTTTCTCATATTGTGCGATTAAAGTAATTTTTAATTTATATAATTCATCACTATCCTATTTATTTTGATTTTAAAATGCAATAACGTAATCCAGTAACGAGTCATGGAACCCTTCAACTTTGTAACAACTTGCCAATTGGTGATTCAACATGAGCTTCACAGTCACAGAGCAATTAAGTCACAACATATCACACTTAAAAGAACTAAAACTTACACCTTCACAACCTTTCATATCAATACACAGGGGATGAAGACTGGAAGAAAAAAAAAAATGGACAAAAAAAAAAATATAATAAAATAAAAGTTCTAAATTACTGTGATTTTGAAGCCTCGAGCGAACCAGTGAACCAGTGAAGCAGGGAGCGCGTTCAGTTACTCCATGGTGAAGCACTGGCGGAGCAGCACGACCAGCAGGGCACCTCACAGCCACGCGACACAGCGGCGGAGTAGCTGACAGAACGGAATATCTATAAGGTATTTTATAGAGATTTTAACAGTTCTCTTATTGAATGGGTGGATTTGTTAGCATTCTAGTTGTTGATGTCCTTTAGCGAAATTATCAGTAAACGTTTATGAATTTGGATTTGAATATGTTGTGTGAGGAAAAGACTTAAAGATTATTTGTGGGTAACTTTTTTTTTTTTTTTTTTTTTTTTTGCTTGTGAATTTGTGTTTATAATTTGAAGTGCACAATGCATTTTTTTTTTTTTTTAGGTTCGTTTTCATATTTTATTCAGTCCAGTGGTTGGCTTATTATTTTTTTTTTTTTTGTGTGGGGGGAGAGGGAAAAAAGGAGGAAGTTTCACTCAATTTGTTGTACTCAAGTGGTGTTCTGTGTGTGTGTGTGTATGTGTGTTTAGATATGGTAGCAAAATTTTAACGCGGCACATCGTTTGTTAGCCACCTTTAAGGAGTCATATTACTAGTTCATAAATCCTGGAATTCTCTCTCTCTCTCTCTCTCTCTCTCTCTCTCTCTCTCTCTCTCTCTCTCTCTCTCTCTCTCTCAATCATTTACTCCTGCAATTTCTCTAACAATCGTCACATTCCCCTAGTGCCTCTAATTCATTTATAACTATTCATCTCATCTTATTGTTACACTGCTACGAGTATCTAGCGCACTGACAATAAATTCACGCAAATCAAATCCCATCCACCGTAATTATTCCACACCTCATGCCAGGCTGTCCGTGTGCACCAGATCACCTCAGCAAATCAATCTCTAGCCTGTTATTTCCTTATCTCTACCACGATTCGTATTCTGAAACGCGTTGCTTTCTCACTGCGACTATTTCCGAAGGCCACAGAGATGATTCGCCTGGTTCTCAAGGCTGTTTATCATGTAAATTCTGAAGAAAACTTGTGAATCCTCGACTACAACCATAAAGACCCTTTCAAAAACTCGTGTCCCTTTATGTAGAGCCTTTTGAAAGTAGTGTAGAGGAGATGCGGCCGGATAACTTAAACTATCATTCGCAGTTTCCTATTTTTGAGCCTCGTAAGTGTGTCTACTACATTACTATTGGCCCTGTGAATATCGGAGGCTGTCAGTGTTTATATTTGCAGAGCGCTGGGGCCTCTGATAACTGGCCGGCCCTTCCATTTACGAGGGAATTGCTGCGAGTGTTCATGGCGAGACTCCCCCTTTACTATTAACTGGTGAGTGGCTGTTATATTTTTACGGGAGCATGATAGGAGAGAGAGAGAGAGAGAGAGAGAGAGAGAGAGAGAGAGAGAGAGAGAGAGAGAGAGAGAGAGAGAGAGAGATGTGGAGGGATAAAAGGAGGGGTGTGGAAGGGAAGAGGGAAGGAGGGATGTGGAGGCTGAGAGGGGTGCGGAGGGAAGGAGAGAGAGGGGTGTGGAGGGAGAGAGTGAGAGTGACATGTAGAATAGAATATTAGGAGAGAAGCAAGGAGGGATGTGAAGAGATAGAGAGGGAGGGTTTGGGGCGTAGAGGGAGAGAGGCAGTCAGGGTGGCATGTAGAATTGATTATTAGAGAAAGAGAAGCAGGAAGGGATGTGGTATACAATGTTGAGGATCACTTTATATTTAATGTATGAATCACTTTTTTTTCTAGTTCATTCGTCATATAAAATTGTACATTAAAGACACTACTGTAATGAGAGGAGGCAAAGAGGCGTGGTACTGTAATGAGATAAGACTGAATATACCTTTATCGTTACTGAATATACAAGCCATAAAGAAATTGCGGTCTTTTGTCCTCCAGACTTATCAGCATCATAAGCTACAAACACACACGAAGACACAACATTCCCTATAACAAAAATAACACAACACCAACACACCACACTACGTACATTCACAGCACCACCACACTCCTTCACTAAACTCTTCATACACTCTTCCATTCCATATCACACCACCAATACATTACCACTGCCAGGCGTACGATAAGCCACAGCAATCCCCTAAATACTGAACTAATCCTGTTTAGGTATTCCTTTATTAACCTGCCATGCATTACAGGTGGACAGGTGGGCGGCCTGGCGTGACGGGCCTGCAGGGGAGAGGAGGCGGTCGTGACGGGGGAGAGGGGAGAGGAGGGGAAGGGCGTCTGAATGCACCTGTCCCTCCCCTTCCCTCTCTTGTCCCTCCTCTCCCCTCTCCTCTCACCGAGTCATCACAGGATGTTGAGTATCACTATAATGCAGTTTCTGAATCGCCATCGTAAAGTATATGTGCAGAGAGAGAGAGAGAGAGAGAGAGAGAGAGAGAGAGAGAGAGAGAGAGAGGGGGGGAATTAGAGAGAGATGAGCGAAGTGCTTCGTATATTGGTTTATTTTCATGATTATACCCGAGAGAGAGTTAAGTGCTAAGTATATTGCTTTATTTTCATGTTTGCATCCATCTCGCTCCTGGGGGCGGTGCTTTATTTATTTATTTATTTACCTTTATACTTTATCATGGGTTAGGTAGCCCCGTATACCTAGCTGTCATATCATTACCAACATTATTTTCACCTTTACACTTAACTTGAATAAGTGCAGTTACTTATGACGGAAGGAGGAAATAGTTTAGTTCATCATAGCAAGACAGGGATATAGAGGTACTTCTGATATATCACCATTGTACTGTGGAACTTTTATATATATATATATATATATATATATATATATATATATATATATATATATATATATATATATATATATATATATATATATATATATATATATATATATATATATATATATATATATATATATTTTTTTTTTTTTTTTTTTTTTTTTTTTTTTTTTTTTTTTTTTTTTTTGGTGGGTTTATTGGTATAAATATATTAGTACGTTACTGGTAGATGTTATTTATTTATTTTATTTTTTGTGTGCTTTGGTTTTTGTAAATCTCCAAAGTCCATTATTATTATTTATTTATTTATTTATTTTTTTAAGTAAAAAAAACACATTATCGGAAATCATTTTTACTCATTTATTTTTTGTATTATTTTGTTGATATGAAAAATATGAAGATAAAAATTGTGTTTGGGATAAGCTGGGCAGTGTGTGTGTTTGGGGTACCCCAGTTTGGTGGAGGATAAACAGTTGTAATTGGAATGAAACAGTGATAGAATGTTTGGATAAAGGATAAGCTATGTTTGTGATAGAAAATTCTGTTTATTGGATGTTAAGGTGGAAGGTAGGTTGGGTTTTGAATTAGGTATGGATGTGGTGTGTGTTTTTTGGTGTTTGGTGAAGGATAATAAACTGTTGTAATTGGGATAAAATGGTGTTGGAGATTGTGAAAACTTAATCATTTCATTGTATCTATAAATCTTCTTGGTCTTTCTCTCTTCTTCTACCTCCTCTTCCTTAGATTCTTTGTCTTTCTTTGTTGTCTTATATTCCTTCTTCCTCTTCCTCCTCTTCTTTCTCTCCTTCCTCTCTTCCTTTATTGTGTCTTATGTTTCTTTTTCCTTCTCTTCTTCTCTTTCTATTCTTTTTCTTCTTCCTCCTCTTCATCATCATCATCCTCTTCCTTTGTTGTGTCTTATGTTTCTTCTTCCTTCCTTTTCTTCTCTTTCTTGTTCTGCCATGTTCCTCCTTTCTTCTCTTCCTCTTCCTTCTCTTCTTCCTCTCTTCCTTTTGCCTTGTTCCTTCTCTCTTCTCTTCTTCCTCTTTTCATTTGCTGTTGTTGTTGTTCCTCTTCCTTCACTTGCAGGTCTTCCTTTAATGCATCTGTACCTCATCCTCCTCCTCTTCCTCTCTTTACTGTTTTGCTTGAATAAGTAAAATTCAGGTTTGTCTAATGTGTTATCATTGAGTGCTGGAAAATAAATTTATTCATTATTATCATTTCATTATTATTATTATTATTATTATTATTATTATTATTATTATTATTATTATTATTATTATTATTATTATCATCATCTCACATCAAGTTAATTATTGTTATTATTGTTATCCTTCATCAAGTTAATATTTTTCTTTAGTGTTAGTTTATTATAATTACTTATCATTGCAGTAACACTATAATAATTTCCTATAATAATAATAATAATAATAATAATAATAATAATAATAATTCTAAATCTTGTGCCTTTTTCTTACTGTCTTATAAATTTTTACAGCACACAGCATTTTCTTCCTCCAAAGATGTCCATCTGTGTGTTTGTACATACTACAGGCTGCTGGAGACACCCGCACAGCCTGAGGAGAGAGTGAGTTAAAATTGGGGGAGGATCTATATTGGTTGGGGGGGGAGCTGTGGGTGGTGGCTGTGGGTAAGTCAACATACTGTGGGGGACATACTGTGGGGCTGTGGGCTGAGAGAGAGAGAGAGAGAGAGAGAGAGAGAGAGAGAGAGAGAGAGAGAGAGAGAGAGAGAGAGAGAGAGAGAGAGAGAGAGAGAGAGAGAGAGAGAGAGAGAGCACTACTGTTAATAGCACACACACACACACCAAATTCCCTTCCTCTTTACTTTACTTTCTTCATCATCGTCATTTTGCCTTTAGCATAATTTTTTTCTTTCTTTTATTCTTGTTGTTGTAGTTGCTTCCTTTCCTCTTCTTTCTTTCTTTCTTTCTTTTGTTCTTCTATTTCTTCTTCAACATTTCTTCTTTTCTCTTCCTTCCTCCTCCTCCTTATTTCTCTTCCTCCACTCCTTTCCTCCCCTATCCCTCTCTCTTTACAAACATACCCCTTCCCCCAAACACACCTCGCACACCTCAAGTCATGTCAACCACCACTAGTGCATACTCCCCCTTATCCCCAAGTGTCAGATCAAACTTGGCAGAGGGTGGTCCTTCAAGCGACGAGCCTTGAGGACCAAAGGAGGTGGCAGTCAGGTGGTGGTGTCCTCAGTGTTGGTGAAGAGAGTAGTGGTGAGTGCAGAGGCAAGGAAGTTGTTGGACTCTATAATGTCAACAAAGAGGTCTTGAGTAATCTGTGGGGGAGAAAAAGACTTGTTAAGAGTGTTGGAAGTGTTAGGAGTGATGCTGCTACTGCTACTAATTTGACTCTACAATGTCAATGAACAGGTCTTGAGCGATCTGTAGAGGAGGGAAGGGTGTGTTACAAGTGTTGGAAGTGGTGGTGATGCTGCTGCTGCTGCTATTACTACTACTACTACTACTACTACTACTACTGCTGCTGCTGCTGCTGCTGCTGCTGCTGCTGCTGCTATTACTACTACTACTACTACTACTACTGCTGCTGCTGCTGCTGCTGCTGCTGCTGGTTATTATTACTACTACTGCTACTATAGAGGAAGTTAGGGTGCTGTTGTTACTGCTACTGCTAGTACTACTTCTGTTTGAGGGAAGGGAGTCTGAAATAATGAATGGTTAGTGTTGATACTACTACTACTGTTTTTTTTTTTTTTTATGTAGGAAGGACACTGGCCAAAGATGTGTTAGCTGCAACTTCTCCTCACAAGAGAGCGGATGGAGTTAAAAGTTTGGATTTTAGTAAGAATGAAGACGCACTGCCTATATAAAGAACTTTGGGAGTTGAGTGGTGCATAGAATCTGACACGTTTTAATTTAGAATAAAGCTGAAAGGCAAGCCACTCACCAGGAGAGGCATTGTCAACAGTGAGCTCTATATATGATTCATTAGGTAAAGTGCCACCTCTTATACTGACTGGAAAAGCAAATTTTACAAAAATTGTGTAAGAATGCAGTTGAATGGGATGATGAGCTGCAAAAACCAGACCAGCTAAAAGTACCTAGATGTTACAAACCTGATGACTTTGGGAAAGTAGAAAAGGTTGAACTCCATCACTTTTCAGATGCTTGCCAAGAGAGATATGGCCAGTGCTCATATATTAGATTAATTAGAAAGACTGGCCAAATTCATTGTGCATTAGTAATGGCAGTCACGTGTCACACCTCTAAAAACCATGACAATTCCCAGACTAGAGCTAGCAGCAGCAGTGGTGTCAGTTAGAATCCATAAACTCTTGAAGGGAGAACTTGAGTATAATAATGTGGAAGAAGTATTTTGGACAGAGCAAAGTAGTCCTTGGTTACATTGCAAATGAAGCAAAGAGATTCCATGTATATGTTGCTAATAGAGTAGAAACAATTGGAGATCACACCACCAGATCAGTGGAAATTTGTAGAGACACAGTATAACACAGCAGATCATGCATCTAGAGGCATGACAGCACATGAATTGTGTAATAGCAAGATCTGGTGCAATGGCCCAGAATTCCTTTGGCAACATAGTGAAATGGATAGCTATCCTCAGTACAAGATCATAAATGTAAATGACCCTAAAGTGAAGAAAGTTGTATGCCATACTGTAGGCACACAACAGCCCAGATATACTAGAAAGACTCCCAGGATGACAGTTAAGTACTGATGCTCTATGGAAATGAAGAGGTTAATGCAAAAGACATGTTGCTATGATATGCTATGACACATTGAGCAACTCTTCCCTGCCATAACAAATTACCAACAACAACAACACACACACCTAAATACCTACCTATTAATTACCTAGCCTAATCAAAATTCCCCTTTTCTTCTTCCTTTTCCTTCATTTAATTTCTCATTCCTTCCTCCCCCTTCTCACTCCTCCTTTCCTTCACATGTACAGCATTTCACAAGGAGAAGCTGAGGTGCTTCATTTGTCTCTTCTTTGTGCTCAGTTCCATACACATCTGTATGTCACTCAAGGCAAAAATGTCTGTCTCTCTCTCTCTCTCTCTCTCTCTCTCTCTCTCTCACTCTATAAATGAAGTTCTTTTCACTGGCTTTCATTATACAAATCTACATTATACAGTCATTATATATTATTGCTTGTTTTCTTCTCTTTTCTCCATTTTACAAGTTTATCTCTTATTAATACTATACAGCCTTCATTATCTGTGTATTATTGCTTCTGTTTCCTCTTAAGCCACATATTTACTGCTTGTCACTTTCCAATATACACAGAAGATATATTATTATTTTTTTTTCTTTTTGCCTTCCTTTATATATTCTGAATATATAAATAAAGTTACCATTCTTTTGCCTTATTTCTCTCACTTTCCAATACATATATATAAAAGAAAAGAATAGTGTTTTTTTTCCCTTTGTTCTGTCAATAAACATTACTGTATATATAAAGGAATATTACAGCTTTTCCACCTCCCTTCCATCACTTTCCAATATACATGAAAGCAAAGAATATTACTGTTTTTTCATCTTCTGGCCAACACCATATTTTGCTAAAGGAAATGGGAGTAAATTATCAGTGTTTTCTCTTCACTGATAATAAGGAAAGACACAAGTATACATATTACTGCTGTTCTGTTGCTGTACATGTTAGGGAATGAGTCTATTGCCCACTAGTCTATAAAAACGGGGCATTACTGATATTCTTCATCATGAACAAAAGCAAATGATATCTTACACAACCTTAGGAGGCTTTCAAACACTTCCAATATTTAAAATAGCCATAATATTCAAAATTATTGCTTACTTATCTATATTGTGCATGAAGGGAAGAGATATTGCAAATTTTTCATTACTTTCATAACCAAAACAAAGGCTGTACTGCACATTTGCACTCCCAGTCACAATTAAAGGAACACTCTTAATATACAGACCTTCATTCATTAACATCCCCTGCCACACACACACACACACACACACACACACACACACACACACACACAGCAAGCAGGGCCCTTCCACTACCTCTCAGCCACCATGACGCAAGATACACCAATAAAACGACCTTTCCCACTAACACTTTCTCAAACACACTGTATATTGCCTCATCCTGTCAAAACACTGCCTTCTTGTTTAAATCTTCTTTCTACTTACAACTCTTTCACTCAGTACTCAGCTACTTCGTCTCCAATCTAACCATTGCTTTCTTATTCAAATTCTCGACTATTAAAGCCTCTTTCTAACATACAATGCTCAATGCTTCACTCTGTCTCTTTATTGCTAGTCTCTTTCTCTACCTCCACAAAATACTGTCTCTTTCCATTCGTCTCCAACTCTCTCTCTACAAACACTGTCTCTCCTAACACCTTATTCCCTCCTTTTCTCTATCCTATCATTTCTACCTCCACTTTTCCCCCATCGAAAATTCCTGCACTCCTATTCCCTCATCCTATCTATTCCAGCCTCCATTCCTCCCTATACAAACACTTAATCTCTAGTTACACCGTTTTCACTCCCATAATCCTTTACTTTATACTTCCATTCCTAGATCAACTTCTTATCAAAAATATCTGTATTCTTAGAGCTTTATCCTTCCATTTTATCATTTCTAGTTCCTTATCCAAAACTGCAATTCTCCTTTACCCTCATCCTTTCATTTCTTCATTTCTACCTTCATTTCTTATCCACCTTCCTACTCTTCATCAATATCATATACAGTGTTGCAACAAGAATGTCTACAGAGTGTTGTGCCTTCCCTCATACTCTAATTCTCTTATTCTTCCCCCTATGACTAAATCTTTCAAGCAACTACCACAACAAACTTTTTAACATCTTAAAGCACATGTGAAATATTTCTTAAACCTCAGCCAGTCTCTAAAAACAATAAAAACTTTAAACTACAATGACTAACACAAACATTAAGGTAGCCTCCCTCACCCAGCCTCTATAACCAAGATGAAAAATACTACACAAGAATCATTAACACACATACTCACACACCTACCCACGTACACACCAAGCTGGCCCACACAAGGCACAACACACACACACACACACACACACACACACACACACACACACACACACACACACACACACACACATTATTCAAACTCTCAGCCCATCAGCCCCAGGTGGAAAGGGACAGCCTTTTGGACCACCCTTCTACACACACTATCAATATGACAAGATTTACACATATCTGTCAATAAATCTAACTTAGCAAGAAATTATTGACACAATCACCAGCATATACCGTACATAAACCTCTCTTGGCACACGCGCGAGCGCGCACACACACACACACACACACACACACACACACACACACACACACACACACACTTAATTATGAATTCCGTGAAAAGCATAGACAGAAAAAACAAACAAACACACACTTAATTCTGAATTATGTAAAAGGCATGGACAGGAAACACACACAAAAACACACACACACTTAATTTTGAATTTTGTAAAGAGATTAGACAGGAAACACACACACACACACACACACACACACACACACACACACACACACACACACACACACACACACACACACTTAATTCTGAATTCTGCAAAGAAGCAGACAGAAAAACACACACACACACACACACACACACACACACACACCTAAACTTAATTCTGAATTTTGTAAGAAGCATAGACAGGAAAGCACACACAC
>NC_087170.1:13893994-13898994 GCF_035594125.1 Scylla paramamosain | reverse complement strand
GCCCCCTGATGACGTCACACCTGAGGTCGTGACGTCACGCCAGGATACGTGCGTAACGTATTTCATTTTAAAATTGACCCATAGAAAAAATGGAGCTAGGTTGGAATGCATTATATATTCTGACTTGATAATTACTTTAATAAATATTCATAATATTATAACATCTCCAGCCTCAGTAGTATGAAAGAAATATCAATATGAATTATGAAAAAAACGTTGGAACATTTGACCCCATTAAAACCATTGAAAAGTCTACCTATTTTTTCACTTAACAGAAATAAAAACACTTTAAAAATATGAACTATCTTTTCAATCAATTAAAACTTACCTAGAACCAGAAGTAAACGAATGAAAAATAAATCTGTAAAAAAAAGTGTTGGAACCTAAACACGAATAAAAAACATTGAAAAGTCCACCTATTTTAACTTAATAGCAATGCAAAGCACTTTAAAAAATCTGAACTATTTTTTCAAATAACCTAGAGTTACTTAAAAGCTCAAATAAGGAAATAAGGAAATAAAAAATGTCAACATTTCGACTTTTAACAGGACCACAAATCATTTTAAAGTCCACATATTTAACTCAACAGGACGGCAAACCAGTTTAAAAATCATAAGCGATTTTTTAAAGTATAAAGAACTTCATTATAGCCTCGAATAAAAAAGCCAACAATGGGGTTCCGTAAAATTCAGCCCAAAAACAGGCCTATAGTTACGTTATAAACAACAGCAAATACAACACATTTCCTTAACAAAAGCCTCAAAACCACTTCATAAGCAACGAAACATTTATACAAACCATAAAAAATTACTTAGAAACCGAACTTAAAGAGTTAAGGAAAACGAAAATATATTGGAACCGAAGAGCAGGCTGGGGCCTGTAGAGATCAAACATGGCGGCCGCTAATTTGCCTTAATTACTCTGTTATCACACTAAAGCCAGGCAATGGCGATATACCTCACAGGCGGACATGAAAATTCGAGCTGAGGCTACATTTTGTGACATGTTTGGCTTACAATACGTGAGAAATAAAGCAAATAATGGCTGAGTAGGGACGACCTATGTCTACCGCAGATGTCATTTTGACGATCCTTCATTATTTTTTACTAAATTTCAAGCTATATCGCGACTCAGATATAAACATAAGTAAAATATAAATCGATAATCTCAAAAAGTACCCTAATAACGAATAATAATGAAGAACTGAAAGACGCTACTGGAGGGAGGAGGAAGGGTTGAGTGTTATGGTGTAGGCGGTGATGTTAACCGAGGCAGTCATTGCTGTACTCACATTACATTAAGTAGCCGTGTCTCTCTAGTGATGCTTGGTGGTGTTTGATGCAGGAGGAAGCTGCAGGGAATATGGAAGCACTGGTCACTAGTGTCTGTGTGTGTGTGTGTGTGTGTGTGTGTGTTAAGACTGACCAATGCCGAGGAAAACATTCTGCTTCCATCACTGTCATTAAGCAGTCGTGTCTCTTTGATGATGCTTGGTGGTGTTTAATGCAGGAGGAAGCTCCAGGGAATATGGAAACACTGGTCACTAGTGTGTGTGTGTGTGTGTGTGTATGGGGCAAGACTGACCAGTGCTGACCAAAATACTCCTCCTGCCCTTATGTTCATCCCCCCTTCTCTCTGTCCGTCTCTCTTTGTCGCGCACACACACACACACACACACACACACTGCCTGCCGCCACTGTATTGGCGGCGTTAGAGACCGGAAAATACATGAAAAACACGCAAATCTACAGCGAGCGAAATGTCAACTACCGACCACGAAATGTAAACACAGACAGCAGATCTCTCTCTCTCTCTCTCTCTCTCTCTCTCTGCACAAAGATCAAGGGCGAAAACAAACTAAGGGAAATAAATAAATGGCCAACTGGAGATTATCATTACTTCTAGTATTCAATTATTGGTATATATATATATATATATATATATATATATATATATATATATATATATATATATATATATATATATATATATATATATATATATATATATATATATATATATATATATATATATATATATATATATATATATCCACTTCTCTCTTCCTCCTTCTAGTTTATATATCCTTCCAGGATATTTATATTACATTCATACATCCTCTTCAATTTTATTACTTATTTTCCGCCCCGGACTAAATACTTTTGACGCTATAAATGTGTTTACCTCTGACCTACACGATGCCTTGAATAAACATAAGTCTATAATATCCATTTTCATTGATTTCAGCAAAGCTTTTGACACAGTTGACCCAAACATTCTAATAGACAAATTACGTCACTATGGTATTCGCGGTTGTGTGGAAAATTGGTTCAAATCATATTTAACTGGCCGATCTCATTTTACATCCTACAATAACTCTAAATCAACCATCAAACCTATACATCTTGGCGTGCCACAAGGTAGCATCTTAGGCCCTATTCTTTTCCTGATATATATCAACGATATCAGCAATGCCTCTACTGCTTTCAACACTATACAGTTTGCTGATGACTCCACCTTGTACATGATTGGTGATAATCCCACTGACCTAATCTACAGAGCCAACCTAGAATTATCTGCCTTTTCTGAATGGTGTCTTGCAAATCGCCTAACAATTAACACAGCTAAAACTTTCTACATGTTATTTACAAATACCACCACCAAATACCAACCCTTACCTAGACTTACCATATTAGATAAAGATATCACGCAAGTTTCTAAGACAAAATTTCTTGGAGTCACATTTGACAATAATCTTACCTTTAAATATCACATATCAAACCTTTGCCTAAAATTATCTAGATCAATAGCTCTATTGCTGAAAATAAAAAACTTTGTTCCAGTGGAAATTATGAAAATCATGTATTATGCCCATATATACCCACACTTAACCTACTGTAATCCAATTTGGTCCACTACCTACCCATGACATCTACAAAATCTAAACATCCTCCACAAGAAAATTATTAGAATCATGACTAATAGTGACTTCCTCCAACACACACCTCCACTCTTTAAATCTATGAAAATCCTTCAACTCTCTGACTTATCAAACTTCTCTATTGCATCATACATGTTCAAATTGATAAATTCCAACAACAACAATACCCTGACCCTAACTCATAACCACTCCACACGCTACAGGCATTCTCTACAGATTCCCCATTATACCTTAACTCTCTACCAACACTCTCTAATGTATAAAGGTCCCAAAATATGGAATAGCACCCTGTCACACATAAAAAATTCATTAAGCGTAAATATCTTTAAGAGAAAACTAAAAGAATATTTATTGTCTCAATACTGACACATCTTGTACTTCAATCAATTTTTATCAATATCAATTATTTTGTTTCTTGGTATTGTAACCAAATAGTTCATATCCTCTGTAACTAAAATAGTTTATAACCTCTAGTATATATACATATTTATTTCTGTTTGTTTAATTATTCTCAAAACTAATATTTGCTTGTTTATAATCAGATTCCACTTCAATTTTCTCTATTTCTCATGTATAATTATGATTTTTCTCCTTTCCTTCCTGTTCTTGCAAAGCCATTTATCCCTAAATCTTTCGTTATTGCTATTAATTAATCTTTTTTTTTTACATTTTCTTCAATTAGATTTTTAGTTTAGTGTTGTTTTACATTTCAGTATTAAGTAGATATTAAGTGTGCCCAAAAAGCTTGTGCTTCATAAGGGGCTGTTTGTCTTTCAATTAATTGTACCTTAAGCTTATATATGTATTACAGACAAACATAATAAAGTGTTTAAAGTGTTTAAAGTGTTTAAAGTGTCTACTTCTTTCTTCTTTCTCCGTTTTTTTTCATCTCTTTTCTCTTTCTTTAACTAACCCAATTATACATTTATCTTGCTTCTGTCTTCTCTTCTTTAATTCTTCTCATGTATCTTTTCCTTCTTTCCTCACATCCTGTCATCTCAACTTTTTTTTTTAATACATTTATTTTGCTTGTCTTTGATGTTTTCCTTTAGTTTTCCTTTCCATATTTTCGTCCCGATTTTCCTCCCATCGTATTCCCTCAAAACTCAGTCGCTTCAGCAGTTTAATGACCAATAAAACCCTATAGAATATAAGAGATCAGTTTATATTGATATAAAGGAAAATATAAATTATTCACAAAACTTCAAGCAAGATACAATACCAACACATCAAAACACAGCTGTACATTATTCTTAGAAGGGATCGCCTCACCTTCCAGTATTCAATTTGATATATATATATATATATATATATATATATATATATATATATATATATATATATATATATATATATATATATATATATATATATATAAGATAAGATTTACACAGACTATAAATAAATCTAACTTAGTAAGTTTCTAACACAAAAATTATTCACACACTCACCCGTACATACCGTACATTAACCTCTCTTGGCACACACACACACACACACACACACACACACACACACACACACACACACACACACACACACACACTAAATTCTGAATTCTGTAAAAAGATTAGACAGGAAACAAACACACACACACACACACACACACACACACACACACACACACACACACACACACACACACACACACACACACACACACACAAACACACACACTTAATTCTGAATTCTGTGAAAAGCATAGACAGGAAAAACAAAAACACACACACTTAATTCTGAATTATGTACAAAGCATGGACAGGAAACACACACACACACACACACACACACACACACACACACACACATACTTACTTCTGAAATTTGTAAAAAGATTACAGAGGAAACTCTCTCACAGACACACACACACACACACACACACAATATTCACGCTCTCAGTCCATTAGCCCCAGGTGGAAAGGGACAGACTTGTGAACCACCCTTGTACACACACTATCAATATGACAAGATTTACACATACTATAAATAAATCTAACTTAGCAAGTCTCTAACACAGAAATTATTGACACACTCACCCGTACATGCCATACATAAACCT
>NC_087170.1:13871494-13888994 GCF_035594125.1 Scylla paramamosain | reverse complement strand
GAAAACTCACACACAGAAACACACACACACACACACACACACAGGCAGAAACACATCACGTAGTGTAGTGGTTAGTACGCTTGGCTGAAAAGCAAGAAGGCCGAGGTTAAAATCCTGGGTGCAGTGAGGCAAATGTGTACTCCCTGTTCACCTAGCAGCGAGTAGGTACCTGAGGGGTTGTGACCTTGTTGTCTGAGTGTGTGGTGTGTCAGTGGTCTCAGTCTTACCCAAAGATAGGTCACTACGAAATCTGAGCACTTTCCATAAGGGAATGGCTGGCTGGGTGACCGGTAGACGACCATAGGTGAATCACACACACACACAAAAACACACACACACACACACGCACACACACACACACACACACACACACACTCGCTTAATTCTGAATTCTGCAAAAAAGCAGACAGAAAAACACACACACACACACACACACACACACACACACACACACACACACACACACACACACACACACACACAGACACACACACACACTTAATTCTGAATTCTGCAAAAAAGCAAACAGAAAAACACACACACACACACACACACACACACACACACACACACACACACACACATCTAAACTTAATTCTGAATTTTTTAAGAAGCATAGACAGGAAAGAAAACACACACACACATACACGCTATATTCTGAATCCTGTAAAAAGCAGAGGAAAAACACACACACACACACACACACACACACACACACACACACACACACACACACACATTATTCACACTCTCAGCCCATCAGCGCCAGGTGGAATAGGACAGACTTGTGAACCACCCTTCTAAACACACTATCAATATGACAAGATTTACATAGAATATAAATAAATCTAACTTACCAAGTCTCTAACATAGAAATTATTGACATACTCACCTGTACATAAACCTCTCTTACCACACACAAACACACACACACAACACACTAAATTCTGAATTCTGTAAAAAGATTAGACAGGAAACACACAGAGACATACACTTAATTCTGAATTCTGTGAAAAGCATAGACAGGAAACACACACACACACACACACACACACACACACACACACACACACACACACACACACACACACACACACACACACACAAAAACACACACACACACACACACATACACACACAAAAACACACAAACTTAATTCTGGATTTTGTAAAAACATTAGAGAGGAAACTCTCTCTCTCTCACACACACACAAACACACACAGACACAGACACACACATTATTCATACTCTGAGCCCATCAGCCCTAGGTGGAAAGGGACAGACTTGTGAACCACCCTTCTAAACAGTATCAATATGATAAGATTTACACAGACTATAAATAAATCTAACTTAGTAAGTCTCTAACACAAAAATTATTCACACACTCACCCGTACATACCGTACATTAACCTCTCTTGGCGCACACACACACACACACACACACACACACACACACACACACACACACACACTTAATTCTGAATTCTGTGAAAAGCATAGACAGGAAAAACAAACACACACATACTTAACTCTGAATTATTTAAAAAGCATGGACAGGAAATACACACACACACACACACACACAAAAACTTAATTCTGAATTTTTTTTTAAAGATTAGAGAGGAAACTCACACACACAAACACACACACACAGGCAAAAAGACACCACATAGTGTAGTGGTTAGCATGCTTGGCTGAAAGGAAGAAGGCCCAGGTTTGAATCCTGGGTGCGGCGAGGCAAATATGTACTCCTTGTTCACCTAGCAGCCAATAGGTACCTGAAGGGTTGTGACCTTGCTATCCCAGTGTGTGGTGTGTCAGTGGTCTATGTCTTACCCAAAGATAGGTCACTACGAGATCTGAGCTCTTTCCTGAGGGGAATAGCTGGCTTGGTGACCAGTAGATGACCATAGGTGAATCACACACACACACACACACACACACACACACATCTAAACTTAACTCTGAATTTTTTAAGAACCATAGACAGGAAAGCACACACACACACGCACACTATACTCTGAATCCTGTAAAAAGCACTAACAGAAAAAAAAAAAAAAAACACACACACACACACATCATTCACACTCTAAGCCCATCAGCCCCAGGTGGAAAGGAACAGACTTGTGAACCACCCTTCTACACACCTTATCAGTATGACAAGATTTACACATACTATAAATAAATCTAACTTAGCAAATCTCTAACAGAAATTATTGACACACCAACGCGTACATAATGTACATAAACCTCTCTTGGCACACACAAACACACACACACACACACACACACACACACACACACACACACACACACACACACATACTAAATTTTGAATTCTGTAAAAAGATTAGACAGGAAACACACACAGACACACACACACACACACAAATAGACACACACTTTATTCTGAATTCTGTGAAAAGCATAGACAGGAAAAACAAACACACACACACACACACACTTAATTCTGAATTATGTAAAAAGCATGGACAGGAAACACACAGACAGACAGACACACACACACACACACACACACACATACTTAATTCTGAATTTTGTAAAAAGATTAGAGAGGAAACTCACACACACAGACACACACACACACACACACACACACACACACACACACAACACGCTCAAACAGACACACACTTAATTCTGAATTCTGTGAAAAGAATAGACAGGAAAAACAAACACACACACACTTAATTATGAATTATGTAAAAAGCATGGACACGAAACACACACATACACACAGACACACACACACACACACACACACACTCACACACACCTAAACTTAATTCTAAATTTTGTAAGAAGCATAAACAGGAAAGCACACACACACACACACACACACAACTAAATTCTAAATCCTGTAAAAAGCACTAATAGGAAAACACACACACACACACACACACACACTTAATTCTGAATTCTGTGAAAAGCACAGACAGGAAAAAAACACACACACACACACACACACACACACACACACACACACACACACACTGTAAACAAATACACACACTACCTCAACCTAACCTAACATTCACATACAAAGATGATGAAGAGGACAACAATGAGCAGGACGACCCCGAGGATGATGCCAAAGATAACCTTCTTCAGCACCTTCTGCATGTTGACCCTGGCCTCCTGCAGGTTCACCCGCCCCTTCTCTGTCTTGACCTGTGAGTCATGGACACCATCTCCCCTTGATCCCTCACCAGCTGGCCAATCTCCTGTGGTGGTGATAGTGGTGGTTACTAATGGTTATAGTTGCAGAAGAGTAAATCAAGAAATAAATGTAATGTAAGAAATAAAATAACAAAAAGATAAATGTAATGGAATAAATAAATGGAGGTATCATGTTCCTGGAAGGGCTGCTGTTGGAGTTTGACACATTAATTAAAATGAAATTAAATAAATATGTGCAGTAAAATAAAACTGAGCAAAATAAAAAAGCAAAAAGTTAAAGAAAATTCATAAATAAGGCAAAGAAAAAAAAAATGGAATATATAGTGGGCTTCAATAAATAAAAGAGAATGAAAACAATAAAATGAAAAAAAAAAAAATTAAATAAATAAATAAAAAAATAAATAAATACTATAAAAAAAGATCAGCGTGTACTTACCTAGAAACATAACAAGGTGGTCCTGGAGCTGTCCTACAAGCGCTGCAACACCTCTATCCACTACATTCCCAACACAAAAACACCCCCAAACACCACTCCAAACATCCTAAAACACATGCAAACACACACAAAACACCCCAATACACACATAAAAAATCCTAACCAGTCTCAAAATACCTCAGTTAACCTCAAACCACACCCAAATAATCCCTAACCAGCCCACAACCTGACCTAACCATTCCCTCCTGCCTCCCTGGCTCACCCCAAAACACACTCAAAACACCCAAAATCACTTTAAAGGGCAGCCAAGATCATCTAAAACATTCCAAAATACCCTAAAACCACCAGAACACACTCAAAACACCTCCAAACACACAAAAAATACACCCACGAACATATTCAAACACCTACAAAACAAACCCGAACAAACCAAAATGCACCCAAAACACGCCAAACACACTCAATCACCTAAAAAACGCATCCAAACACATTAAAAAGTCTGACACTCTCAGGCAAAGAAAATATTACAAAGAAAGAAAGGGCAGCATAGAAAACTAAGCTAAATATTGTTGTCTTAGGATTTCCCTGTTTTGCCTCCTTCATTTCTCCTTTCTTTTTCCTCCTCCTTCCCTATTTATCCTTTTTTCTTCCTCCTACAACTACTATCTACATGCCTGAGTTAAGAAACACACGGAAAAACGTCAAAAATACTAGAAATTACTCGAAATATTGAAGATAAGGGTCTGTGGCAGAGACCCCCCCTGGCCCCCTGATGACGTCACACCTGAGGTCGTGACGTCACGCCAGGATACGTGCGTAACGTATTTCATTTTAAAATTGACCCATAGAAAAAATGGAGCTAGGTTGGAATGCATTATATATTCTGACTTGATAATTACTTTAATAAATATTCATAATATTATAACATCTCCAGCCTCAGTAGTATGAAAGAAATATCAATATGAATTATGAAAAAAACGTTGGAACATTTGACCCCATTAAAACCATTGAAAAGTCTACCTATTTTTTCACTTAACAGAAATAAAAACACTTTAAAAATATGAACTATCTTTTCAATCAATTAAAACTTACCTAGAACCAGAAGTAAACGAATGAAAAATAAATCTGTAAAAAAAAGTGTTGGAACCTAAACACGAATAAAAAACATTGAAAAGTCCACCCATTTTAACTTAATAGAAATGCAAAGCACTTTAAAAAATCTGAACTATTTTTTCAAATAACCTAGAGTTACTTAAAAGCTCAAATAAGGAAATAAGGAAATAAAAAATGTCAACATTTCGACTTTTAACAGGACCACAAATCATTTTAAAGTCCACATATTTAACTCAACAGGACGGCAAACCAGTTTAAAAATCATAAGCGATTTTTTAAAGTATAAAGAACTTCATTATAGCCTCGAATAAAAAAGCCAACAATGGGGTTCCGTAAAATTCAGCCCAAAAACAGGCCTATAGTTACGTTATAAACAACAGCAAATACAACACATTTCCTTAACAAAAGCCTCAAAACCACTTCATAAGCAACGAAACATTTATACAAACCATAAAAAATTACTTAGAAACCGAACTTAAAGAGTTAAGGAAAACGAAAATATATTGGAACCGAAGAGCAGGCTGGGGCCTGTAGAGATCAAACATGGCGGCCGCTAATTTGCCTGAATTACTCTGTTATCACACTAAAGCCAGGCAATGGCGATATACCTCACAGGCGGACATGAAAATTCGAACTGAGGCTACATTTTGTGACATGTTTGGCTTACAATACGTGAGAAATAAAGCAAATAATGGCTGAGTAGGGACGACCTATGTCTACCGCAGATGTCATTTTGACGATCCTTCATTATTTTTTACTAAATTTCAAGCTATATCGCGACTCAGATATAAACATAAGTAAAATATAAATCGATAATCTCAAAAAGTACCCTAATAACGAATAATAATGAAGAACTGAAAGACGCTACTGGAGGGAGGAGGAAGGGTTGAGTGTTATGGTGTAGGCGGTGATGTTAACCGAGGCAGTCATTGCTGTACTCACATTACATTAAGTAGCCGTGTCTCTCTAGTGATGCTTGGTGGTGTTTGATGCAGGAGGAAGCTGCAGGGAATATGGAAGCACTGGTCACTAGTGTCTGTGTGTGTGTGTGTGTGTGTGTGTGTGTGTGTTAAGACTGACCAATGCCGAGGAAAACATTCTGCTTCCATCACTGTCATTAAGCAGTCGTGTCTCTTTGATGATGCTTGGTGGTGTTTAATGCAGGAGGAAGCTCCAGGGAATATGGAAACACTGGTCACTAGTGTGTGTGTGTGTGTGTGTGTATGGGGCAAGACTGACCAGTGCTGACCAAAATACTCCTCCTGCCCTTATGTTCATCCCCCCTTCTCTCTGTCCGTCTCTCTTTGTCGCGCACACACACACACACGCACACACACTGCACACTCACTAGTGTGTGTGTGTGTGTGTGTATGGGGCAAGACTGACCAGTGCTGACCAAAATACTCCTCCTGCCCTTATGTTCATCCCCCCTTCTCTCTGTCCGTCTCTCTTTGTCGCGCACACACACACACACGCACACACACTGCCTGCCGCCACTGTATTGGCGGCGTTAGAGACCGGAAAATAAATGAAAAACACGCAAATCTACAGCGAGCGAAATGTCAACTACCGACCACGAAATGTAAACACAGACAGCAGATCTCTCTCTCTCTCTCTCTCTCTCTCTCTCTCTCTCTCTCTCTGCACAAAGATGAAGGGCGAAAACAAACTAAGGGAAATAAATAAATGGCCAACTGGAGATTATCATTACTTCTAGTATTCAATAATTGGTATATATATATATATATATATATATATATATATATATATATATATATATATATATATATATATATATATATATATATATATATATATATATATATATATATCCACTTCTCTCTTCTCTTGTTGTACCGCTTTCGAGATGTTAGTCCAGAGAAATTTTCTCCGCACTACGCTCGACTTTGAGCCTTAGTACAGGTGCTTAGATGGTCGAATATGACTTGGCCGACATCACCACGAGACTTTTACACCCTTCTACCACACGGAGCAGGCAAAAACACGGTTACGTCGTTGTTGTACGTACGTCGTTGTTGTACCGCGCACCTCATATATCCTTCCAGGATATTTATATTACATTCATACATCCTCTTCAATTTTATTACTTATTTTCCGCCCCGGACTAAATACTTTTGACGCTATAAATGTGTTTACCTCTGACCTACACGATGCCTTGAATAAACATAAGTCTATAATATCCATTTTCATTGATTTCAGCAAAGCTTTTGACACAGTTGACCCAAACATTCTAATAGACAAATTACGTCACTATGGTATTCGCGGTTGTGTGGAAAATTGGTTCAAATCATATTTAACTGGCCGATCTCATTTTACATCCTACAATAACTCTAAATCAACCATCAAACCTATACATCTTGGCGTGCCACAAGGTAGCATCTTAGGCCCTATTCTTTTCCTGATATATATCAACGATATCAGCAATGCCTCTACTGCTTTCAACACTATACAGTTTGCTGATGACTCCACCTTGTACATGATTGGTGATAATCCCACTGACCTAATCTACAGAGCCAACCTAGAATTATCTGCCTTTTCTGAATGGTGTCTTGCAAATCGCCTAACAATTAACACAGCTAAAACTTTCTACATGTTATTTACAAATACCACCACCAAATACCAACCCTTACCTAGACTTACCATATTAGATAAAGATATCACGCAAGTTTCTAAGACAAAATTTCTTGGAGTCACATTTGACAATAATCTTACCTTTAAATATCACATATCAAACCTTTGCCTAAAATTATCTAGATCAATAGCTCTATTGCTGAAAATAAAAAACTTTGTTCCAGTGGAAATTATGAAAATCATGTATTATGCCCATATATACCCACACTTAACCTACTGTAATCCAATTTGGTCCACTACCTACCCATGTCATCTACAAAATCTAAACATCCTCCACAAGAAAATTATTAGAATCATGACTAATAGTGACTTCCTCCAACACACACCTCCACTCTTTAAATCTATGAAAATCCTTCAACTCTCTGACTTATCAAACTTCTCTATTGCATCATACATGTTCAAATTGATAAATTCCAACAACAACAATACCCTGACCCTAACTCATAACCACTCCACACGCTACAGGCATTCTCTACAGATTCCCCATCATACCTTAACTCTCTACCAACACTCTCTAATGTATAAAGGTCCCAAAATATGGAATAGCACCCTGTCACACATAAAAAATTCATTAAGCGTAAATATCTTTAAGAGAAAACTAAAAGAATATTTATTGTCTCAATACTGACACATCTTGTACTTCAATCAATTTTTATCAATATCAATTATTTTGTTTCTTGGTATTGTAACCAAAAAGTTCATATCCTCTGTAACTAAAATAGTTTATAACCTCTAGTATATATACATATTTATTTCTGTTTGTTTAATTATTCTCAAAACTAATATTTGCTTGTTTATAATCAGATTCCACTTCAATTTTCTCTATTTCTCATGTATAATTATGATTTTTCTCCTTTCCTTCCTGTTCTTGCAAAGCCATTTATCCCTAAATCTTTCGTTATTGCTATTAATTAATCTTTTTTTTTTACATTTTCTTCAATTAGATTTTTAGTTTAGTGTTGTTTTACATTTCAGTATTAAGTAGATATTAAGTGTGCCCAAAAAGCTTGTGCTTCATAAGGGGCTGTTTGTCTTTCAATTAATTGTACCTTAAGCTTATATATGTATTACAGACAAACATAATAAAGTGTTTAAAGTGTTTAAAGTGTTTAAAGTGTCTACTTCTTTCTTCTTTCTCCGTTTTTTTTCATGTCTTTTCTCTTTCTTTAACTAACCAAATTATACATTTATCTTGCTTCTGTCTTCTCTTCTTTAATTCTTCTCATGTATCTTTTCCTTCTTTCCTCACATCCTGTCATCTCAACTTTTATTTTTAATACATTTATTTTGCTTGTCTTTTATGTTTTCCTTTAGTTTTCCTTTCCATATTTTCGTCCCGATTTTCCTCCCATCGTATTCCCTCAAAACTCAGTCGCTTCAGCACTTTAATGACCAATAAAACCCTACAGAATATAAGAGATCAGTTTATATTGATATAAAGGAAAATATAAATTATTCACAAAACTTCAAGCAAGATACAATACCAACACATCAAAACACAGCTGTACATTATTCTTAGAAGGGATCGCCTCACCTTCCAGTATTCAATTTGATATAAATATATATATATATATATATATATATATATATATATATATATATATATATATATATATATATATATATATATATATATATATATATATATATAAGATAAGATTTACACAGACTATAAATAAATCTAACTTAGTAAGTTTCTAAGACAGAAATTATTCACACACTCACCCGTACATACCGTACATTAACCTCTCTTGGCACACACACACACACACACACACACACACACACACACACACACACACACACACACTAAATTCTGAATTCTGTAAAAAGATTAGACAGGAAACAAACACACACACACACACACACACACACACACACACTTAATTCTGAATTCTGTGAAAAGCATAGACAGGAAAAACAAAAACACACACACTTAATTCTGAATTATGTACAAAGCATGGACAGGAAACACACACACACACACACACACACACACACACACACACACACACACACACACACACACACACACACACACACACACACACACACACACACACACACACACACACACACACACACACACACACATGCTTAATTCTGAATTTTGTAAAAAGATTAGAGATGAAACACACACACACACACACACACACACACACACACACACACACACACACGAACACACTTAATTCTGAATTCTGTGAAAAGAATTGACAGGAAAAACAAACACACACTGTAGCCGCACCGGCTGGGCATCAATTGGCTCTAAGGTGATCTGTTTTACTGATCACACCCATCATCGTAGGGTCGAGGAAAGGCAGTTCTCCCTGACACGTTTATTGATGAGGTAGGCATGACCGTAAGAACTGCGAACAAGTTCTCGGTCTCAATTTCTTACAAAATAACATTATACACTGATATTAAACACTTTCAACATATTACAATATTCATTAACAATACATGCAATTGACTTAGCACTATGACAATCAGTTTTTACTACAAAATTAAAGTATTTACCTCGGTCACCATCCTGCCCGTCTTTGTCTGAGCGCGACTTGGCCGTGAGTGATGCCCGAAGGCGACTAGCAGGTTAACCCCACACTACCAACAAGTGAGCATCGGCTTCGGTGCTTAATATAGCATTAAATACTGATACTCACACATATTACACGTTTTCATGCAAATAGAAAACTATTGAACATTTCACTTATATATGCCGAGGAATAATCACATGAGGTACATACGCTTTACACACAGTAACATGGCTCCCCTAAATTGTGTAACAATTTACCTTAAATTAAGATTAGTATGTACCTTAAAACTAGGATTAGCACATAATATGTTTTGTTACATTGGCTCCTTGGCGGGGATGCTCCGGTCTATTATTATGCATTACCTTCTAACAGCAATACTAGACTATGTATTGGCCTCTCTATGATGGTCCTGTTTGCCTTTATGTGTCTTCCCTGGTTGTCGAGATTACAGTCTGAAACCAGGACCTTAACCTTTCTTACTAGGCCATCATGATCAGGAGATACTTCTGTTACTCTTCCCAGTTTCCACTGGTTCCTTGTTAAATTCTGATCTTTGATGATAACTATGTCATTTACACTGAGATTCCTCTTTGGTGTTGTCCACTTATTTCTAAGCTGTAGGAATTGCACATACTCCTTTTTCCACCTGGACCAGAACTGGTTGGCCAGGTATTGTGCTCTGCGCCATCTCTTTATGCAGTACAGGTCCTTCTTAATGAAAATGCTTGGAGGAGGCAGTACTACCTTTGTTTTCATAGTTAACAAATTACTGGGTGTCAACGGTGTAAGACTTTCTGGGGAGTTAAGATGGTCCACAGTTAGGGGACGACCATTAACTATATTTTCTGCTTCAACTAGGAAGGTTCTCAGATCTTGGTCATCTAACTGAGTACCATGCTGATCAAGCAACACAGAGAGTACATTTCTCACTGTGCGTATCTGCCTCTCCCAAACACCTCCCATGTGACTGGAATTGGGTACATTCATGTTAAAAACAATCCAGTCACACTGATCTTTCACGAGTTCTTGTCTGACTTTATTGTTATTTAATTCTTTTAAGCATTTCTCATACTCTGATTTGGCTCCTACAAAGTTAGTTCCCTGGTCACATCTCAACTGTCTTACGGGCCCTCTTCGTCCTACAAAGCGACGGTATGCACTTAGGAAGGAACTTGTATCCATGCTGTTGGCTGTCTCTATGTGCACAGCTCTACATGCCATGCAAGTAAAGAGCACTCCATATCTTTTAAGCTCTTTACGCCCCTCTTTGACATAGAAAGGGCCAAAGAAATCTACTGCTGAGTATGTAAAAGGAGGTGATGGTTCTAGTCTGTCAATAGGCAGGTCTGCCATCTTCTGTCCCTGTGTTGTACTTCTAACTTTACGACAGATAATGCACTTTGAAATGTGCCTTGATACTAGGGATGATCCTCCTACTATCCAGTATCCACATGACCTGATTTCATTTAAAGTTATGCCCCTGCCTTGATGATTTGTCCTTTTGTGATGGTGGCATATTATCAGCTGGGTTATGTGAGATGTTTTGGGGAGGATGACTGGATGTTTGGATTCATCTGTCAAATTAGAAAGCCTCAATCTTCCTCCTACTCTCATGATACCATTTTTGTCAATGAAGGGATCTAAATTATAGAGGGAACTGGTCTTGTCTATCACTTTTGTTCCCTTGCCATTGTCTCCTTTAATTAAAGAATTATGGTTAGCAGATGATTTCAGTACATTTATTTCCTTCTGGAATGCCTTTGCTTGCAGTTGTTTTATAATTACATTTTCAGCTTCTGACACTTCTGCTACATTTACTGGCTTATATGTGTTTCCCTTTACTTTAGTAGTGCCATCACCTTTTCCTCTGAAGCTGTTCAGAAGCTTGAGGCATACAGCAACTGCCCTCTTTGCTTTAAACCAATCTGAAAAATACTCAAGTCTTTCTAGTATATCTGTGGGCTGTTGTGTACCTACAGCATGGCATACAACTTTCTTCACTTCTGGATCATTCTCACTTATGACCTTGTACTTGGAATGGCTATCCATTTTGCTATGTTGCCAAAGGAATTCTGGGCCATTCCACCAGATCTTGCTATTACACAATTCATCTGCTGTCATGCCTCTAGATGCATGATCTGCCGGGTTATACTGTGTCTCTACAAATTTCCACTGATCTGGTGAAGTGTGATCTCTTATTGTTTCTACTCTATTTGCAACATATACATGGAATCTCTTTGCTTCATTTGCAATGTAACCAAGGACTACTTTGCTGTCTGTCCAAAATACTTCTTCCACATTATTATACTCAAGTTCTCCCTTCAAGAGTTTATGGATTCTAACTGACACCACTGCTGCTGCTAGTTCTAGTCTGGGAATTGTTATGGTTTTTAGAGGTGTGACACGTGACTTTGCCATTACTAATGCACAATGAATTTGGCCAGTCTTGCTAATTAATCTAATATATGAGCACTGGCCATATCCCTCTTGACAGGCATCTGAAAAGTGATGGAGTTCAACCTTTTCTACTTCCCCAAAGTCATCAGGTTTGTAGCATCTAGGTACCTTTAACTGATCTAGTTTGTGCAGCTCATCCTTCCATTTTATCCATTTAGGTTTGACATAATCTGGCACCTCATCATCCCAATCAACTGCATTCTTACATAATTCTTGTAAAATTTGCTTTCCAGTCAGTATGAGAGGTGACACTAGACCTAATGGATCATATATAGAGCTCACTGTTGACAGAATGCCTCTCCTGGTGAGTGGCTTGTCTTTCAGCTTTATTCTAAATTGAAATGTGTCAGATTCTATGCACCACTCAACTCCCAAAGTTCTTTCTATAGGCAGTGTGTCTTCATTCTTACTAAAATCCAAACTTTTAATTCCATCTGCTCTCTCATGAGGAGAAATTGCAGCTAATACAGCTTTGTTGTTTGACAAGAACTTATGAAGGTTAAAACCTCCCTTGTAACATAATTCTTTGCTCTGCTGAATAAGAGTGACAGCTTCATCCATTGTAGCTACTGACTTCAAACCATCATCAACATAAAAGTTGTTTCTTACAAACTTGGCTGCATCAAATCCACACCCGTAGTCATCTGCAGCTTTCTTAAGAGCAAAGTTGGCTACACTTGGAGATGAAGTAGCTCCAAACAGGTGAGCTGTCATCCTGTATTCAGCTATCTTATTATTAAGGTCACCATTTTCCCACCAAAGGAATCTTAACATGTCTCTGTGTTCTGGGTTGACCTTCACTTGATGGTACATTGCCTCTATATCACATACAAGTGCAATGCTTTCTTGCCTAAACCTACACAACACTCCAATAAGTTTGTTGGTAAGGTCTGGGCCTTGTAACAGGTGACTGTTTAATGACTGGTTCCTGTAGTTTGCACTACAGTCAAAGACAACTCTCAACTTCCTTGGCTTTCTCGGATGATAGACTCCATGATGTGGAATGTACCAGACCTTACCATCATTCCTAACTAAATCCTTTGTCGGTACAACCTCTGCATAACCTTTTGTAATCATATCATCCATGAACACTTTGTAATCACCTTCATGTTGATTATCCTTCTCAAGTTTAGCTCTTAACTTCTTGAGTCTCTGCTCTGCTAATAGTTTGTTGTTTGGAAGCTTGACGTTATCATCTTTAAGAGGAAGGGGCAACTCATAATGGCCATCCTTCAGCTGATGTACTCCTTCTTTCATCTTACTCATAAACCTTTTATCTTCATATGATAATGGAGTGTCAGCTGACTTTCTATCACTGAAGTCAAGTTCAAACATATCTCTCACTTGAGAAGGATTAATCATCTCTTTGGTTTTAGTAGGAACCACTAAGAAATTAACCCTCTTTTCTTCATTGATTTCTACTTCTTGTGTCACTGTTCTGTAGACTACCACTGTATCCTCCAATGGACTTGAATGGGGTGAGATTTTACCAATGATCCCCCAACCTAGCTCTGTCCTACGAGCATAAGGATGCTTCTTACTATCACCTGCTATTTGCTCTTCTGCCATAATGGCTTCTGCACAATCAAGACCAATGAGAAGTCCTATGTCATTGTTTGGGTCATATTTCATTAGTTTGTCAGAGATTGCCTTTAAGTGGGGCCAGTCACAAGCAGTCTCGGTCCTTGGTATCTGACTCCGTCCAGCTGAAATGTTTTCTGTTGAATATGCTGAAGGGATTGATATTTCCACTTCTTCATTATAACCTCTTACTTTAAGTCCATGAATTTTGATAGAATCAGTGATTTGTTTTCCACTTATTGTGTGGATATTGAGTGACACTGATGGTCCACTGACTCCCAATTTATTCAGAGTGCTTTCCTTGATGAATGAAGCATCAGACTGCTCATCCAGCAGGGCATACACTAAAAATTTATTCTCTTCGTTACTAACATGATGTAACCATACAGGAACTATCATGGTGTGCATGTCATGTGTCACTGATTCTGTAACTTTGACCTTATTTGCTACTACTGTGGGTTTATCATCTTTAGGCTGAGTTGCTTGTGCTGGCACCCTTTGGCTCTCAGTTCTTGTCATGTCATCATTGTGAAGAGCTGTGGGATGGTATCTCTGACATACTTTACAAACTTTCCTTCTTCTACAATCCTTTCCTTTGTGACCCATTTTTAGACACCCTGTACATAACCGTTTTTCTTTAGCAAATTTGTACCTAGTATTACCATCAAGTTTGGCAAATTCCTTGCAATCATCTAAATCATGATCCTTTGTACAGTAGTGACAGAATCGTCCTTTACTTTCCTGGTCCTTGGGATACTGTTTGTTGGCTTGTACATTTACTTTACTTTGGAATGACCACATTGGTTTTTCCTCAATTGATTTAGCCATGAAAGTTCTACTCCCTCTATTCTTTGTCATGATGTTTGATTCCCTTGGTTTCCAATTGGTTGCCCTTGTTTGAGTTTTGATCCAATCATTTACTTCCTTACTTACTGAATTCCAGGAAAGAAATGGATTGCTTGCTCCTTTTGCTTCTTTCTGGACAAATTCACATAACATTTCAAAGGGTGGGTGGTGCTCTTCATTGCTACTAGAAGTGTTATTACTGTTAGTATCAAGATATATCATCGCTTGCTTTCTCCAGTCATGAACAACATGTTCAGGGAGTTTTGCTAGCACCTTTCTCTGCTCTCTAGGGTCATTCAGAAATGACAAATAAGAAGTGTGTTTCATTGCAGCTAAACAGCACTTCAAAAAATCTGAGAATGCTGTTAATGCTGGACCATTATGCGGAGAGATTGGTAGCCAATTCATTAACTTATTTGTGTAAGCATCAGCTATGATGCTTTTGTTTCCAAATCTATCACTAAGAATTTTCTTTGCTTGCACATAGTCAGCATCAGAGTTAAAGTGCATTAACATTTTAATGGCATCCTTTGCCTCACCAGTTGTATACCTCTCTAAGTAGGCAAGTCTCTCTTTACCAACAGAAGTTTTAGACTCTACATAAGTTTCAAAGTTTTTCAACCAACTTGGAAATTCCATGGGTTCTCCATCAAAAGTGTTAGGCTCTATTGGAGGGAGGCTCCACTTGGGATCAGGTATGTTGATTGCAAAGGTTCCCCCAGGATAGGAAAAGGATTGATGATTCTGTCTCACATTATTTACATTATTAGGCATGTTGACATTATGAGTGTGTCTACGAGAGCTTGGTACAAGACTTTGAGCTGTAGGGTTGAGATTTATTACCTGAGGTTCACTAAATATTTGTCCATCTACTTCATTTGTCATCAATTCATTATCTCTATTGCAAGAAGGTTTCTGTGGGTCATGGAATGTAACATATTTGTGAGGCATGGCATTGTCACTTTGTTGATTTGCAATTGCTTGTGCTTTCATTTCATTTTGTGACTCTATGTATTGTTGAAGATAACTTTGCTTCTCTACACTTTCATCATTACCTGGAAGCATTTTTACTTCTTCTTCAACTAAGCTAAGAGCATTAAGTTCTGCACTAGCAACTGCTAAATCTCTCTCTTTCTTTTTCTTTGAGAACATTGCTTCTGCCTCTGCTAAACTATCATGATATTCCATTTCCTTTCTAAGTCTGGCTACCTTCTTGCTTTCTTTGTGCTGCTGATGAACGTGATGAAGTAGATGAGACTCTAGAATGTCTAGACCGTTTGCTGGAACAAATTGATCCTCTGTCATTCTTTAACTCCTTTCTTTTACATTCTATACTTTCTAATATTTCATGGTGAACTTGTTGATTGTGTTCCAGCTCTTCATTTAGCTCCTCTGACCTTTCTGGCTCTAGTTCCACCAGCTTTGTTTATTCCACATAATACTGATGAAATGCCTCTATTACTTCACTTGACATGGGCTCTAATTCAAAGGGGCTAATTACAATTTTTAATCCTTTCTTAATTTTGCTGGTAACACTGCTCCATTTACGCTTACAGGACTCTGCTCTTCCTTTGGTTACACTGACTTGATATTCTCTTCCTTTATCGGTTGGCACTCGCTCCCTGACACTAACTTCTTCAATACAAGTTTGATCCCTGTCCACTTGCTCACCCTCACCTTCCCTAAGGCCATCTACGGCATTAATTTCCTCAGTATCAGACATATCTAACAACTTAATTGTGTCAATACTGAGACACTGAAAGAACAATTAAAATTACCACTCTTAATACTAGCTAATTCTGGGTAATTTTCACTTAGGCTACTCAATTCAGTGCACATACATAATATTATACTTTCTTGCCTGTGACCATGGGTTCTACAAAATGGTGGCGAGGCACAGTGGGTAGAAGGGAGTGGTTGTCGTCAAGGGTAGAGCTGACCCCGGGGCCTCAGAGGTCAACCTTTAGGCTTACGTCAGCGTCCCCTCGTCCTGTGACTCACTCTTGCTACGGTTTCACATGGAGCCAATTTCTTGCTTGTAGGCTGAGTTCTTACTGTAGCTGCACCGGCTGGGCATCAATTGGCTCTCAGGTGATCTGTTTTACTGATCACACCCATCATCGTAGGGTCGAGGAAAGGCAGTTCTCCCTGACACGTTTATTGATGAGGTAGGCATGACCGTAAGAACTGCGAACAAGTTCTCGGTCTCAATTTCTTACAAAATGACATTATACACTGATATTAAACACTTTCAACATATTACAATATTCATTAACAATACATGCAATTGACTTAGCACTATGACAATCAGTTTTTACTACAAAATTAAAGTATTTACCTCGGTCACCATCCTGCCCGTCTTTGTCTGAGCGCGACTTGGCCGTGAGTGATGCCCGAAGGCGACTAGCAGGTTAACCCCACACTACCAACAAGTGAGCATCGGCTTCGGTGCTTAATATAGCATTAAATACTGATACTCACACATATTACACGTTTTCATGCAAATAGAAAACTATTGAACATTTCACTTATATATGCTGAGGAATAATCACATGAGGTACATACGCTTTACACACAGTAACACACACACTTAATTCTGAATTATGTAAAAAGGATGGACAAGAAACACACACACACACACACACACACACACACACACACACACACCTAAACTTA
>NC_087170.1:13861494-13866494 GCF_035594125.1 Scylla paramamosain | reverse complement strand
CACACACACACACACACACACACACACACACACACATACTTAATTCTGAATTTTGTAAAAAGATTAGAGAGGAAACTCACACACACACACACACACACACACACACACACACACACACACACACACACACACACACACACACAACAAGCTCAAACAGACACACACTTAATTTTGAATTCTGTGAAAAGACCAGACAGGAAAAACAAACACACACACACTTAATTATGAATTATGTAAAAAGCATGGACACGAAACACACACATACACACAGACACACACACACACACACACACACACACACACACACACACACACACACACACACACACTCACACACACCTAAACTTAATTCTAAATTTTGTAAGAAGCATAAACAGGAAAGCACACACACACACACACACACACACTAAATTCTAAATCCTGTAAAAAGCACTAATAGGAAAACACACACACACACACACACACACACTTAATTCTGAATTCTGTGAAAAGCACAGACAGGAAAAACACACACACACACACACACACTCTAAACAAATACACACACTACCTCAACCTAACCTAACATTCACATACAAAGATGATGAAGAGGACAACAATGAGCAGGACGACCCCGAGGATGATGCCAAAGATAACCTTCTTCAGCACCTTCTGCATGTTGACCCTGGCCTCCTGCAGGTTCACCCGCCCCTTCTCTGTCTTGACCTGTGAGTCATGGACACCATCTCCTCTTGATCCCTCACTAGCTGCACAATCTCCTGTGGTGGTGATAGTGGTGGTTACTAATGGTTATAGTTGCAGAAGAGTAAATCAAGAAATAAATGTAATGTAAGAAATAAAATAACAAAAAGATAAATGTAATGGAATAAATAAATGGAGGTATCATGTTCCTGGAAGGGCTGCTGTTGGAGTTTGACACATTAATTAAAATGAAATTAAATAAATATGTGCAGTAAAATAAAACTGAGCAAAATAAAAAAGCAAAAAGTTAAAGAAAATTCATAAATAAGGCAAAGAAAAAGAAAAAGGAATATATAGTGGGCTTCAATAAATAAAAGAGAATGAAAACAATAAAATAAAAAAAAAGACAAAAATTAAATAAATAAATAAAAAAATAAATAAATACTATAAAAAAAGATCAGCGTGTACTTACCTAGAGACATAACAAGGTGGTCCTGGAGCTGTCCTACAAGCGCTGCAACACCTCTATCCACTACATTCCCAACACAAAAACACCCCCAAACACCACTCCAAACATCCTAAAACACATGCAAACACACACAAAACACCCCAATACACACATAAAAAATGCTAACCAGTCTCAAAATACCTCAGTTAACCTCAAACCACACCCAAATAATCCCTAACCAGCCCACAACCTGACCTAACCATTCCCTCCTGCCTCCCTAGCTCACCCCAAAACACACTCAAAACACCCAAAATCACTTTAAAGGGCAGCCAAGATCATCTAAAACATTCCAAAATACCCTTAAACCACCAGAACACACTCAAAACACCTCCAAACACACAAAAAATACACCCACGAACATATTCAAACACCTACAAAACAAACCCGAACAAACCAAAATGCACCCAAAACACGCCAAACACACTCAATCACCTAAAAAACGCATCCAAACACATTAAAAAGTCTGACACTCTCAGGCAAGGAAAATATTACAAACAAAGGCAGGGCAGCATAGAAAACTAAGCTAAATATTGTTGTCTAAGGATTTCCCTGTTTTGCCTCCTTCATTTCTCCTTTCTTTTTCGTCCTCCTTCCCTATTTATTCTTTTTTCTTCCTCCTACAACTAATATCTACATGCCTGAGTTAAGAAACACATGGAAAAACGTCAAAAATACTAGAAATTACTCGAAATATTGAAGATAAGGGTCTGTGGCAGAGACCCCCCCCTGGCCCCCTGATGACGTCACACCTGAGGTCGTGACGTCACGCCAGGATACGTGCGTAACGTATTTCATTTTAAAATTGACCCATAGAAAAAATGGAGCTAGGTTGGAATGCATTATATATTCTGACTTGATAATTACTTTAAAAAATATTCATAATATTATAACATCTCCAGCCTCAGTAGTATGAAAGAAATATCAATATGAATTATGAAAAAAACGTTGGAACATTTGACCCCATTAAAACCATTGAAAAGTCTACCTATTTTTTCACTTAACAGAAATAAAAACACTTTAAAAATATGAACTATCTTTTCAACCAATTAAAACTTACCTAGAACCAGAAGTAAACGAATGAAAAATAAATCTGTAAAAAAAAGTGTTGGAACCTAAACACGAATAAAAAACATTGAAAAGTCCACCCATTTTAACTTAATAGAAATGCAAAGCACTTTAAAAAATCTGAACTATTTTTTCAAATAACCTAGAGTTACTTAAAAGCTCAAATAAGGAAATAAGGAAATAAAAAATGTCAACATTTCGACTTTTAACAGGACCACAAATCATTTTAAAGTCCACATATTTAACTCAACAGGACGGCAAACCAGTTTAAAAATCATAAGCGATTTTTTAAAGTATAAAGAACTTCATTATAGCCTCGAATAAAAAAGCCAACAATGGGGTTCCATAAAATTCAGCCCAAAAACAGGCCTATAGTTACGTTATAAACAACAGCAAATACAACACATTTCCTTAACAAAAGCCTCAAAACCACTTCATAAGCAACGAAACATTTATACAAACCACAAAAAATTACTTAGAAACCGAACTTAAAGAGTTAAGGAAAACGAAAATATATTGGAACCGAAGAGCAGGCTGGGGCCTGTAGAGATCAAACATGGCGGCCGCTAATTTGCCTGAATTACTCTGTTATCACACTAAAGCCAGGCAATGGCGATATACCTCACAGGCGGACATGAAAATTCGAACTGAGGCTACATTTTGTGACATGTTTGGCTTACAATACGTGAGAAATAAAGCAAATAATGGCTGAGTAGGGACGACCTATGTCTACCGCAGATGTCATTTTGACGATCCTTCATTATGTTTTACTAAATTTCAAGCTATATCGCGACTCAGATATAAACATAAGTAAAATATAAATCGATAATCTCAAAAAGTACCCTAATAACGAATAATAATGAAGAACTGAAAGACGCTACTGGAGGGAGGAGGAAGGGTTGAGTGTTATGGTGTAGGCGGTGATGTTAACCGAGGCAGTCATTGCTGTACTCACATTACATTAAGTAGCCGTGTCTCTCTAGTGATGCTTGGTGGTGTTTGATGCAGGAGGAAGCTGCAGGGAATATGGAAGCACTGGTCACTAGTGTCTGTGTGTGTGTGTGTGTTAAGACTGACCAATGCCGAGGAAAACATTCTGCTTCCATCACTGTCATTAAGCAGTCGTGTCTCTTTGATGATGCTTGGTGGTGTTTAATGCAGGAGGAAGCTCCAGGGAATATGGAAACACTGGTCACTAGTGTGTGTGTGTGTGTGTGTGTGTATGGGGCAAGACTGACCAGTGCTGACCAAAATACTCCTCCTGCCCTTATGTTCATCCCCCCTTCTCTCTGTCCGTCTCTCTTTGTCGCGCACACACACACACACGCACACACACTGCACACTCACTAGTGTGTGTGTGTGTGTGTGTGTGTGTATGGGGCAAGACTGACCAGTGCTGACCAAAATACTCCTCCTGCCCTTATGTTCATCCCCCCTTCTCTCTGTCCGTCTCTCTTTGTCGCGCACACACACACACACGCACACACACTGCCTGCCGGCACTGTATTGGCGGCGTTAGAGACCGGAAAATACATGAAAAACACGCAAATCTACAGCGAGCGAAATGTCAACTACCGACCACGAAATGTAAACACAGACAGCAGATCTCTCTCTCTCTCTCTCTCTCTGCACAAAGATGAAGGGCGAAAACAAACTAAGGGAAATAAATAAATGGCCAACTGGAGATTATCATTACTTCTAGTATTCAATAATTGGTATATATATATAAAAAATAAATAAATAAATATATATATATATATATATATATATATATATATATATATATATATATATATATATATATATATATATATATATATATATATATATATATATATATATATATATATATATATATATATCCACTTCTCTCTTCCTCCTTCCAGTTTATATGAGGCGCGCGGCGCAACAACGACGTAACCGAGAAATGGAAGTTTCGAGAAAAACGCGCTCAAAGTTAAACACTGATTGCGCACAATAGGATACCCTTAAATAAGTAAGTATTATACATCATTTGAAAGGTCTTGGGTAGTTCTGTTTGGGGATGTAGGTTTCGAAGTGATAGGTGACGATTTTGGGTGGATGACTTACGCGTTAATTAACGCGTATACCGTAGGTAATAATTTTTTTTCCCGATATTGTTTTCATTTGTTAATAATGTGTTAGAGCCTATTACACATAGTATTAGGTGAAAGTTTCATGAAGATTGGTACATAAATAAATTTTTTATGAATTTTTTTCCGAGCGTAAAAAATAAAACTTACTCATTACCGGCACGTTATTACTCCTACCATAACTTTGACGTCCTGCTATGACTAACAGTGTGTAATGCTGATAATTTTATGTTTGTGCATGCATTCTGGTAAGTATTCTGGTAAGTGCCACAAGGTAGCATCTTAGGCCCTATTCTTTTCCTGATATATATCAACGATATCAGCAATGCCTCTACTGCTTTCAACACTATACAGTTTGCTGATGACTCCACCTTGTACATGATTGGTGATAATCCCACTGACCTAATCTACGGAGCCAACCTAGAATTATCTGCCTTTTCAGAATGGTGTCTTGCAAATCGCCTAACAATTAACACAGCTAAAACTTTCTACATGCTATTTACAAATACCACCACCAAATACCAACCCTTACCTAGACTTACCATATTAGATAAAGATATCACGCAAGTTTCTAAGACAAAATTTCTTGGAGTCACATTTGACAATAATCTTACCTTTAAATATCACATATC
>NC_087170.1:13843994-13848994 GCF_035594125.1 Scylla paramamosain | reverse complement strand
TTGAAAAGTCCACCCATTTTAACTTAATAGCAATGCAAAGCACTTTAAAAAATCTGAACTATTTTTTCAAATAACCTAGAGTTACTTAAAAGCTCAAATAAGGAAATAAGGAAATAAAAAATGTCAACATTTCGACTTTTAACAGGACCACAAATCATTTTAAAGTCCACATATTTAACTCAACAGGACGGCAAACCAGTTTAAAAATCATAAGCGATTTTTTAAAGTATAAAGAACTTCATTATAGCCTCGAATAAAAAAGCCAACAATGGGGTTCCATAAAATTCAGCCCAAAAACAGGCCTATAGTTACGTTATAAACAACAGCAAATACAACACATTTCCTTAACAAAAGCCTCAAAACCACTTCATAAGCAACGAAACATTTATACAAACCACAAAAAAATTACTTAGAAACCGAACTTAAAGAGTTAAGGAAAACGAAAATATATTGGAACCGAAGAGCAGGCTGGGGCCTGTAGAGATCAAACATGGCGGCCGCTAATTTGCCTGAATTACTCTGTTATCACACTAAAGCCAGGCAATGGCGATATACCTCACAGGCGGACATGAAAATTCGAACTGAGGCTACATTTTGTGACATGTTTGGCTTACAATACGTGAGAAATAAAGCAAATAATGGCTGAGTAGGGACGACCTATGTCTACCGCAGATGTCATTTTGACGATCCTTCATTATTTTTTACTAAATTTCAAGCTATATCGCGACTCAGATATAAACATAAGTAAAATATAAATCGATAATCTCAAAAAGTACCCTAATAACGAATAATAATGAAGAACTGAAAGACGCTACTGGAGGGAGGAGGAAGGGTTGAGTGTTATGGTGTAGGCGGTGATGTTAACCGAGGCAGTCATTGCTGTACTCACATTACATTAAGTAGCCGTGTCTCTCTAGTGATGCTTGGTGGTGTTTGATGCAGGAGGAAGCTGCAGGGAATATGGAAGCACTGGTCACTAGTGTCTGTGTGTGTGTGTGTGTGTGTGTGTGTGTGTTAAGACTGACCAATGCCGAGGAAAACATTCTGCTTCCATCACTGTCATTAAGCAGTCGTGTCTCTTTGATGATGCTTGGTGGTGTTTAATGCAGGAGGAAGCTCCAGGGAATATGGAAACACTGGTCACTAGTGTGTGTGTGTGTGTGTGTGTGTATGGGGCAAGACTGACCAGTGCTGACCAAAATACTCCTCCTGCCCTTATGTTCATCCCCCCTTCTCTCTGTCCGTCTCTCTTTGTCGCGCACACACACACACACGCACACACACTGCACACTCACTAGTGTGTGTGTGTGTGTGTGTGTGTGTGTGTGTGTATGGGGCAAGACTGACCAGTGCTGACCAAAATACTCCTCCTGCCCTTATGTTCATCCCCCCTTCTCTCTGTCCGTCTCTCTTTGTCGCGCACACACACACACACGCACACACACTGCCTGCCGCCACTGTATTGGCGGCGTTAGAGACCGGAAAATACATGAAAAACACGCAAATCTACAGCGAGCGAAATGTCAACTACCGACCACGAAATGTAAACACAGACAGCAGATCTCTCTCTCTCTCTCTCTCTCTCTCTCTCTCTGCACAAAGATGAAGGGCGAAAACAAACTAAGGGAAATAAATAAATGGCCAACTGGAGATTATCATTACTTCTAGTATTCAATAATTGGTATATATATATATATATATATATATATATATATATATATATATATATATATATATATATATATATATATATATATATATATATATATATATATATCCACTTCTCTCTTCCTCCTTCCAGTTTATATGAGGCGCGCGCCGCAACAACGACGTAACCGAGAAATGGAAGTTTCGAGAAAAACGCGCTCAAAGTTAAACACTGATTGCGCACAATAGAATACCCTTAAATAAGTAAGTATTATACATCATTTGAAAGGTCTTGGGTAGTTCTGTTTGGGGATGTAGGTTTCGAAGTGATAGGTGACGATTTTGGGTGGATGACTTACGCGTTAATTAACGCGTATACCGTAGGTAATAATTTTTTTCCCGATATTGTTTTCATTTGTTAATAATGTGTTAGAGCCTATTACACATAGTATTAGGTGAAAGTTTCATGAAGATTGGTACATAAATAAATTTTTTATGAATTTTTTTCCGAGCGTAAAAAATAAAACTTACTCATTACCGGCACGTTATTACTCCTACCATAACTTTGACGTCCTGCTATGACTAACAGTGTTTAATGCTGATAATTTTATGTTTGTGCATGCATTCTGGTAAGTATTAATGGAAAGCCGCTATGTCAAGAACATTATGAAGAAACGAATTTTTTTTTTTTTTTTTTTTTTTTTGTATTCAATGAATATAGTTGGCTCTCATCCTTTACACTGGCTTGAGACAGTTAAGTTGATTACCAGGATACGTCTGTTTGATCCTGGCAATGCCCTTAGCGGATTTACCAACCCTTTAAATCCCCCTTCAACCCACTAAGTCGGGTTGACTGGGGATTTAAAAAACTTACGTAAGGCTGGTGGCCACAGCAAGATGCTGTGACACTTTCGTCTGCACTCTAGTAGCCATAGTTGCGTAAAGAGTCACGAGAAAGGTAGCGTGCGTCTGTGCTCGGGCGTGTTAAAGGGCAGTGGATGACCATATGGTGAGTGTGTTGTCACCATGGCAACGGCGCTGGTAAACATGGTAGCGGTGCTGTGATTGGCTCGCCCGCGCCGGGCGGCTGCAACCGCGCCGCTGATTGGCCATACGCACGTGAGGCTGGGAGGAGCAGGTTGCGTCGTTGTTGTACCGCTTTCGAGATGTTAGTCCAGAGAAATTTTCTCCGCACTACGCTCGACTTTGAGCCTTAGTACAGGTGCTTAGATGGTCGAATATGACTTGGCCGACATCACCACGAGACTTTTACACCCTTCTACCACACGGAGCAGGCAAAAACACGGTTACGTCGTTGTTGTACGTACGTCGTTGTTGTACCGCGCACCTCATACTCGTATATCCTTCCAGGATATTTATATTACATTCATACATCCTCTTCAATTTTATTACTTATTTTCCGCCCCGGACTAAATACTTTTGACGCTATAAATGTGTTTACCTCTGACCTACACGATGCCTTGAATAAACATAAGTCTATAATATCCATTTTCATTGATTTCAGCAAAGCTTTTGACACAGTTGACCCAAACATTCTAATAGACAAATTACGTCACTATGGTATTCGCGGTTGTGTGGAAAATTGGTTCAAATCATATTTAACTGGCCGATCTCATTTTACATCCTACAATAACTCTAAATCAACCATCAAACCTATACATCTTGGCGTGCCACAAGGTAGCATCTTAGGCCCTATTCTTTTCCTGATATATATCAACGATATCACCAATGCCTCTACTGCTTTCAACACTATACAGTTTGCTGATGACTCCACCTTGTACATGATTGGTGATAATCCCACTGACCTAATCTACAGAGCCAATCTGCCTTTTCTGAATGGTGTCTTGCAAATCACCTAATAATCAACACAGCTAAAACTTTCTACATGTTATTTACAAATACCACCACCAAATACCAACCCTTACCTAAACTTACCATATTAGATAAAGATATCATGCAAGTTTCTAAGACAAAATTTCTTGGAGTCACATTTGACAATAATCTTACCTTTAAATATCACATATCAAACCTTTGCCTAAAATTATCTAGATCAATAGCTCTATTGCTGAAAATAAAAAACTTTGTTCCAGTGGAAATTATGAAAATCATGTATTATGCCCATATATACCCACACTTAACCTACTGTAATCCAATTTGGTCCACTACCTACCCATGTCATCTACAAAATCTAAACATCCTCCACAAGAAAATTATTAGAATCATGACTAATAGTGACTTCCTCCAACACACACCTCCACTCTTTAAATCTATGAAAATCCTTCAACTCTCTGACTTATCAAACTTCTCTATTGCATCATACATGTTCAAATTGATAAATTCCAACAACAACAATACCCTGACCCTAACTCATAACCACTCCACACGCTACAGGCATTCTCTACAGATTCCCCATCATACCTTAACTCTCTACCAACACTCTCTAATGTATAAAGGTCCCAAAATATGGAACAGCACCCTGTCACACATAAAAAATTCATTAAGCGTAAATATCTTTAAGAGAAAACTAAAAGAATATTTATTGTCTCAATACTGACACATCTTGTACTTCAATCAATTTTTATCAATATCAATTATTTTGTTTCTTGGTATTGTAACCAAATAGTTCATATCCTCTGTAACTAAAATAGTTTATAACCTCTAGTATATATACATATTTATTTCTGTTTGTTTAATTATTCTCAAAACTAATATTTGCTTGTTTATAATCAGATTCCACTTCAATTTTCTCTATTTCTCATGTATAATTATGATTTTTCTCCTTTCCTTCCTGTTCTTGCAAAGCCATTTATCCCTAAATCTTTCGTTATTGCTATTAATTAATCTTTTTTTTTACATTTTCTTCAATTAGATTTTTAGTTTAGTGTTGTTTTACATTTCAGTATTAAGTAGATATTAAGTGTGCCCAAAAAGCTTGTGCTTCATAAGGGGCTGTTTGTCTTTCAATTAATTGTACCTTAAGCTTATATATGTATTACAGACAAACATAATAAAGTGTTTAAAGTGTTTAAAGTGTTTAAAGTGTCTACTTCTTTCTTCTTTCTCCGTTTTTTTTCATGTCTTTTCTCTTTCTTTAACTAACCAAATTATACATTTATCTTGCTTCTGTCTTCTCTTCTTTAATTCTTCTCATGTATCTTTTCCTTCTTTCCTCACATCCTGTCATCTCAACTTTTATTTTTAATACATTTATTTTGCTTGTCTTTTATGTTTTCCTTTAGTTTTCCTTTCCATATTTTCGTCCCGATTTTCCTCCCATCGTATTCCCTCAAAACTCAGTCGCTTCAGCACTTTAATGACCAATAAAACCCTAC
>NC_087170.1:13833994-13836494 GCF_035594125.1 Scylla paramamosain | reverse complement strand
TAAATATTCATAATATTATAACATCTCCAGCCTCATTTGTATGAAAGAAATATCAATATGAATTATGAAAAAAACGTTGGAACATTTGACCCCATTAAAACCATTGAAAAGTCTACCTATTTTTTCACTTAACAGAAATAAAAACACTTTAAAAATATGAACTATCTTTTCAATCAATTAAAACTTACCTAGAACCAGAAGTAAACGAATGAAAAATAAATCTGTAAAAAAAAGTGTTGGAACCTAAACACGAATAAAAAACATTGAAAAGTCCACCCATTTTAACTTAATAGCAATGCAAAGCACTTTAAAAAATCTGAACTATTTTTTCAAATAACCTAGAGTTACTTAAAAGCTCAAATAAGGAAATAAGGAAATAAAAAATGTCAACATTTCGACTTTTAACAGGACCACAAATCATTTTAAAGTCCACATATTTAACTCAACAGGACGGCAAACCAGTTTAAAAATCATAAGCGATTTTTTAAAGTATAAAGAACTTCATTATAGCCTCGAATAAAAAAGCCAACAATGGGGTTCCGTAAAATTCAGCCCAAAAACAGGCCTATAGTTACGTTATAAACAACAGCAAATACAACACATTTCCTTAACAAAAGCCTCAAAACCACTTCATAAGCAACGAAACATTTATACAAACCACAAAAAATTACTTAGAAACCGAACTTAAAGAGTTAAGGAAAACGAAAATATATTGGAACCGAAGAGCAGGCTGGGGCCTGTAGAGATCAAACATGGCGGCCGCTAATTTGCCTGAATTACTCTGTTATCACACTAAAGCCAGGCAATGGCGATATACCTCACAGGCGGACATGAAAATTCGAACTGAGGCTACATTTTGTGACATGTTTGGCTTACAATACGTGAGAAATAAAGCAAATAATGGCTGAGTAGGGACGACCTATGTCTACCGCAGATGTCATTTTGACGATCCTTCATTATTTTTTACTAAATTTCAAGCTATATCGCGACTCAGATATAAACATAAGTAAAATATAAATCGATAATCTCAAAAAGTACCCTAATAACGAATAATAATGAAGAACTGAAAGACGCTACTGGAGGGAGGAGGAAGGGTTGAGTGTTATGGTGTAGGCGGTGATGTTAACCGAGGCAGTCATTGCTGTACTCACATTACATTAAGTAGCCGTGTCTCTCTAGTGATGCTTGGTGGTGTTTGATGCAGGAGGAAGCTGCAGGGAATATGGAAGCACTGGTCACTAGTGTCTGTGTGTGTGTGTGTGTGTGTGTGTGTGTTAAGACTGACCAATGCCGAGGAAAACATTCTGCTTCCATCACTGTCATTAAGCAGTCGTGTCTCTTTGATGATGCTTGGTGGTGTTTAATGCAGGAGGAAGCTCCAGGGAATATGGAAACACTGGTCACTAGTGTGTGTGTGTGTGTGTGTGTATGGGGCAAGACTGACCAGTGCTGACCAAAATACTCCTCCTGCCCTTATGTTCATCCCCCCTTCTCTCTGTCCGTCTCTCTTTGTCGCGCACACACACACACACGCACACACACTGCACACTCACTAGTGTGTGTGTGTGTGTGTGTATGGGGCAAGACTGACCAGTGCTGACCAAAATACTCCTCCTGCCCTTATGTTCATCCCCCCTTCTCTCTGTCCGTCTCTCTTTGTCGCGCACACACACACACACGCACACACACTGCCTGCCGGCACTGTATTGGCGGCGTTAGAGACCGGAAAATACATGAAAAACACGCAAATCTACAGCGAGCGAAATGTCAACTACCGACCACGAAATGTAAACACAGACAGCAGATCTCTCTCTCTCTCTCTGCACAAAGATGAAGGGCGAAAACAAACTAAGGGAAATAAATAAATGGCCAACTGGAGATTATCATTACTTCTAGTATTCAATAATTGGTATATATATATAAAAAAAAAAATATATATATATATATATATATATATATATATATATATATATATATATATATATATATATATATATATATATATATATATATATCCACTTCTCTCTTCCTCCTTCCAGTTTATATGAGGCGCGCGGCGCAACAACGACGTAACCGAGAAATGGAAGTTTCGAGAAAAACGCGCTCAAAGTTAAACACTGATTGCGCACAATAGGATACCCTTAAATAAGTAAGTATTATACATCATTTGAAAGGTCTTGGGTAGTTCTGTTTGGGGATGTAGGTTTCGAAGTGATAGGTGACGATTTTGGGTGGATGACTTACGCGTTAATTAACGCGTATACCGTAGGTAATAATTTTTTTTCCTGATATTGTTTTCATTTGTTAATAATGTGTTAGAGCCTATTACACATAGTATTAGGTGAAAGTTTCATGAAGATTGGTACATAAATAAATTTTTTATTAATTTTTTTCCGAGCGTAAAAAATAAAACTTACTCATTACCGGCACGTTATTACTCCTACCATAACTTTGACGTCCTGCTATGACTAACAGTGTGTAATGCTGATAATTTTATGTT
>NC_087170.1:13813994-13821494 GCF_035594125.1 Scylla paramamosain | reverse complement strand
ACACGGAAAAACGTCAAAAATACTAGAAATTACTCGAAATATTGAAGATAAGGGTCTGTGGCAGAGACCCCCCCCTGGCCCCCTGATGACGTCACACCTGAGGTCGTGACGTCACGCCAGGATACGTGCGTAACGTATTTCATTTTAAAATTGACCCATAGAAAAAATGGAGCTAGGTTGGAATGCATTATATATTCTGACTTGATAATTACTTTAATAAATATTCATAATATTATAACATCTCCAGCCTCAGTAGTATGAAAGAAATATCAATATGAATTATGAAAAAAACGTTGGAACATTTGACCCCATTAAAACCATTGAAAAGTCTACCTATTTTTTCACTTAACAGAAATAAAAACACTTTAAAAATATGAACTATCTTTTCAATCAATTAAAACTTACCTAGAACCAGAAGTAAACGAATGAAAAATAAATCTGTAAAAAAAAGTGTTGGAACCTAAACACGAATAAAAAACATTGAAAAGTCCACCCATTTTAACTTAATAGCAATGCAAAGCACTTTAAAAAATCTGAACTATTTTTTCAAATAACCTAGAGTTACTTAAAAGCTCAAATAAGGAAATAAGGAAATAAAAAATGTCAACATTTCGACTTTTAACAGGACCACAAATCATTTTAAAGTCCACATATTTAACTCAACAGGACGGCAAACCAGTTTAAAAATCATAAGCGATTTTTTAAAGTATAAAGGACTTCATTATAGCCTCGAATAAAAAAGCCAACAATGGGGTTCCGTAAAATTCAGCCCAAAAACAGGCCTATAGTTACGTTATAAACAACAGCAAATACAACACATTTCCTTAACAAAAGCCTCAAAACCACTTCATAAGCAACGAAACATTTATACAAACCACAAAAAATTACTTAGAAACCGAACTTAAAGAGTTAAGGAAAACGAAAATATATTGGAACCGAAGAGCAGGCTGGGGCCTGTAGAGATCAAACATGGCGGCCGCTAATTTGCCTGAATTACTCTGTTATCACACTAAAGCCAGGCAATGGCGATATACCTCACAGGCGGACATGAAAATTCGAACTGAGGCTACATTTTGTGACATGTTTGGCTTACAATACGTGAGAAATAAAGCAAATAATGGCTGAGTAGGGACGACCTATGTCTACCGCAGATGTCATTTTGACGATCCTTCATTATTTTTTACTAAATTTCAAGCTATATCGCGACTCAGATATAAACATAAGTAAAATATAAATCGATAATCTCAAAAAGTACCCTAATAACGAATAATAATGAAGAACTGAAAGACGCTACTGGAGGGAGGAGGAAGGGTTGAGTGTTATGGTGTAGGCGGTGATGTTAACCGAGGCAGTCATTGCTGTACTCACATTACATTAAGTAGCCGTGTCTCTCTAGTGATGCTTGGTGGTGTTTGATGCAGGAGGAAGCTGCAGGGAATATGGAAGCACTGGTCACTAGTGTCTGTGTGTGTGTGTGTGTGTGTGTGTGTGTGTGTGTGTGTTAAGACTGACCAATGCCGAGGAAAACATTCTGCTTCCATCACTGTCATTAAGCAGTCGTGTCTCTTTGATGATGCTTGGTGGTGTTTAATGCAGGAGGAAGCTCCAGGGAATATGGAAACACTGGTCACTAGTGTGTGTGTGTGTGTGTGTGTATGGGGCAAGACTGACCAGTGCTGACCAAAATACTCCTCCTGCCCTTATGTTCATCCCCCCTTCTCTCTGTCCGTCTCTCTTTGTCGCGCACACACACACACACGCACACACACTGCACACTCACTAGTGTGTGTGTGTGTGTGTGTGTGTATGGGGCAAGACTGACCAGTGCTGACCAAAATACTCCTCCTGCCCTTATGTTCATCCCCCCTTCTCTCTGTCCGTCTCTCTTTGTCGCGCACACACACACACACGCACACACACTGCCTGCCGCCACTGTATTGGCGGCATTAGAGACCGGAAAATACATGAAAAACACGCAAATCTACAGCGAGCGAAATGTCAACTACCGACCACGAAATGTAAACACAGACAGCAGATCTCTCTCTCTCTCTCTCTCTCTCTCTCTGCACAAAGATGAAGGGCGAAAACAAACTAAGGGAAATAAATAAATGGCCAACTGGAGATTATCATTACTTCTAGTATTCAATAATTGGTATATATATATAAAATATATATATATATATATATATATATATATATATATATATATATATATATATATATATATATATATATATATATATATATATATATATATATATATATATATCCACTTCTCTCTTCCTCCTTCCAGTTTATATGAGGCGCGCGCCGCAACAACGACGTAACCGAGAAATGGAAGTTTCGAGAAAAACGCGCTCAAAGTTAAACACTGATTGCGCACAATAGGATACCCTTAAATAAGTAAGTATTATACATCATTTGAAAGGTCTTGGGTAGTTCTGTTTGGGGATGTAGGTTTCGAAGTGATAGGTGACGATTTTGGGTGGATGACTTACGCGTTAATTAACGCGTATACCGTAGGTAATAATTTTTTTCCCGATATTGTTTTCATTTGTTAATAATGTGTTAGAGCCTATTACACATAGTATTAGGTGAAAGTTTCATGAAGATTGGTACATAAATAAATTTTTTATGAATTTTTTTCCGAGCGTAAAAAATAAAACTTACTCATTACCGGCACGTTATTACTCCTACCATAACTTTGACGTCCTGCTATGACTAACAGTGTGTAATGCTGATAATTTTATGTTTGTGCATGCATTCTGGTAAGTATTAATGGAAAACCGCTATGTCAAGAACATTATGAAGAAACGAATTTTTTTTTTTTTTTTTTTTTTTTGTATTCAATGAATATAGTTGGCTCTCATCCTTTACACTGGCTTGAGACAGTTAAGTTGATTACCAGGATACGTCTGTTTGATCCTGGCAATGCCCTTAGCGGATTTACCAACCCTTTAAATCCCCCTTCAACCCACTAAGTCGGGTTGACTGGGGATTTAAAAAACTTACGTAAGGCTGGTGGCCACAGCAAGATGCTGTGACACTTTCGTCTGCACTCTAGTAGCCATAGTTGCGTAAAGAGTCACGAGAAAGGTAGCGTGCGTCTGTGCTCGGGCGTGTTAAAGGGCAGTGGATGAGCACATGGTGAGTGTGTTGTCACCATGGCAACGGCGCTGGTAAACATGGCAGCGGTGCTGTGATTGGCTCGCCCGCGCCGGGCGGCTGCAACCGCGCCGCTGATTGGCCATACGCACGTGAGGCTGGGAGGAGCAGGTTGCGTCGTTGTTGTACCGCTTACGAGATGTTAGTCCAGAGAAATTTTCTCCGCACTACGCTCGACTTTGAGCCTTAGTACAGGTGCTTAGATGGTCGAATATGACTTGGCCGACATCACCACGAGACTTTTACACCCTTCTACCACACGGAGCAGGCAAAAACACGGTTACGTCGTTGTTGTACGTACGTCGTTGTTGTACCGCGCACCTCATACTCGTATATCCTTGCAGGATATTTATATTACATTCATACATCCTCTTCAATTTTATTACTTATTTTCCGCCCCGGACTAAATACTTTTGACGCTATAAATGTGTTTACCTCTGACCTACACGATGCCTTGAATAAACATAAGTCTATAATATCCATTTTCATTGATTTCAGCAAAGCTTTTGACACAGTTGACCCAAACATTCTAATAGACAAATTACGTCACTATGGTATTCGCGGTTGTGTGGAAAATTGGTTCAAATCATATTTAACTGGCCGATCTCATTTTACATCCTACAATAACTCTAAATCAACCATCAAACCTATACATCTTGGCGTGCCACAAGGTAGCATCTTAGGCCCTATTCTTTTCCTGATATATATCAACGATATCAGGAATGCCTCTACTGCTTTCAACACTATACAGTTTGCTGATGACTCCACCTTGTACATGATTGGTGATAATCCCACTGACCTAATCTACAGAGCCAACCTAGAATTATCTGCCTTTTCTGAATGGTGTCTTGCAAATCACCTAATAATCAACACAGCTAAAACTTTCTACATGTTATTTACAAATACCACCACCAAATACCAACCCTTACCTAGACTTACCATATTAGATAAAGATATCACGCAAGTTTCTAAGACAAAATTTCTTGGAGTCACATTTGACAATAATCTTACCTTTAAATATCACATATCAAACCTTTGCCTAAAATTATCTAGATCAATAGCTCTATTGCTGAAAATAAAAAACTTTGTTAAAGTGGAAATTATGAAAATCATGTATTATGCCCATATATACCCACACTTAACCTACTGTAATCCAATTTGGTCCACTACCTACCCATGTCATCTACAAAATCTAAACATCCTCCACAAGAAAATTATTAGAATCATGACTAATAGTGACTTCCTCCAACACACACCTCCACTCTTTAAATCTATGAAAATCCTTCAACTCTCTGACTTATCAAACTTCTCTATTGCATCATACATGTTCAAATTGATAAATTCCAACAACAACAATACCCTGACCCTAACTCATAACCACTCCACACGCTACAGGCATTCTCTACAGATTCCCCATCATACCTTAACTCTCTACCAACACTCTCTAATGTATAAAGGTCCCAAAATATGGAATAGCACCCTGTAACACATAAAAAATTCATTAAGCGTAAATATCTTTAAGAGAAAACTAAAAGAATATTTATTGTCTCAATACTGACACATCTTGTACTTCAATCAATTTTTATCAATATCAATTATTTTGTTTCTTGGTATTGTAACCAAAAAGTTCATATCCTCTGTAACTAAAATAGTTTATAACCTCTAGTATATATATACATATTTATTTCTGTTTGTTTAATTATTCTCAAAACTAATATTTGCTTGTTTATAATCAGATTCCACTTCAATTTTCTCTATTTCTCATGTATAATTATGATTTTTCTCCTTTCCTTCCTGTTCTTGCAAAGCCATTTATCCCTAAATCTTTCGTTATTGCTATTAATTAATCTTTTTTTTTTACATTTTCTTCAATTAGATTTTTAGTTTAGTGTTGTTTTCCATTTCAGTATTAAGTAGATATTAAGTGTGCCCAAAAAGCTTGTGCTTCATAAGGGACTGTTTGTCTTTCAATTAATTGTACCTTAAGCTTATATATGTATTACAGACAAACATAATAAAGTGTTTAAAGTGTTTAAAGTGTTTAAAGTGTCTACTTCTTTCTTCTTTCTCCGTTTTTTTTCATGTCTTTTCTCTTTCTTTAACTAACCAAATTATACATTTATCTTGCTTCTGTCTTCTCTTCTTTAATTCTTCTCATGTATCTTTTCCTTCTTTCCTCACATCCTGTCATCTCAACTTTTATTTTTAATACATTTATTTTGCTTGTCTTTTATGTTTTCCTTTAGTTTTCCTTTCCATATTTTCGTCCCGATTTTCCTCCCATCGTATTCCCTCAAAACTCAGTCGCTTCAGCACTTTAATGACCAATAAAACCCTACAGAATATAAGAGATCAGTTTATATTGATATAAAGGAAAATATAAATTATTCACAAAACTTCAAGCAAGATACAATACCAACACATCAAAACACAGCTGTACATTATTCTTAGAAGGGATCGCCTCACCTTCCAGTATTCAATTTGATATAAATATATATATATATATATATATATATATATATATATATATATATATATATATATATATATATATATATATATATATATATATATATATATATATATATATATATATATATATAAGATAAGATTTACACAGACTATAAATAAATCTAACTTAGTAAGTTTCTAAGACAGAAATTATTCACACACTCACCCGTACATACCGTACATTAACCTCTCTTGGCACACACACACACACACACACACACACACACACACACACACTAAATTCTGAATTCTGTAAAAAGATTAGACAGGAAACAAACACACACACACACACACACACACACACACCCACACACACACACACTTAATTCTGAATTCTGTGAAAAGCATAGACAGGAAAAACAAAAACACACACACTTAATTCTGAATTATGTACAAAGCATGGACAGGAAACACACACACACACACACACACACACACACACACACACAAACACACACACACACACACACACACACACACACACACACATGCTTAATTCTGAATTTTGTAAAAAGATTAGAGATGAAACACACACACACACACACACACACACACACACACACACGAACACACTTAATTCTGAATTCTGTGAAAAGAATTGACAGGAAAAACAAACACACACTGTAGCCGCACCGGCTGGGCATCAATTGGCTCTAAGGTGATCTGTTTTACTGATCACACCCATCATCGTAGGGTCGAGGAAAGGCAGTTCTCCCTGACACGTTTATTGATGAGGTAGGCATGACCGTAAGAACTGCGAACAAGTTCTCGGTCTCAATTTCTTACAAAATAACATTATACACTGATATTAAACACTTTCAACATATTATAATATTCATTAACAATACATGCAATTGACTTAGCACTATGACAATCAGTTTTTACTACAAAATTAAAGTATTTACCTCGGTCACCATCCTGCCCGTCTTTGTCTGAGCGCGACTTGGCCGTGAGTGATGCCCGAAGGCGACTAGCAGGTTAACCCCACACTACCAACAAGTGAGCATCGGCTTCGGTGCTTAATATAGCATTAAATACTGATACTCACTCATATTACACGTTTTCATGCAAATAGAAAACTATTGAACATTTCACTTATATATGCCGAGGAATAATCACATGAGGTACATACGTTTTACACACAGTAACACACACACTTAATTCTGAATTATGTAAAAAGGATGGACAAGAAACACACACACACACACACACACACACACACACACACACACACACCTAAACTTAATTCTGCATTTTGTAAGAAGCATAAACAGGAAAGCACACACACACACAAACTAAATTCTAAATCCTGTAAAAAGCACTAAAAGGAAACACCCACACACACACACACACATACACACACACTTAATTCTGAATTCTGTGAAAAGCATATACAGGAAAAACAAATACATACACACTTAATTCTGAATTATGTAAAAAGCATAGACAGGAAAAACACACACACACACACACACACACACACACACACACACAAACACACACACCCACACACTCCACTTCAACCTAACCTAACATTCACATACAAAGAAGATGGTGAAGAGGACAACAATGAGCAGGACGAACCCGAGGATGAGACCAAAGATAACCTTCTTCAGCACCTGCACAGACAAACACTTCAATTCTGAATTCTGTGTAAACCATAGACAGGAAAAACAAACACACACACACACACTTAATTCTTAATTATGTAAAAAGCATGGACAGGAAACACACACCCACAAAAAAAAAAAAAAAAAAAAAAACAATTCTGAATTTTGTAAAAAGATCATAGGAAACTCACACACACAGACACACACACACACA
>NC_087170.1:13803994-13811494 GCF_035594125.1 Scylla paramamosain | reverse complement strand
ACACACACACACACACACACAAACACACAAAAACTTAATTCTGAATTTTTTTTAAAAGATTAGAGAGGAAACTCACACACACAAACACACACACACAGGCAAAAAGACACCACATAGTGTAGTGGTTAGCATGCTTGGCTGAAAGGAAGAAGGCCCAGGTTTGAATCCTGGGTGCAGCGAGGCAAATGTGTACTCCTTGTTCACCTAGCAGCAAATAGGTACCTGAAGGGTTGTGACCTTGCTATCCCAGTGTGTGGTGTGTCAGTGGTCTATGTCTTACCCAAAGATAGGTCACTACGAGATCTGAGCTCTTTCCTGAGGGGAATGGCTGTGTAACAATTTACCTTAAATTAAGATTAGTATGTACCTTAAAACTAGGATTAGCACATAATATGTTTTGTTACATTGGCTCCTTGGCGGGGATGCTCCGGTCTATTATTATGCATTACCTTCTAACAGCAATACTAGACTATGTATTGGCCTCTCTATGATGGTCCTGTTTGCCTTTATGTGTCTTCCCTGGTTGTCGAGATTACAGTCTGAAACCAGGACCTTAACCTTTCTTACTAGGCCATCATGATCAGGAGATACTTCTGTTACTCTTCCCAGTTTCCACTGGTTCCTTGTTAAATTCTGATCTTTGATGATAACTATGTCATTTACACTGAGATTCCTCTTTGGTGTTGTCCACTTATTTCTAAGCTGTAGGAATTGCACATACTCCTTTTTCCACCTGGACCAGAACTGGTTGGCCAGGTATTGTGCTCTGCGCCATCTCTTTATGCAGTACAGGTCCTTCTTAATGAAAATGCTTGGAGGAGGCAGTACTACCTTTGTTTTCATAGTTAACAAATTACTGGGTGTCAACGGTGTAAGACTTTCTGGGGAGTTAAGATGGTCCACAGTTAGGGGACGACCATTAACTATATTTTCTGCTTCAACTAGGAAGGTTCTCAGATCTTGGTCATCTAGCTGAGTACCATGCTGATCAAGCAACACAGAGAGTACATTTCTCACTGTGCGTATCTGCCTCTCCCAAACACCTCCCATGTGACTGGAATTGGGTACATTCATGTTAAAAACAATCCAGTCACACTGATCTTTCACGAGTTCTTGTCTGACTTTATTGTTATTTTAATTCTTTTAAGCATTTCTCATACTCTGATTTGGCTCCTACAAAGTTAGTTCCCTGGTCACATCTCAACTGTCTTACGGGCCCTCTTCGTCCTACAAAGTGACGGTATGCACTTAGGAAGGAACTTGTATCCATGCTGTTGGCTGTCTCTATGTGCACAGCTCTACATGCCATGCAAGTAAAGAGCACTCCATATCTTTTAAGCTCTTTACGCCCCTCTTTGACATAGAAAGGGCCAAAGAAATCTACTGCTGAGTATGTAAAAGGAGGTGATGGTTCTAGTCTGTCAATAGGCAGGTCTGCCATCTTCTGTCCCTGTGTTGTACTTCTAACTTTACGACAGATAATGCACTTTGAAATGTGCCTTGATACTAGGGATGATCCTCCTACTATCCAGTATCCACATGACCTGATTTCATTTAAAGTTATGCCCCTGCCTTGATGATTTGTCCTTTTGTGATGGTGGCATATTATCAGCTGGGTTATGTGAGATGTTTTGGGGAGGATGACTGGATGTTTGGATTCATCTGTCAAATTAGAAAACCTCAATCTTCCTCCTACTCTCATGATACCATTTTTGTCAATGAAGGGATCTAAATTATAGAGGGAACTGGTCTTGTCTATCACTTTTGTTCCCTTGCCATTGTCTCCTTTAATTAAAGAATTATGGTTAGCAGATGATTTCAGTACATTTATTTCCTTCTGGAATGCCTTTGCTTGCAGTTGTTTTATAATTACATTTTCAGCTTCTGACACTTCTGCTACATTTACTGGCTTATATGTGTTTCCCTTTACTTTAGTAGTGCCATCACCTTTTCCTCTGAAGCTGTTCAAAAGCTTGAGGCATACAGCAACTGCCCTCTTTGCTTTAAACCAATCTGAAAAATACTCAAGTCTTTCTAGTATATCTGTGGGCTGTTGTGTACCTACAGCATGGCATACAACTTTCTTCACTTCTGGATCATTCTCACTTATGACCTTGTACTTGGAATGGCTATCCATTTTGCTATGTTGCCAAAGGAATTCTGGGCCATTCCACCAGATCTTGCTATTACACAATTCATCTGCTGTCATGCCTCTAGATGCATGATCTGCTGGGTTATACTGTGTCTCTACAAATTTCCACTGATTTGGTGAAGTGTGATCTCTTATTGTTTCTACTCTATTTGCAACATATACATGGAATCTCTTTGCTTCATTTGCAATGTAACCAAGGACTACTTTGCTGTCTGTCCAAAATACTTCTTCCACATTATTATACTCAAGTTCTCCCTTCAAGAGTTTATGGATTCTAACTGACACCACTGCTGCTGCTAGTTCTAGTCTGGGAATTGTCATGGTTTTTAGAGGTGTGACACGTGACTTTGCCATTACTAATGCACAATGAATTTGGCCAGTCTTGCTAATTAATCTAATATATGAGCACTGGCCATATCCCTCTTGACAGGCATCTGAAAAGTGATGGAGTTCAACCTTTTCTACTTCCCCAAAGTCATCAGGTTTGTAGCATCTAGGTACCTTTAACTGATCTAGTTTGTGCAGCTCATCCTTCCATTTTATCCATTTAGGTTTGACATAATCTGGCACCTCATCATCCCAATCAACTGCATTCTTACATAATTCTTGTAAAATTTGCTTTCCAGTCAGTATGAGAGGTGACACTAGACCTAATGGATCATATATAGAGCTCACTGTTGACAGAATGCCTCTCCTGGTGAGTGGCTTGTCTTTCAGCTTTATTCTAAATTGAAATGTGTCAGATTCTATGCACCACTCAACTCCCAAAGTTCTTTCTATAGGCAGTGTGTCTTCATTCTTACTAAAATCCAAACTTTTAATTCCATCTGCTCTCTCATGAGGAGAAATTGCAGCTAATACAGCTTTGTTGTTTGACAAGAACTTATGAAGGTTAAAACCTCCCTTGTAACATAATTCTTTGCTCTGCTGAATAAGAGTGACACCTTCATCCATTGTAGCTACTGACTTCAAACCATCATCAACATAAAAGTTGTTTCTTACAAACTTGGCTGCATCAAATCCACACCCGTAGTCATCTGCAGCTTTCTTAAGAGCAAAGTTGGCTACACTTGGAGATGAAGTAGCTCCAAACAGGTGAGCTGTCATCCTGTATTCAGCTATCTTATTATTAAGGTCACCATTTTCCCACCAAAGGAATCTTAACATGTCTCTGTGTTCTGGGTTGACCTTCACTTGATGGTACATTGCCTCTATATCACATACAAGTGCAATGCTTTCTTGCCTAAACCTACACAACACTCCAATAAGTTTGTTGGTAAGGTCTGGGCCTTGTAACAGGTGACTGTTTAATGACTGGTTCCTGTAGTTTGCACTACAGTCAAAGACAACTCTCAACTTCCTTGGCTTTCTCGGATGATAGACTCCATGATGTGGAATGTACCAGACCTTACCATCATTCCTAACTAAATCCTTTGTCGGTACAACCTCTGCATAACCTTTTGTAATCATATCATCCATGAACACTTTGTAATCACCTTCATGTTGATTATCCTTCTCAAGTTTAGCTCTTAACTTCTTGAGTCTCTGCTCTGCTAATAGTTTGTTGTTTGGAAGCTTGACGTTATCATCTTTAAGAGGAAGGGGCAACTCATAATGGCCATCCTTCAGCTGATGTACTCCTTCTTTCATCTTACTCATAAACCTTTTATCTTCATATGATAATGGAGTGTCAGCTGACTTTCTATCACTGAAGTCAAGTTCAAACATATCTCTCACTTGAGAAGGATTAATCATCTCTTTGGTTTTAGTAGGAACCACTAAGAAATTAACCCTCTTTTCTTCATTGATTTCTACTTCTTGTGTCACTGTTCTGTAGACTACCACTGTATCCTCCATTGGACTTGAATGGGGTGAGATTTTACCAATGATCCCCCAACCTAGCTCTGTCCTACGAGCATAAGGATGCTTCTTACTATCACCTGCTATTTGCTCTTCTGCCATAATGGCTTCTGCACAATCAAGACCAATGAGAAGTCCTATGTCATTGTTTGGGTCATATTTCATTAGTTTGTCAGAGATTGCCTTTAAGTGGGGCCAGTCACAAGCAGTCTCGGTCCTTGGTATCTGACTCCGTCCAGCTGAAATGTTTTCTGTTGAATATGCTGAAGGGATTGATATTTCCACTTCTTCATTATAACCTCTTACTTTAAGTCCATGAATTTTGATAGAATCAGTGATTTGTTTTCCACTTATTGTGTGGATATTGAGTGACACTGATGGTCCACTGACTCCCAATTTATTCAGAGTGCTTTCCTTGATGAATGAAGCATCAGACTGCTCATCCAGCAGGGAATACACTAAAAATTTATTCTCTTCGTTACTAACATGATGTAACCATACAGGAACTATCATGGTGTGCATGTCATGTGTCACTGATTCTGTAACTTTGACCTTATTTGCTACTACTGTGGGTTTATCATCTTTAGGCTGAGTTGCTTGTGCTGGCACCCTTTGGCTCTCAGTTCTTGTCATGTCATCATTGTGAAGGGCTGTGGGATGGTATCTCTGACATACTTTACAAACTTTCCTTCTTCTACAATCCTTTCCTTTGTGACCCATTTTTAGACACCCTGTACATAACCGTTTTTCTTTAGCAAATTTGTACCTAGTATTACCATCAAGTTTGGCAAATTCCTTGCAATCATCTAAATCATGATCCTTTGTACAGTAGTGACAGAATCGTCCTTTACTTTCCTGGTCCTTGGGATACTGTTTGTTGGCTTGTACATTTACTTTACTTTGGAATGACCACATTGGTTTTTCCTCAATTGATTTAGCCATGAAAGTTCTACTCCCTCTATTCTTTGTCATGATGTTTGATTCCCTTGGTTTCCAATTGGTTGCCCTTGTTTGAGTTTTGATCCAATCATTTACTTCCTTACTTACTGAATTCCAGGAAAGAAATGGATTGCTTGCTCCTTTTGCTTCTTTCTGGACAAATTCACATAACATTTCAAAGGGTGGGTGGTGCTCTTCATTGCTACTAGAAGTGTTATTACTGTTAGTATCAAGATATATCATCGCTTGCTTTCTCCAGTCATGAACAACATGTCCAGGGAGTTTTGCTAGCACCTTTCTCTGCTCTCTAGGGTCATTCAGAAATGACAAATAAGAAGTGTGTTTCATTGCAGCTAAACAGCACTTCAAAAAATCTGAGAATGCTGTTAATGCTGGACCATTATGCGGAGAGATTGGTAGCCAATTCATTAACTTATTTGTGTAAGCATCAGCTATGATGCTTTTGTTTCCAAATCTATCACTAAGAATTTTCTTTGCTTGCACATAGTCAGCATCAGAGTTAAAGTGCATTAACATTTTAATGGCATCCTTTGCCTCACCAGTTGTATACCTCTCTAAGTAGGCAAGTCTCTCTTTACCAACAGAAGTTTTAGACTCTACATAAGTTTCAAAGTTTTTCAACCAACTTGGAAATTCCATGGGTTCTCCATCAAAAGTGTTAGGCTCTATTGGAGGGAGGCTCCACTTGGGATCAGGTATGTTGATTGCAAAGGTTCTCCCAGGATAGGAAAAGGATTGATGATTCTGTCTCACATTATTTACATTATTAGGCATGTTGACATTATGAGTGTGTCTACGAGAGCTTGGTACAAGACTTTGAGCTGTAGGGTTGAGATTTATTACCTGAGGTTCACTAAATATTTGTCCATCTACTTCATTTGTCATCAATTCATTATCTCTATTGCAAGAAGGTTTCTGTGGGTCATGGAATGTAACATATTTGTGAGGCATGGCATTGTCACTTTGTTGATTTGCAATTGCTTGTGCTTTCATTTCATTTTGTGACTCTATGTATTGTTGAAGATAACTTTGCTTCTCTACACTTTCATCATTACCTGGAAGCATTTTTACTTCTTCTTCAACTAAGCTAAGAGCATTAAGTTCTGCACTAGCAACTGCTAAATCTCTCTCTTTCTTTTTCTTTGAGAACATTGCTTCTGCCTCTGCTAAACTATCATGATATTCCATTTCCTTTCTAAGTCTGGCTACCTTCTTGCTTTCTTTGTGCTGCTGATGAACGTGATGAAGTAGATGAGACTCTAGAATGTCTAGACCGTTTGCTGGAACAAATTGATCCTCTGTCATTCTTTAACTCCTTTCTTTTACATTCTATACTTTCTAATATTTCATGGTGAACTTGTTGATTGTGTTCCAGCTCTTCATTTAGCTCCTCTGACCTTTCTGGCTCTAGTTCCACCAGCTTTGTTTATTCCACATAATACTGATGAAATGCCTCTATTACTTCACTTGACATGGGCTCTAATTCAAAGGGGCTAATTACAATTTTTAATCCTTTCTTAATTTTGCTGGTAACACTGCTCCATTTACGCTTACAGGACTCTGCTCTTCCTTTGGTTACACTGACTTGATATTCTCTTCCTTTATCGGTTGGCACTCGCTCCCTGACACTAACTTCTTCAATACAAGTTTGATCCCTGTCCACTTGCTCACCCTCACCTTCCCTAAGGCCATCTACGGCATTAATTTCCTCAGTATCAGACATATCTAACAACTTAATTGTGTCAATACTGAGACACTGAAAGAACAATTAAAATTACCACTCTTAATACTAGCTAATTCTGGGTAATTTTCACTTAGGCTACTCAATTCAGTGCACATACATAATATTATACTTTCTTGCCTGTGACCATGGGTTCTACAAAATGGTGGCGAGGCACAGTGGGTAGAAGGGAGTGGTTGTCGTCAAGGGTAGAGCTGACCCCGGGGCCTCAGAGGTCAACCTTTAGGCTTACGTCAGCGTCCCCTCGTCCTGTGACTCACTCTTGCTACGGTTTCACATGGAGCCAATTTCTTGCTTGTAGGCTGAGTTCTTACTGTAGCCGCACCGGCTGGGCATCAATTGGCTCTCAGGTGATCTGTTTTACTGATCACACCCATCATCGTAGGGTCGAGGAAAGGCAGTTCTCCCTGACACGTTTATTGATGAGGTAGGCATGACCGTAAGAACTGCGAACAAGTTCTCGGTCTCAATTTCTTACAAAATAACATTATACACTGATATTAAACACTTTCAACATATTACAATATTCATTAACAATACATGCAATTGACTTAGCACTATGACAATCAGTTTTTACTACAAAATTAAAGTATTTACCTCGGTCACCATCCTGCCCGTCTTTGTCTGAGCGCGACTTGGCCGTGAGTGATGCCCGAAGGCGACTAGCAGGTTAACCCCACACTACCAACAAGTGAGCATCGGCTTCGGTGCTTAATATAGCATTAAATACTGATACTCACACATATTACACGTTTTCATGCAAATAGAAAACTATTGAACATTTCAC
>NC_087170.1:13793994-13798994 GCF_035594125.1 Scylla paramamosain | reverse complement strand
CTGCACAATCTCCTGTGGTGGTGATAGTGGTGGTTACTAATGGTTATAGTTGCAGAAGAGTAAATCAAGAAATAAATGTAATGTAAGAAATAAAATAACAAAAAGATAAATGTAATGGAATAAATAAATGGAGGTATCATGTTCCTGGAAGGGCTGCTGTTGGAGTTTGACACATTAATTAAAATGAAATTAAATAAATATGTGCAGTAAAATAAAACCGAGCAAAATAAAAAAGCAAAAAGTTAAAGAAAATTCATAAATAAGGCAAAGAAAAAGAAAAAGGAATATATAGTGGGCTTCAATAAATAAAAGAGAATGAAAACAATAAAATAAAAAAAAAAGACAAAAATTAAATAAATAAATAAAAAAATAAATAAATACTATAAAAAAAGATCAGCGTGTACTTACCTAGAGACATAACAAGGTGGTCCTGGAGCTGTCCTACAAGCGCTGCAACACCTCTATCCACTACATTCCCAACACAAAAACACCCCCAAACACCACTCCAAACATCCTAAAACACATGCAAACACACACAAAACACCCCAATACACACATAAAAAATCCTAACCAGTCTCAAAATACCTCAGTTAACCTCAAACCACACCCAAATAATCCCTAACCAGCCCACAACCTGACCTAACCATTCCCTCCTGCCTCCCTAGCTCACCCCAAAACACACTCAAAACACCCAAAATCACTTTAAAGGGCAGCCAAGATCATCTAAAACATTCCAAAATACCCTAAAACCACCAGAACACACTCAAAACACCTCCAAACACACAAAAAATACACCCACGAACATATTCAAACACCTACAAAACAAACCCGAACAAACCAAAATGCACCCAAAACACGCCAAACACACTCAATCACCTAAAAAACGCATCCAAACACATTAAAAAGTCTGACACTCTCAGGCAAGGAAAATATTACAAACAAAGGCAGGGCAGCATAGAAAACTAAGCTAAATATTGTTGTCTTAGGATTTCCCTGTTTTGCCTCCTTCATTTCTCCTTTCTTTTTCGTCCTCCTTCCCTATTTATTCTTTTTTCTTCCTCCTACAACTAATATCTACATGCCTGAGTTAAGAAACACACGGAAAAACGTCAAAAATACTAGAAATTACTCGAAATATTGAAGATAAGGGTCTGTGGCAGAGACCCCCCCTGGCCCCCTGATGACGTCACACCTGAGGTCGTGACGTCACGCCAGGATACGTGCGTAACGTATTTCATTTTAAAATTGACCCATAGAAAAAATGGAGCTAGGTTGGAATGCATTATATATTCTGACTTGATAATTACTTTAATAAATATTCATAATATTATAACATCTCCAGCCTCAGTAGTATGAAAGAAATATCAATATGAATTATGAAAAAAACGTTGGAACATTTGACCCCATTAAAACCATTGAAAAGTCTACCTATTTTTTCACTTAACAGAAATAAAAACACTTTAAAAATATGAACTATCTTTTCAATCAATTAAAACTTACCTAGAACCAGAAGTAAACGAATGAAAAATAAATCTGTAAAAAAAAGTGTTGGAACCTAAACACGAATAAAAAACATTGAAAAGTCCACCCATTTTAACTTAATAGAAATGCAAAGCACTTTAAAAAATCTGAACTATTTTTTCAAATAACCTAGAGTTACTTAAAAGCTCAAATAAGGAAATAAGGAAATAAAAAATGTCAACATTTCGACTTTTAACAGGACCACAAATCATTTTAAAGTCCACATATTTAACTCAACAGGACGGCAAACCAGTTTAAAAATCATAAGCGATTTTTTAAAGTATAAAGAACTTCATTATAGCCTCGAATAAAAAAGCCAACAATGGGGTTCCGTAAAATTCAGCCCAAAAACAGGCCTATAGTTACGTTATAAACAACAGCAAATACAACACATTTCCTTAACAAAAGCCTCAAAACCACTTCATAAGCAACGAAACATTTATACAAACCACAAAAAATTACTTAGAAACCGAACTTAAAGAGTTAAGGAAAACGAAAATATATTGGAACCGAAGAGCAGGCTGGGGCCTGTAGAGATCAAACATGGCGGCCGCTAATTTGCCTTAATTACTCTGTTATCACACTAAAGCCAGGCAATGGCGATATACCTCACAGGCGGACATGAAAATTCGAACTGAGGCTACATTTTGTGACATGTTTGGCTTACAATACGTGAGAAATAAAGCAAATAATGGCTGAGTAGGGACGACCTATGTCTACCGCAGATGTCATTTTGACGATCCTTCATTATTTTTTACTAAATTTCAAGCTATATCGCGACTCAGATATAAACATAAGTAAAATATAAATCGATAATCTCAAAAAGTACCCTAATAACGAATAATAATGAAGAACTGAAAGACGCTACTGGAGGGAGGAGGAAGGGTTGAGTGTTATGGTGTAGGCGGTGATGTTAACCGAGGCAGTCATTGCTGTACTCACATTACATTAAGTAGCCGTGTCTCTCTAGTGATGCTTGGTGGTGTTTGATGCAGGAGGAAGCTGCAGGGAATATGGAAGCACTGGTCACTAGTGTCTGTGTGTGTGTGTGTGTGTGTGTGTGTGTGTGTGTGTGTGTTAAGACTGACCAATGCCGAGGAAAACATTCTGCTTCCATCACTGTCATTAAGCAGTCGTGTCTCTTTGATGATGCTTGGTGGTGTTTAATGCAGGAGGAAGCTCCAGGGAATATGGAAACACTGGTCACTAGTGTGTGTGTGTGTGTGTGTGTGTGTATGGGGCAAGACTGACCAGTGCTGACCAAAATACTCCTCCTGCCCTTATGTTCATCCCCCCTTCTCTCTGTCCGTCTCTCTTTGTCGCGCACACACACACACACGCACACACACTGCACACTCACTAGTGTGTGTGTGTGTGTGTGTGTGTATGGGGCAAGACTGACCAGTGCTGACCAAAATACTCCTCCTGCCCTTATGTTCATCCCCCCTTCTCTCTGTCCGTCTCTCTTTGTCGCGCACACACACACACACGCACACACACTGCCTGCCGCCACTGTATTGGCGGCGTTAGAGACCGGAAAATACATGAAAAACACGCAAATCTACAGCGAGCGAAATGTCAACTACCGACCACGAAATGTAAACACAGACAGCAGATCTCTCTCTCTCTCTCTCTCTCTCTCTCTCTCTGCACAAAGATGAAGGGCGAAAACAAACTAAGGGAAATAAATAAATGGCCAACTGGAGATTATCATTACTTCTAGTATTCAATAATTGGTATATATATATATATATATATATATATATATATATATATATATATATATATATATATATATATATATATATATATATATCCACTTCTCTCTTCCTCCTTCCAGTTTATATGAGGCGCGCGGCGCAACAACGACGTAACCGAGAAATGGAAGTTTCGAGAAAAACGCGCTCAAAGTTAAACACTGATTGCGCACAATAGGATACCCTTAAATAAGTAAGTATTATACATCATTTGAAAGGTCTTGGGTAGTTCTGTTTGGGGATGTAGGTTTCGAAGTGATAGGTGACGATTTTGGGTGGATGACTTACGCGTTAATTAACGCGTATACCGTAGGTAATAATTTTTTTTCCCGATATTGTTTTCATTTGTTAATAATGTGTTAGAGCCTATTACACATAGTATTAGGTGAAAGTTTCATGAAGATTGGTACATAAATAAATTTTTTATGAATTTTTTTCCGAGCGTAAAAAATAAAACTTACTCATTACCGGCACGTTATTACTCCTACCATAACTTTGACGTCCTGCTATGACTAACAGTGTGTAATGCTGATAATTTTATGTTTGTGCATGCATTCTGGTAAGTATTCTGGTAAGTGCCACAAGGTAGCATCTTAGGCCCTATTCTTTTCCTGATATATATCAACGATATCAGGAATGCCTCTACTGCTTTCAACACTAAACAGTTTGCTGATGACTCCACCTTGTACATGATTGGTGATAATCCCACTGACCTAATCTACGGAGCCAACCTAGAATTATCTGCCTTTTCAGAATGGTGTCTTGCAAATCGCCTAACAATTAACATAGCTAAAACTTTCTACATGCTATTTACAAATACCACCACCAAATACCAACCCTTACCTAGACTTACCATATTAGATAAAGATATCACGCAAGTTTCTAAGACAAAATTTCTTGGAGTCACATTTGACAATAATCTTACCTTTAAATATCACATATCAAACCTTTGCCTAAAATTATCTAGATCAATAGCTCTATTGCTGAAAATAAAAAACTTTGTTCCAGTGGAAATTATGAAAATCATGTATTATGCCCATATATACCCACACTTAACCTACTGTAATCCAATTTGGTCCACTACCTACCCATGTCATCTACAAAATCTAAACATCCTCCACAAGAAAATTATTAGAATCATGACTAATAGTGACTTCCTCCAACACACACCTCCACTCTTTAAATCTATGAAAATCCTTCAACTCTCTGACTTATCAAACTTCTCTATTGCATCATACATGTTCAAATTGATAAATTCCAACAACAACAATACCCTGACCCTAACTCATAACCACTCCACACGCTACAGGCATTCTCTACAGATTCCCCATCATACCTTAACTCTCTACCAACACTCTCTAATGTATAAAGGTCCCAAAATATGGAATAGCACCCTGTCACACATAAAAAATTCATTAAGCGTAAATATCTTTAAGAGAAAACTAAAAGAATATTTATTGTCTCAATACTGACACATCTTGTACTTCAATCAATTTTTATCAATATCAATTATTTTGTTTCTTGGTATTGTAACCAAATAGTTCATATCCTCTGTAACTAAAATAGTTTATAACCTCTAGTATATATACATATTTATTTCTGTTTGTTTAATTATTCTCAAAACTAATATTTGCTTGTTTATAATCAGATTCCACTTCAATTTTCTCTATTTCTCATGTATAATTATGATTTTTCTCCTTTCCTTCCTGTTCTTGCAAAGCC
>NC_087170.1:13778994-13783994 GCF_035594125.1 Scylla paramamosain | reverse complement strand
ACACACACACACACTTAATTCTGAATTCTGTGAAAAGCACAGACAGGAAAAACACACACACACACACACACACACACACACACACACACACACACACACACACACACACACACACTCTCTAAACAAATACACACACTACCTCAACCTAACCTAACATTCACATACAAAGATGATGAAGAGGACAACAATGAGCAGGACGACTCCGAGAATGATGCCAAAGATAACCTTCTTCAGCACCTTCTGCATGTTGACCCTGTCCTCCTGCAGGTTCACCCGCCCCTTCTCTGTCTTGACCTGTGAGTCAAGGACACCATCTCCCCTTGATCCCTCACCAGCTGCACAATCTCCTATGGTGGTGATAGTGGTGGTTACTTATGGTTATAGTTGCAGAAGAGTAAATCAAGAAATAAATGTAATGTAAGAAATAAAATAACAAAAAGATAAATGTAATGGAATAAATAAATGGAGGTATCATGTTTCTGGAAGGGCTGCTGTTGGAGTTTGACACATTAATTAAAATGAAATTAAATAAATATGTGCAGTAAAATAAAACTTAGCAAAATAAAAAAGCAAAAAGTTAAAGAAAATTCATAAATAAGGCAAAGAAAAAAAAATGGAATATATAGTGGGCATCAATAAATAAAAGAGAATGAAAACAATAAAATAAAAAAAAAGACAAAAAATTTAATAAATAAATAAAAAAATAAATAAATACTATAAAAAAAGATCAGCGTGTACTTACCTAGAGACATAACAAGGTGGTCCTGGAGCTGTCCTACAAGCGCTGCAACACCTCTATCCACTACATTCCCAACACAAAAACACCCCCAAACACCACTCCAAACATCCTAAAACACATGCAAACACACACAAAACACCCCAATACACACATAAAAAATGCTAACCAGTCTCAAAATACCTCAGTTAACCTCAAACCACACCCAAATAATCCCTAACCAGCCCACAACCTGACCTAACCATTTCTTCCTGCCTCCCTAGCTCACCCCAAAACACATTCAAAACACCCAAAATCACTTTAAAGGGCAGCCAAGATCATCTAAAACATTCCAAAATACCCTAAAACCACCAGAACACACTCAAAACACCTCCAAACACACAAAAAATACACTCACGAACATATTCAAACACCTACAAAACAAACACGAACAAACCAAAATGCACCCAAAACACGCCAAACACACTCAATCACCTAAAAAACGCATCCAAACACATTAAAAAGTCTGACACTCTCAGGCAAAGAAAATATTACAAAGAAAGAAAGGGCAGCATAGAAAACTAAGCTAAATATTGTTGTCTTAGGATTTCCCTGTTTTGCTTCTTTTCTCCTTTGTTTTCGGTCCTCCTTCCCTATTTATCCTTTTTTCTTCCTCCTACAACTACGATCTACATGCCTGAGTTAAGAAACACACGGAAAAACGTCAAAAATACTAGAAATTACTCGAAATATTGAAGATAAGGGTCTGTGGCAGAGACCCCCCCCGGCCCCCTGATGACGTCACACCTGAGGTCGTGACGTCACGCCAGGATACGTGCGTAACGTATTTCATTTTAAAATTGACCCATAGAAAAAATGGAGCTAGGTTGGAATGCATTATATATTCTGACTTGATAATTACTTTAATAAATATTCATAATATTATAACATCTCCAGCCTCAGTAGTATGAAAGAAATATCAATATGAATTATGAAAAAAACGTTGGAACATTTGACCCCATTAAAACCATTGAAAAGTCTACCTATTTTTTCACTTAACAGAAATAAAAACACTTTAAAAATATGAACTATCTTTTCAATCAATTAAAACTTACCTAGAACCAGAAGTAAACGAATGAAAAATAAATCTGTAGAAAAAAGTGTTGGAACCTAAACACGAATAAAAAACATTGAAAAGTCCACCCATTTTAACTTAATAGCAATGCAAAGCACTTTAAAAAATCTGAACTATTTTTTCAAATAACCTAGAGTTACTTAAAAGCTCAAATAAGGAAATAAGGAAATAAAAAATGTCAACATTTCGACTTTTAACAGGACCACAAATCATTTTAAAGTCCACATATTTAACTCAACAGGACGGCAAACCAGTTTAAAAATCATAAGCGATTTTTTAAAGTATAAAGAACTTCATTATAGCCTCGAATAAAAAAGCCAACAATGGGGTTCCGTAAAATTCAGCCCAAAAACAGGCCTATAGTTACGTTATAAACAACAGCAAATACAACACATTTCCTTAACAAAAGCCTCAAAACCACTTCATAAGCAACGAAACATTTATACAAACCATAAAAAATTACTTAGAAACCGAACTTAAAGAGTTAAGGAAAACGAAAATATATTGGAACCGAAGAGCAGGCTGGGGCCTGTAGAGATCAAACATGGCGGCCGCTAATTTGCCTGAATTACTCTGTTATCACACTAAAGCCAGGCAATGGCGATATACCTCACAGGCGGACATGAAAATTCGAACTGAGGCTACATTTTGTGACATGTTTGGCTTACAATACGTGAGAAATAAAGCAAATAATGGCTGAGTAGGGACGACCTATGTCTACCGCAGATGTCATTTTGACGATCCTTCATTATTTTTTACTAAATTTCAAGCTATATCGCGACTCAGATATAAACATAAGTAAAATATAAATCGATAATCTCAAAAAGTACCCTAATAACGAATAATAATGAAGAACTGAAAGACGCTACTGGAGGGAGGAGGAAGGGTTGAGTGTTATGGTGTAGGCGGTGATGTTAACCGAGGCAGTCATTGCTGTACTCACATTACATTAAGTAGCCGTGTCTCTCTAGTGATGCTTGGTGGTGTTTGATGCAGGAGGAAGCTGCAGGGAATATGGAAGCACTGGTCACTAGTGTCTGTGTGTGTGTGTGTGTGTGTGTGTGTGTGTTAAGACTGACCAATGCCGAGGAAAACATTCTGCTTCCATCACTGTCATTAAGCAGTCGTGTCTCTTTGATGATGCTTGGTGGTGTTTAATGCAGGAGGAAGCTCCAGGGAATATGGAAACACTGGTCACTAGTGTGTGTGTGTGTGTGTGTGTGTGTATGGGGCAAGACTGACCAGTGCTGACCAAAATACTCCTCCTGCCCTTATGTTCATCCCCCCTTCTCTCTGTCCGTCTCTCTTTGTCGCGCACACACACACACACACGCACACACACTGCCTGCCGCCACTGTATTGGCGGCGTTAGAGACCGGAAAATACATGAAAAACACGCAAATCTACAGCGAGCGAAATGTCAACTACCGACCACGAAATGTAAACACAGACAGCAGATCTCTCTCTCTCTCTCTCTCTCTCTCTCTCTGCACAAAGATGAAGGGCGAAAACAAACTAAGGGAAATAAATAAATGGCCAACTGGAGATTATCATTACTTCTAGTATTCAATAATTGGTATATATATATATATATATATATATATATATATATATATATATATATATATATATATATATATATATATATCCACTTCTCTCTTCCTCCTTCCAGTTTATATGAGGCGCGCGCCGCAACAACGACGTAACCGAGAAATGGAAGTTTCGAGAAAAACGCGCTCAAAGTTAAACACTGATTGCGCACAATAGGATACCCTTAAATAAGTAAGTATTATACATCATTTGAAAGGTCTTGGGTAGTTCTGTTTGGGGATGTAGGTTTCGAAGTGATAGGTGACGATTTTGGGTGGATGACTTACGCGTTAATTAACGCGTATACCGTAGGTAATAATTTTTTTTCCCGATATTGTTTTCATTTGTTAATAATGTGTTAGAGCCTATTACACATAGTATTAGGTGAAAGTTTCATGAAGATTGGTACATAAATAAATTTTTTATGAATTTTTTTCCGAGCGTAAAAAATAAAACTTACTCATTACCGGCACGTTATTACTCCTACCATAACTTTGACGTCCTGCTATGACTAACAGTGTGTAATGCTGATAATTTTATGTTTGTGCATGCATTCTGGTAAGTATTAATGGAAAGCCGCTATGTCAAGAACATTATGAAGAAACGAATTTTTTTTTTTTTTTTTTTTTTTTTTGTATTCAATGAATATAGTTGGCTCTCATCCTTTACACTGGCTTGAGACAGTTAAGTTGATTACCAGGATACGTCTGTTTGATCCTGGCAATGCCCTTAGCGGATTTACCAACCCTTTAAATCCCCCTTCAACCCACTAAGTCGGGTTGACTGGGGATTTAAAAAACTTACGTAAGGCTGGTGGCCACAGCAAGATGCTGTGACACTTTCGTCTGCACTCTAGTAGCCATAGTTGCGTAAAGAGTCACGAGAAAGGTAGCGTGCGTCTGTGCTCGGGCGTGTTAAAGGGCAGTGGATGAGCACATGGTGAGTGTGTTGTCACCATGGCAACGGCGCTGGTAAACATGGTAGCGGTGCTGTGATTGGCTCGCCCGCGCCGGGCGGCTGCAACCGCGCCGCTGATTGGCCATACGCACGTGAGGCTGGGAGGAGCAGGTTGCGTCGTTGTTGTACCGCTTACGAGATGTTAGTCCAGAGAAATTTTCTCCGCACTACGCTCGACTTTGAGCCTTAGTACAGGTGCTTAGATGGTCGAATATGACTTGGCCGACATCACCACGAGACTTTTACACCCTTCTACCACACGGAGCAGGCAAAAACACGGTTACGTCGTTGTTGTACGTACGTCGTTGTTGTACCGCGCACCTCATATATCCTTCCAGGATATTTATATTACATTCATACATCCTCTTCAATTTTATTACTTATTATCCGCCCCGGACTAAATACTTTTGACGCTATAAATGTGTTTACCTCTGAACTACACGATGCCTTGAATAAACATAAGTCTATAATATCCATTTTCATTGATTTCAGCAAAGCTTTTGACACAGTTGACCCAAACATTCTAATAGACAAATTACGTCACTATGGTATTCGCGGTTGTGTGGAAAATTGGTTCAAATCATATTTAACTGGCCGATCTCA
>NC_087170.1:13718994-13763994 GCF_035594125.1 Scylla paramamosain | reverse complement strand
TGAGTTAAGAAACACACGGAAAAACGTCAAAAATACTAGAAATTACTCGAAATATTGAAGATAAGGGTCTGTGGCAGAGACCCCCCCCTGGCCCCCTGATGACGTCACACCTGAGGTCGTGACGTCACGCCAGGATACGTGCGTAACGTATTTCATTTTAAAATTGACCCATAGAAAAAATGGAGCTAGGTTGGAATGCATTATATATTCTGACTTGATAATTACTTTAATAAATATTCATAATATTATAACATCTCCAGCCTCAGTAGTATGAAAGAAATATCAATATGAATTATGAAAAAAACGTTGGAACATTTGACCCCATTAAAACCATTGAAAAGTCTACCTATTTTTTCACTTAACAGAAATAAAAACACTTTAAAAATATGAACTATCTTTTCAATCAATTAAAACTTACCTAGAACCAGAAGTAAACGAATGAAAAATAAATCTGTAAAAAAAAGTGTTGGAACCTAAACACGAATAAAAAACATTGAAAAGTCCACCCATTTTAACTTAATAGCAATGCAAAGCACTTTAAAAAATCTGAACTATTTTTTCAAATAACCTAGAGTTACTTAAAAGCTCAAATAAGGAAATAAGGAAATAAAAAATGTCAACATTTCGACTTTTAACAGGACCACAAATCATTTTAAAGTCCACATATTTAACTCAACAGGACGGCAAACCAGTTTAAAAATCATAAGCGATTTTTTAAAGTATAAAGAACTTCATTATAGCCTCGAATAAAAAAGCCAACAATGGGGTTCCGTAAAATTCAGCCCAAAAACAGGCCTATAGTTACGTTATAAACAACAGCAAATACAACACATTTCCTTAACAAAAGCCTCAAAACCACTTCATAAGCAACGAAACATTTATACAAACCATAAAAAATTACTTAGAAACCGAACTTAAAGAGTTAAGGAAAACGAAAATATATTGGAACCGAAGAGCAGGCTGGGGCCTGTAGAGATCAAACATGGCGGCCGCTAATTTGCCTGAATTACTCTGTTATCATACTAAAGCCAGGCAATGGCGATATACCTCACAGGCGGACATGAAAATTCGAACTGAGGCTACATTTTGTGACATGTTTGGCTTACAATACGTGAGAAATAAAGCAAATAATGGCTGAGTAGGGACGACCTATGTCTACCGCAGATGTCATTTTGACGATCCTTCATTATTTTTTACTAAATTTCAAGCTATATCGCGACTCAGATATAAACATAAGTAAAATATAAATCGATAATCTCAAAAAGTACCCTAATAACGAATAATAATGAAGAACTGAAAGACGCTACTGGAGGGAGGAGGAAGGGTTGAGTGTTATGGTGTAGGCGGTGATGTTAACCGAGGCAGTCATTGCTGTACTCACATTACATTAAGTAGCCGTGTTTCTCTAGTGATGCTTGGTGGTGTTTGATGCAGGAGGAAGCTGCAGGGAATATGGAAGCACTGGTCACTAGTGTCTGTGTGTGTGTGTGTGTGTGTGTGTGTTAAGACTGACCAATGCCGAGGAAAACATTCTGCTTCCATCACTGTCATTAAGCAGTCGTGTCTCTTTGATGATGCTTGGTGGTGTTTAATGCAGGAGGAAGCTCCAGGGAATATGGAAACACTGGTCACTAGTGTGTGTGTGTGTGTGTGTGTGTGTGTATGGGGCAAGACTGACCAGTGCTGACCAAAATACTCCTCCTGCCCTTATGTTCATCCCCCCCTTCTCTCTGTCCGTCTCTCTTTGTCGCGCACACACACACACACACACACACACTGCCTGCCGCCACTGTATTGGCGGCGTTAGAGACCGGAAAATACATGAAAAACACGCAAATCTACAGCGAGCGAAATGTCAACTACCGACCACGAAATGTAAACACAGACAGCAGATCTCTCTCTCTCTCTCTCTCTCTCTCTCTCTCTCTCTCTCTCTGCACAAAGATCAAGGGCGAAAACAAACTAAGGGAAATAAATAAATGGCCAACTGGAGATTATCATTACTTCTAGTATTCAAATTCAATTTTTGGTATATATATATATATATATATATATATATATATATATATATATATATATATATATATATATATATATATATATATATATATATATATATATATATATATATATATATATATATATATATATATATATATATATATATATATATATATATATATATATATATATATATATATATATATATATATATATATATATATATATATATATATATATATATATATATATACTTTCTTTTCTCCACTTCTTTCTTCCTCCTTCCAGTTTATATATCCTTCCAGGATATTTATATTACATTCATACATTTATCCTCTTCAATTTTATTACTTATTTTCTTTCTTCTACTTCTTTCTTCTTTCTCCGTTTTTTTCATCTCTTTTCTCTCATTCTATCAGAATATTTACCTTACCAAATTATACATTTATCTTGCTTCTGTCTTCTCTTCTTTAATTCTTCTCATGTATCTTTTCCTTCTTTCCTCACATCCTGTCATCTCAACTTTTTTTTTTTCTAATACATTTATTTTGCTTGTCTTTGATGTTTTCCTTTAGTTTTCCTCTCCATATTTTCGTCCCGATTTTCCTCCCATCGTATTCCCTCAAAACTCAGTCGCTTCAGCAGTTTAATGACCAATAAAACCCTACAGAATATAAGAGATCAGTTTATATTGATATAAAGGAAAATATAAATTATTCACAAAACTTGAAGCAAGATACAATACCAACACATCAAAACACAGCTGTACATTATTCTTAGAAGGGATCGCCTCACCTTCCAGTATTCAATTTGATATATATATATATATATATATATATATATATATATATATATATATATATATATATATATATATATATATTGCAGTTCTTTCTTCCTCCTTCCAGTTTATCTATCCTTTCAGAATATTTATCTTCTTTTTATACTTTTTATACATTTAATCTCTTCAATTTAATTACTTTTTTCTTTCTTCTGTTTCTTTTTACTTTTTTTTCCCATCTCTTTTCCCTCATCCTATCATACATTTATTTTGCTTCTGTCTTCTCTTCTTTCATTCATTTCTTTCATCTTTTCCTTGTTTCTTCACATCCTGTCCTCACAAAGCCTATGCATTTATTTTGCTCATCTTTCATGTTTTCCTTCAGTCCTCCCTTCCATATTTTCGTCCTGTCTCTCCTCCCATCACATTCCCTCAAAACCCAGACGCTTCAGCACTTTAATGACCAATAAAACATCACAGAATATCTCCACAACACCACAGAATACACCCAAAACACATCAAAACGTACCCAATACACCCCACACACTCAAATGCACCCAAAAGACCCTCCCCACATACATACACACCAGAACTCATCCAAATTACTTAAAACAACCAAAGTAAACCGAAAACAAACTCACAACACATCAATATACCCCCAAAACACACACCGAAACACACCGAAACACTCCATTCCATAATAAACTCAAAATACCCCACAAAATACACGTAAAAACATCCTAAGCCACCATTAAAACACGCTAAATTCACCCAAAAACACACATAGAACAGCAAATATACATCCTAAACACACCTAAACACCCTCAAAACACACTCAAGCACCGCATAACATTCCTAAATACACTAAGGGTGCGTTCCCACCAAACCATTCAATTCAATTCCATTCCATTCAATTCATTGTCATTCATGAGTGGCTATGATGGATCACGTTAATTCCTATGTAAGCGTTCGCACCGGGTCATTCAATTCAATTCCATTCCATTCAATTCCTGGCCATTCTCATTCAATGATGCATCTGGTTCCATTTTTCTCTCTTGAATGACAATCATTCGACTATAATAATTTCGCAGGTAGCGCCATGTATATTGTCTAATATTTATATTTTTCTCTAATTTTCATAACTTAATATTCGTGTAAGAAACAATCTGTAATTATCTATATTAATTACAGGTCTATTACGTGTTTGGTTCTCGTATTGAACGTGTTCAGTTGTCGTTGCCATCACAGAGCAACCGCTTCAGTTGTTGTGCTTGTGCTGTCGTCATCGAAGCATGGACGTGGAACAATTAATAAGTTTCGTGCAAGACCGGCGGCCCATATTCGATCCCAGCGATCCTTTGCACCGCAATAGGGATGCTATTTCCGCCTTATGGAAGGAGATTGCAGAAGAAATGAAATGCAAAGGTAAGTTTTATTACAGGTTTACTTATCTAAACTAGATCACTGACGTCCATCTCGCACGAAGGCTTATTGCATACTAGATGACCTGAATGAAAAGTAAGCTGATGGCGTTGGTTGGAACGGTGTTCATTGAAAAAGAATTGAATGACGTGAATTGAATGGAATTGAATGGAATTGAGTGGCTTGGTGGGAACGCAGCCTAAAAAAACCTACTTAAAACATTCAAAGCACACGAAATATTACAGAAAAAGGTAGCGCAGGAAGGGAAACTAAGCTAAACATTGCCTTCCTCCTCCTCCTCCTCCTCCTCCTCCTCCTCCTCCTCCTCCACCTCCATTTGCAGGGTTGGGGAGCGAGCGATGCTGCACCCCAAGCTGGACAGATGGAGGGGTAACGGGGGTGCGGGAAGGTACTTTGTGGGATTGGGGAGTTAGCGATGCTGTATCCCAGGCTGGACAGATGGAGGAGTAGAAAAACAAAAACAATAACACGAAAAAAACAACAACATCTTTTAAGGAGTCTGTCATCTGTGCGAGTTTCCCCTCTGAAGGTCACACACACACACACACACACACACACACACGGTTCTTCAATGGCCTTACAGAGGGTAACTTTCCTCCCCTGTAGCAACGGTCTATTTTATAACAACCAGTCTACAGTCACGTATTGTCCGCCAGTCAGTGCCTCTTGTGCTTGTAAACGGGAAAGGTGTCTCCGCGCGCTCTCTCTTGGTTTCTCTCGCTCTCTCTCTCTCTCCGCCTTGCTCAGGATTATTGTAAAGGATTCAGCGGTTTCGGTCAGGATATGGAGGTAAGAATGAGACTTGTTGTGTTTGAGTGTTATTCTTCTATCATTTATATTTTATTCACTATTATCATTATTGTTATTATTATTATTATTATTATTATTATTATTATTATTATTATTATTATTATTATTATTATTATTATTATTTTCTTAACTTCTTAATATTGATTTAGTTCTTATTCTTAGTATAATTAATTACTCGTATTACCATCACTATCAGCTTATCATGAATATAACACTACTACTACTACTACTACTACTACTACTGTACACATATGTCTATTAATATCACCAAAAACATACGTGTTTCTATTCCGTACGAAACTTCAAGGTCGGCCGAGTGTGTGTGTGTGTATGTGTGTGTGTGTGTGTAAGAAAATATATATTTTATCTACAATATTACAGACCTTAGTGAGACAAATTAGTGAGGACCTGCCACCAACAGACCATAGTTAGGCTGGTTACCTTCGTTGCGTCAGGGGAGGCGAGGGTTAACACCGTTACGAGAGGAGTACTGGACCCGCTAATTAAAGCCTCAGTAACTCGACAGGTGTGGGATTTCGAGAACATTCACTCCATCGTTACCGTTAACAAGCGTACACGTAATTCTTAAGACGCTTTGTTCTTTTAAAAGCCACAAATTAAGCCCGTGTTCTCAAGGATGTTTTTTTTTTTTTTTTTTTTTATGTACTGATGGTAAAGTGCAAACTGACTTGAAATATCACTTGAATCATGGAAACGTTTTGAAAACTAACAGCTTCCACTGCAGCGTGTTAAAAAGTTGTAATCTGGTACTTTGAAACATTTAACCCTTTCACGGCGATACGAGACAATTAACAGCACCAGAAGTAATGCATGGAATCTGTATAAGCATCTACAAGAAAGTATGGGATTAAAAAGGATAGCAATTTCTACCCAGTTTAAAGATTGGAGGTGGTTGTTGAATGATTAGTAATTAAGGAATGATGCACCAAACAACAGTCAGAGAGTAAATTAAGCATATCTGCTGCCACCTGTGTATAAGTAACGCTACTTTTTTATAACAATTCAGCAACTAAAGACAATATGACACATATTACTCCATATTATTAACCCTAGACGATTTTACCATGCATATGAAAAAGCTGCAGACGCTAAAATGTTTGAAATACCCATCATTGCTTTGGTATCAGTGATGTTTTTCGAAATTTTAACTCAAAGTTTACATCACAGCCGTTCATGAAGTTTGACAGAGAGGGTGACTAGTGAAAACGTAACCTAACTCAAATATAAATTGCGCTTAACATTTATATAATCACTACTCGTTTTTTTTATTTCTTCTCTCTCTCTTTCTCACGTGTAAATATGACTAACTATTTTACAAGGATATAAAAAAAAGGGAACATCAAAAAACTCTTAGCTAAACATCTATATATGGCTGCGTAGGAGGACATGACTCATTATTAGGATTCTGTAGGACACGCCGGCACTCCCCCGCCTGTGTAGCAAGGGTTAGTGTGTGTGTGTGTGTTCAGGGTCTAATGAAAGGGGAGGAAAAGGGGGTGGGGAGGTTGAGGGGGATTGCGTGTTTTCCTAGTTCCGGTTCATATTCAAAAGATGCTTACGTGTGTGTGTGTGTGTGTGTGTGTGTATGTGTGTGTGTGTGTGTGTGTCATTCCCATGCTTCACGTGGTCTGTATGGGAGAGGATGTGTACTCATGTGTACTTGTTAGAGAGAGAGAGAGAGAGAGAGAGAGAGAGAGAGAGAGAGAGAGAGAGAGAAGCGGGGGTGGCATGCATGAGAAACTAGCTCGTTGTGTGTGTGTGTGTGTGTGTGCTAGAGCCTGTAGGTATGCGGTTGCTTCTCTAAGGACACTTCTTTTCCTTCGGTCCTGTTCAAACCATGCACTTGCTCCAACAACAGTAAGAAAAAAAAAAAAAAACTGAAACAGCCGGAGCAGGGATTTCACTAAAGGCGTGTCCACTCCACTACCTTAGAGATGCCATACAGGTAAACACACGTGAAAAAGAGTGAATTTCAAACAGCACCTGGCGATTGGGTCTTAATTAACTAGGTAAGGCTGTTTGGTTTAACTATATGTAACATTAATACGCTATGAGAAATGTAGCTATTGTATGAAGGAAGATTTAAACGCGTTTTCTACGGCTAATGTTTGTATAGGAGGTGTATAGATGTTTGCTGTGGTAACGTGCGTATATGTGGTCTTATTTATTAATTTATATGCGTGAAGGAGAACCAGCAAGATCGTAAAAAAAAAAAAGAAAAAAAAACTTACTTCCCTCCTCTTACCAAATAATAATGATGAGAGAAAAAAAATAAATACATACAAAACGTGACCAATATATTGTAGTAGTAGGTGCCGTGTCATTAGTGTGCCCCTCGCGCTGTGTGGCTGGCTGGAAATGACCGCCTCCGTTCGTGCATACTGTCCACGTGGTAGCGAGTCTGCTGAGCGGCCGCACCCTGCCTGCCCTTATTTTGCAACACCGAGTCACCAGGTACGGCGCCGCGTCTACTCTCACTCTGAAAAAGGAGATGATCGCATTAAACGTTTCGTACTCTTATCTCTATTTCCAACAGGATCTAATTGACTTGTTAGACTTTTCAATGGTGCTTTCATGGTGCTGGTAATAGTTAACAAGGATTTTGCATTATGAGAGGGGCACACACACACACGATTTGTTATCTCTGTAGGTTTCTTTCTACGTTTAACAGACGCATAGAAGTTACTATACGATGCAGGCCCGTATTTTGAAACACTTCCACACCGCACTTCCACTGCTTTCAAAAGGCTCTAGTTGAAATGACGCGTGTTTTCAAGCGTGTTTTCAATGGTGTTTTTATGGTTCTAGGGGCGGATCAATAAGATTTCCACATTACTGACGGGTGAAACAGTCTTGAGAACTCGGCTAATCATCTATGTGACTTGAAAATAGCCGTGGTGAGAGAACAAAACATTCCAAGGGTGCTTTCGTGATTCCAATGATAGTTTAGCAAGTATATGAGAAGAAAAGCATTTATGAAAACGTGACTGATTACGTCTTCTTAACTTCGTTTTAACATGTTTTGGTGAATATTATTAGAATTTCATGATTCCAGAGATAGTTTAACAAAAATCATGCATCATAAAAGGAAAAACATCTATGAAAACCTTATTATTCATGTGTTACCTTTGAAAATAGTGCTTATGGGAGTTTCAAAATAAAGTTTAGGTATTTTCGTTTTTAAAAAGGTATATTGTATAGCAATACACCAGAGAGAAAATAAAATAGAGTGAAATTTAACTTGCTGGATATCTAGGCAAAGTTTACTTAGCCTATGTTTATCTCTGGCTAAAGTAAAGTTAGAAAACATCTTATTTTTCACGCACCTATGTTACTTCCACTTGTTAGCGTATACAAGGAAAAAAACTGAGCCAGCTACTATATTGTGATCAACAGGAAGAAAGGAATACGAGTCAGTAATAGTAGTAGTAGTGGCAGTAGTAGTAGTAGTAGTGATATGAGTCGGTAGTAACAGGCATACTTTTACTATTACTCACGGAAGGTCAATAGAGATTCAAGAAGGATGCAGGAGAGAAGGAGGAAGAGAAACTAAAAGAAACTCGAACACACACACACACACACACACACACACACACACACACACACACATGGTCGGGGTAGTAACTTATTAAAAAAAAAAATCCAATTTATGCCATTTTCTCCAATCAGTAATAAGGCATAAGAAAATTCGTATTTACATGTTAAACAAACCCAGAAAGCTAATATAAAACAACCCCATCCTTTATATAAACAGTACAACACTGGTAAACTTTAGTATCCGATGCTCTTTTGTTTATGTCGCACTACTTCCTGACTTATGGAAGTAAAAAGGCAAAGTAAGAATATCGCGTAAAGAAAGAATAATAAATAAGTTACGGAAAATGATAGAAGGTAAAGGAAAATAGAAGGAAGGGAGTAAATAGAAGACTAGGTTGATGAAAAGGACATTGATCCGCCCTGAGAGAGGATCAAGTCATCAGAGAGAGAAGGCGGATCAAGTCATCTATACATTACCTCGGCGTCCTTTTGTTGACGTTTGGTGTTGGCGCTTCGAGACACCTGTTGGAGGGTGGCAGCAGGTGTGTGGCAGGTGTGGCAGGCAAGTGTGGACTAGTGTACGTATATCAGGGCATGTGTGGCTGTATTGATGTGGAATAATGGCGGTCTGGGTTGAGTTGTGTAGGGGTATGCGGGGTATTTCAACATGCGGGTGTGGGTAGGTGGGTGTGTGCGTGTGGGTGTTTGTGGTCTGGATTCATGGGTTGTGGTGGGTGTTGGGGCTTGTGGGTATGGGCATGGGCATGGGTATGTGGGGTGTGATGGGTGTTTGGTATTACTGTGCGTGTATATGTGTGTAGTAGTTTTAGTAATTAGTTGCGTTGGTAAAGTTTGTTCTAATTTAACTTTTATTAAACGACATCATGTTAATTGCGAGACTTCACGTATCTCTTGCTGGATTTTGACATGTTTTGAAGTAATCTGCGATATTAATTTGCTAATCCCCAACATCCTCCAAATTTAAATCCTAACCTATTTTATTGAGCACATGTAACCATTCTAAGTGTTGTGATAGTTTAATTGGACTTGTAAATTAAGAAATAAGTGTGGTGTTGAATTTTGATTATTTGACTGAGACATTGCAGGGCAGCTGAAGAGGTTAAGACATTACTTGAGGTTAGGTTTGGTGTAATTTGAAAATATTATTAACTGTTTGGGCTTTACAAGATTGTTAAGTGATTCTGATAGTCGAGAGATGTTACATATTGAGAGTGTAGTTGTGTCTACCAAACTTTCTAATCCATGATTGCTTTTTTTCATCCCACACACACCCTGTTGCCTCTTATTGCGTACCACCAATGTTGATAGTGACTGAGGTAATAGTAGTCAGTATTTCTTCTATTGGGCAGGAGTCTGGAGTTTGATTCTCTGTTGGAGAACTTTTACAATTAAGCTTTTTTTTTTTTTTTTTTTTTGGCACCTTAGTGGGCCTCTTTATTCTTTTGCTGTTTTTTTGTTGCCCATGACCAGTGCCCCTCTTACATAAAATAAATGAATAAAACATAAGGCACCACAGGTCACAGGTCTGGCCACAGCACACCAAACCTGATATTTTGATGCTATTTCAATAAAAGTAAAAAAAAAAAAAAAAAAAAAAAAAATATATATATATATATATATATATATATATATATATATATATATATATATATATATATATATATATATATATATATATATTATATATATATAAACAGGTGATGCTGAGAAAGTCGTTAGATTAATTTTTAGACTCGCCAGAATTATTCTGAGGAACAAAGTTATTAGATAGGTGTCTTAGAAAGTGTACCTATCTAGCTTGGTAACTTTCTGTGGATAATTGTACCCCATTTAATTATTTCTTTTACTATGGGTCACTTAATACGAGTAGAAAGGCAAATAAATGCTCTGTGTACAACCAGGAATAAATGTAAAACAAAGATGCATGTTAATGAAACAGGATACACTTTCTCCCTCTCCCTCTCTCTCTCCCACCTCTTTCTCTCCCTCCCCAGCAAGACCAACAAACACACACCTGCTCACCTGACACACCACGCAGCAGAAAGATACACTATCAGCAGCCACATACCAGGAGATTAAGTGTGTATTGTGTGCGTGTTTGTGTCTTATCTCCACCCTTGAGTCAGAAGCGAGAGAGTGGAGCTGCTTACCTGTGTGAATGTACCTTTACTGTTTTATCTTTTTTTTTTTTTATTCTTTTTGTGGTGGTTATCTTGCCTTGTGACTCTCAGATGGAAGGATTGTGTTGCATGACTTCTGATTGGCTTGATTGGTTGATTGGTTGGCTGGCTGGATGAAGTGGTGTTGTGTTGCTTGCCTTGTCGCCGAGTTGAGTTGAGTCTGCTGGTGGTGGTGGTGGTGGGTTTTATATCTTACGGTCTTATGGGTGAATTTTTGGTGATGACTTGTTTTTTTTAATGTTTGTGGTTGAGTAAGTGAATTTATCCTTTTTTGTAAATTATAAAAAGTGAGCCATCAAACACAGCAAGTTCCTGTGTCCCCTTGAGGAAGCATTACTTGCAGTCCTGCACTACTGCATTCTACTGCTTTCCATTGGAGTTTGTGATTTATTTGTGTTGTTTGTATTGAGGTGCAGGACTTGACTCACTCTTATGCATAGGAATGTAAAAAGTTGCCATTGAAATATTGATAAATGTTTGAAGTGATAAATTTGGCTTTTTTTTTGGGGGGGGGGGCGGGAAATATACCTGATTTATTCATGGAAATTCACTTATTTAACTACTGCTGGTGCCCTACTTCTTATACTCTTCCTAGTGTTTGCTCCTTCTGTCCGTATTCCTAATTATTCCTACATCTATTCCTGCTTGTACTTATCCTACTTCTTCCCGTATCCTTACTCCTAAAATTCCTAGACCTACTCTTGCTCACATTCCTATTGTCTCCTGCCTCCCCTACCCTTACTCAAACATTCCTACTCCTGTTTCTATTCCCACTCCTCAATATTCCTATGCCTCTTCCTTCTTGTATCTTTCTTGCCTACTCCTCCTCCTTTCCTTCTAAATATTCCTACATCTATTTCTACTGTTACTTCTCCTGCTACAGTTACTATATATTATGAATTAATATTTCCTCTTCTCTGTGAAATGAAGTAATGTTTTACCTTCATGATGTGGAATATTAAATGATGCCTTCTTTTTACCTCATGTTTATGTAGATTTAGGGATGAAAAATATTTGTAGCGTATGTTATAATGTTTGTTCATGTTTGAGTACATTTTTTTACTTAGGAATTTGTAGTATTACTATATAAAGAAATGTGCTTTGTCATTCATCATGTAACCTCCATTTTAGAATGATGAAGTACTGATGATGATGATGAGAGAGAGAGAGAGAGAGAGAGAGAGAGTAGGTGAGTAGGTGCAGTAGGTGAGAGGGGCAGTAGTAAGAGTGGGAGCATGAACTGAGTGAGTCTGGGAGAAGTGGTGGATGACTTGCAGTGGTGGGGGTGGGCAGGGAGAGGGAGAGTGAGAGTGAGAGGCAGGGAGGGAGAGTGAGAGGGAGGGAAGGAGGGAGGGAGGGAGATGATATGATGACTTGTGGAAAAAGCTTCTCACTGACATTGTAAGACATGAATTCTGACTGATTGTGTGTGTGTGTGTGTGTGTGTGTATGTGTGTGTGTGTGTGTGTGTGTGTGTGTGTGTGTTATTTTTTTTACTGAGTTAGTCTGTGATATGTTCTCCTCAGTCTGTCTTATAATTTCTTCCTCTTCCTCTTTCTGTTTGTTTGTTTCTCTCTTTCTTTCTTTCTGTCTTTCATCTCTCCCTCTCCCCCAAATCTACTATTACAATATTCCACAGAGCACACATACAACTAACTAACAAATAAAAAAACTCACTCACCTACTTTACCAATGACATACATGTAGCAACACATGTAAACACACACACACCTGGCAACACCACCACCACCACCACCACCACTACCACCACCACCACCAATCCTTGTCCCATAACATCACAGGTATTTGTTCCCTCAATAGTGCATCAATATATCAATGGTGTAGCATGCAACCCTATTGAGGTGGTGAGGGAAGGGCAGGGCAGGGAGAGATGGGGGGAATGTGGTGATAGGCAGAAGAGAGAGAGTGAAAGAAGGAATAAAGAATGGAAGAAAGGGATAAGGAAGTGGGGGAGTTAGAAATGTGTAGAGAGAGAGTGGAAGAAGGAATAAAGAAGGGAAGAAAGAGATGAGGAAGTGTGGTAATGAGAGACAGGACAGAGTGGAAGAAGGGAGAAAGAAGGAAAGAAAAGGATAAGGAAGTAAGGTAGTGAGAAATATGTAGAGAAAGAGAGAGATGCAAGAAATGAGGACCAGAAACAAAATGAATAAAATAGCAAGAGCAAGGAGAGATGTGAAATCAAGCAAGGAAGAAGGGGGGGAGATGATAGAACGATGGTGGTATAGAGAGTAGGAAAAGTTACGCTTGAGAGAGAGAGAGAGAGAGAGGGGTAGGAAGGGGAGGAGCAGAAAGGATCAAAGTGTGTGTTGCAGCAAACGTTCTCATTGGTGGCAGGAATTCTGAGGCTCTTCCTGTTACTGGCGCTTAACTTTTTTTTTCAACAATAAAATTTCTCTTGTATTCTTATGTCTGTCCCCATTTTCTGATGTCCCTGTGGCTTGCTGGGATTTGTAAAACACTGCTCTTTGTGTGGATGTATTTAAAAGCTCTATTGTGTGTGTAAAGAAAATGAGCTTTGAGAAGAGGAAACAATGCATATCCCACTTGTCCTCCATCCCGTTGATGTGTGTGTGGTGGAGTGTGTCTTTCAGTTCCTTATGACAGTGGCATTGTGAGGTTAGCTTATGTTGCTTTCCTCCTCCTCGTCTTCTTGTGATGGAAATTGGTGCAAGTTTTCTGTCCTCGGATGTGTTTTATTTTTTGTGGTTGTGCTCCTTTTACTCCTCCTCTTCTATATGCAGGGCTTTTGTGTGAGGTTAAGTTATGCTATGTTCCTCCTCATCTGGATGAAGGTAGGTGAGATTTTTTTCCGGTCCTCGGATGGGTTTCGTCCATATGGTTGTACTCCTCTTCCTGTTCTTCCTCCTCCTCCTCTGTAAAATGCAGGGCTAATGTGTTTGTCATGTAGTTTTGTGCTGTGTTGACTGTTTTTTGCCAGTCAGGATAATGAACAAACTCCTCTTTAATGCATCTTTTTCTTCCTGTCACAGATGTAAGGGACCATTCTGCCATTGAGTGAGAGAGGATGGGAAGAGAGAGAGAATGCGAGTGAAAAAGAGACCGTGAAGGATGTCATTACTTCCTTGATCGATAAAAAGTGAGAAAGAGACCAAGTGAGATCAGTACAGAAGAGAAAGACAAAGAAATCCAGATGTGAAACCAAGAACAAAAGAAAAGAAAAAACACAGACAGCTAATGTAAATACTCAAGAGGAAGCAGGACAAATTGACAGAAGAAAACCCAAACAAACCCAGATGCATAAGTGAGAACAAAAGAAAACACTGACAAAGGAGAGAAAGGGGACGACTCGAAGATGCCACGGTAGAGAGAGACACCCCAGCCTGCCTCCTGTGTTCCAGCACCGCCAGTAGGGGAGAGGGAGCACTATGCCCTCCCTCCTGGCCTGCTTCGGGTGTGGGGGCCGAAGGGAGAGCGATGACATCACCACCCTCGACTACTGCCATGCCTCCCTCACTGATGTCCCCTCTGACGTGTTTGCCTGCGAGCGCACCCTGGAGGAGCTGTACCTTGATTCCAACCAGGTGTGTTTGTATGTGTGTGTGGTGGGTTTGTTTTCAAGTGTTTGTGTTTTGGGGCTGTCTAATTTTTTCTTTTTTCCAGTGTTTGCGTATTTGTCTAGTGTATTTTTTTGGTATGTGTGCGTCTGTATGTTTTATTTATTTTTTGGCAGGGATGGTATTTTTGAGTGTATATATATATATATATATATATATATATATATATATATATATATATATATATATATATATATATATATATATATATATATATATATATATATATATATATATATATATATATATTTTTTTTTTTTTTCAGGTATGGGTACAGTATATGTGTGCGTGTGTTTATTTGCCTAGTTTATTTTCAGGTGTGTTTGTGTTTGTAATTTTTTTCAGATGTAAACAAGACTGGCCAATGGAAAAAAGAGTGAAAAAAAAGTAAACTTTTATTTTGCTGTTTCCGAAAGAGTTAACCAGAGAAGAGAGTAAAAAAAAAAATGTAGGTCACCTTTGTTTAGGAATTATTCTGATGTTTTCTTCTTGCATTTTACTTTGTTTGGGCACAGAGGATTTAAGTCTGTTTCCTGTTGTGCTGTTTCCATGCCTGTTTTTATTTTGCTAATTTTCTTTTCCTTTTCTTTTTTTTTTTTTTTAGTTTAATGTGTTTGTGTTTTCCTGTTTGAGTTTCTGTAAGTTATATCGAGCCTGAGTTTTATATTGTTCTATTTCCCTGTTTATTTCAATTTTGCTGTCTTTTTTCTTTTCAGATTAGTTTTAATTTTAACATGTGTTTATTTACCTAGTGTTTTTGTAAGATATATAAACACTAAACTATACCACCATGGTCTCTGTGTCTATATTTATTAAGTTTTTCTTTAGTTGTACACACAAAAAAAGGAGAAAACTTCCTTCATTAATTTATTCAGTTTTTCTTTAGTTGTACATAAAAAATAAAAAGAAAAACTTCCTTCACCTGAACTAATCCTTCTTGTGGTGCAGCTGAGGGAGTTGCCGCGCCAGCTGTTCTACTGCCACGGCCTGCGGGTGCTGGGCCTGAGTGACAATGAGCTGACAGCGCTGCCTCCTGCCGTGGCCTCTCTCATCAACCTCACCAACATTGACCTCAGCAAGAATGGTGAGTGAGGCATAGTCAATGGATGAATGGATGCATGAATGAGGAAAGTGAATATTTCTTTGCTCTAACAATTTCATGTCTTATATTTAATGAATAGGATGATTATCAGATTGAAACAGGTAAAATAAGAGTAAATAAGCTCATATCATTCAATTATTTGAAGCCTTTTTTCAAGAGGGAGGTTTCAAGACACTTTATTCTCTAACTTTGGATAATCTATTTGGCTGTTCTCTGTGGGGACTGGCACCTCAATGGATTCATATTTTTTTTTACTTAATTTTTATTGTCCTTGTCTGGAGTCCCATTACATAAAAAAAGTCCAAGACACAAGTGAGATTTTTCCGTAATTTTTATTCTCTTCCTCTTTTTCTTTCTCTCCTCTCCCTGTTTCTCCTTTTCCTCTCCCTTTTTCTCTCCTCTTGCTATTTCTCTGTAGCAATATGTAACTCATTTTTGTGGTTCCTTAAATCAGCCATTCATTCCATCAGTCAGTCCATCTATCCCTCCATCTCTTCCTTCAGCCATCTCGGACATCCCAGACAACATCAAGGGGTGCCGTCACCTACTGGTGGTGGATGCGAGCATCAACCCTCTGTGTCGCCTGCCAGAGGGTTTCACTCAGCTACCCAACCTGCAGGAGCTGTACCTCAATGACACCTTCCTTGTAAGTGTGCTGGGCAAAATGTGTTTGGTGTGTTTGTCTCTTCTGTATGTAATGATCCTTGTGTTTTTGTATTTCTGTCCCCTTTTTTTTCTTATGGACTTATGTTTGTGAGGGTTTTGTTTCTGTGTATTTTTATATTTCTGTTCCCTTTTCTCCCTTTGACCATGTATTTGTGAATTTTGTTGTGTTTTATTTATTTATTTATTTACTTATTTATTTATTTGTTTTATTTATTTATTTACCTTTATTTATTTATTTATTTATTTATTTATTTATTTATTTATTCATTCATCTTTACTTCTAACTGTCTTCTTTCCTCTTACATCACTTTTTTTTTCTAATCTTTCCCTGTTGCTCATTTTCTCCTGCTGCCTTATGTTATTTTATTGTTTTTTTTTTCTCAACTTCCTATATGTTTTTGCTTCAGATAATCTCCTTAATTTATCTGTATTTTTCATCCATTCCTCACCAGTAACACCTTCCTTCTACTCACTCTCAACCTTCATCCTTGGACAGTTGCTTTTCTCCATAGTTATCCCTAACACAGCCCATCTACCTCCACTTATGTCTTCCTTACTTGCCCTGCATTGCCTTATTAATCATACTCACTTCAACCTGTAAGTAAAAGAAAGAAACGACCAAATCCCTCACCCATTTATTATCCCAACAGGAGTATTTGCCAGCAAGCTTTGGTCGGCTGTCACGGCTGCGGATCCTGGAGCTGAGGGAGAACCAGCTGAACACACTACCTAAGACCATTGTGCGTCTCACCAACCTCCAGCGGCTTGACATTGGGCAGAACGATTTCTCTGAGCTGGTGGGTTTTGCTATAGGAGGAGGAGGAGGAGGAGGAGGAGGAATATTGATATGCATTATGGAAGTGAAAAAAAGATAAAATAGAGATGGTTTGTTGATGCAGTAAGAAGGGAAGATCAGAAACCAATTAAAAGAGCCACAAAACTAATTGAGAGAAGATCTTGAGGATGACAAAGTGAGATGGAGGGATGGAATTAAATTAGAATTGCAAAGGATGAGAGTCACAGAGGAAGATATAAGGAATAGAAACAATTGGAGGAGACTTGTGCATGGTGCCTTGACTCTAGGAAAACAGCAAAAGGAGAAGAACAGTGAGGGTGAGGAGTATGTAGAATGGACCAAATACCAGGAGACAATGTATAAAAAGAATTTCTACAGAGTTTTATTTATTTTAGCTCGGTGTTTCTGTCCTACTCTCATCTTTTTGTTTCTCCATTTTTATACATAGTTTTATGCTCACTACCTCTGCTCCATTCTTATTTTTCCTCTGTCTGCTTTCTCTGCCTTTTTACTTCCTTCCACCCTTCATTCCTTCCTACCTCTCCCTTCTTTTCACATTTTCCACCCTTTCTTCTTACCGTCTATTTCCCCTTCCATCTCCCTTCCTTTTCTTGTTTTTCCAACCTTCCTTTAATTTTACCATCCATTTCTCCATTTTCTTTTACATCTCCCTTCTTTTTTTTTTTACATTTTTTTTCAGCATTCCTTTCTTATTGTCATTCTTCATTCATTCCTACCTCTCTCCCTTCTTCATTTCACAATTTTACACCTTTCCTTTTATTTTACCCTCCATTTTCCCCTTCCATACCTCTTCATCTCGCATTTTACTTCCCATCTATTCTTACCACCACTTTTCTTCCCCTCAAACAGCCTGAGGTGATCGGCAGCCTGGCCAACCTGACGGAGCTCTGGTTCGACAACAACAAGGTGAAGTCACTCCCTCCACTGCTGGGCCGCCTCAAGAAGCTGGTCCACGTTGATGCCTCCAAGAATAAGGTGGACTGGGTGGCAGGTGACATAGAGAGTTGCACATCCCTTACTGACCTCCACCTCTCCTCCAACCACCTCAAGGTTTGTGCTGTGTTGTGTTGCTTCTCTCGTGTTTGTTCCTCCTATTTTTTTTTCTTGGTGTTTTGTGTGTCTATGTTTGTGATTTCAAGTTTTATTAGGTTTTCTTGCTTTTTGTCAGTTGTTTTTTGTTGTTTCTTGTTTTTTCTTGTGGCCTTGTGGATTTTGTTTGTTTTTGTTAATTTTTTTTTAAAGTTTTCTTTTGTTTTATCAGTCTGTGTCCATGTTTGTGGTTCCAAGGTTTGTTTCTGTTTTGTTTTTCTGTCTTTTTATATTATTTTTTAGTTGTGTCTTGTTTTGCTTATCATCTTGTAAGTTCTGTGTCTTTTCATTCTATTTTGAAGTTTGGTTTTTCTCTTCACTCTCAGTTCTTTATTATAATTTTTCTCCTCTTCTCTTTCTTGCATAAGCTCAACCTCTCTTCATTCTAGTTTTAAACTTTTATTCCTTTTATTCCCCTGTGTTCTTTTGTCTCCTGTATTCTTGTCTTGATCTCCATTCTTCATCCTCTTATTTATCCCCAATACTTTTTTCTCTTTTTCTAAACACCCATTCTTCCTTTTCATTCTGTTTCCTTGCATTTCTCCTCATTTTATACATCTATTTTTCCTCATCTAAACTGCAGTCCTCCCTCTCTGTTCTCTTCTCCCCTCCTCCTCTTTTACCTCCTCTCTATTTATCTCAAGGTCTTACTGTTTTCTCTACTCTCCTTGTCCTTCACATCTTCAATCTCTCCCTCTCTCTTGTATGTTTTCTCCATCCATTCCCCTCAATTCCTCCTCCTCTTCCTGTCGTCCTCAATTGCCTCAAGGAACTGCTTATTTTACTTGGGGTTCTTATCCAGGTAGTTTCTCTTCACTTCACATCTCCTTGAGCTCTCCTAAGCCTTGTCTTGGCACACTCACACTTTCCTTGAATACAGATAATACTGGCACTGTGGATAATATGTTTTGGTATATGTTCTTTTGTATGTTCCTTCATATTAGCCCCTTCACTGCTGTATGTAAGCAATGTATGGAACCTTTATAAGTGTCTACAAGAAAAAAATGGGATAAAAAGAATAGGTTTTGCAATTTCTAGGTGGTACAGTGTTTAGAGGTGGCTGCAGAACAAGGAATGATGTCTGAGGTTGCTTATATATTCAGGAAAGATGTACCAGATGGCAAAGGAATGGCTAAAATAAGAAGGAAAAGTTAAGAAGGAAAGTAAGAATAGAAATTATAGTGTGTTGTGGTTAATTTGTTTTGGTGGATGTTCCTTTTTATCCTTCATATGAAAGGCCATTTCTAAGAAGGAAAGTTAAGAATAGAAATTATATTGTGAAGGAAAAGTAAGGGTAGGCTGTGTAAAGGAAAATAAAAATAACAAAAAATAAGTCAAAATAATGAGAAAGGATAGAACATGGAACCCTACATAAGCTATTCCAATAATAATAATAGTAAACACCATTATCTTCCTATCAGACACCATTATCTTTCCTTTAAATAACATTCCCTAGCAGCAAACACCATTATCTCCCCATCAAACACTATTCCTTATGCCTCGTACACTAACAAAAACACTCAGATCCTAATTACCATCCCTTCACCTTGGCCTCACCCATTTCCTTACTCTCCCAGGAGCTGCCGGAGAAGCTGGGTGGATGCAAGCAGCTACAGGTCCTCAAGCTGGATGACAATGCACTCACCCACTTGCCAGAGTCCATTGGGGGCTTGGCGGAGCTGCAGGAGTTAGTGGTGACGCAGAATGACCTGGAGACCCTGCCTGCCTCCATGGGTCTCCTCCGTGCCCTCCACACTCTCCACCTGGATGATAACTTGCTTACTGGTGGGTGGGTTTGATGATTCTCTCTCTCTCTCTCTCTCTCTCTCTCTCTCTCTCTCTCTCTCTCTCTCTCTCTCTCTCTCTCTCTCTCTCGTTCTCCTTTATTTTGTCATTATCCTCTTTGTCAATTTTGGTTAGTATTTATATTTTGTGTAGCATTTGTAGATTTGTGTGTGTTTGTGTACAAGTATTGAGTGAGAAAGAACAACATGCGATCTGTTTCCCTTTACTTCTTCCCTTCCTCTTCTCATCTCTCATTCATTAATGTCATCCTTACTGAATCTCTGTATTTTCCCCTCTTATCAAGATTACTTTGACTAATTCCTATCATGTTTTTGCAGAAAATGGGAGCTGACCAATCCAATAAGGGAAAATAAAGATGTGAAATGAAATAATGGCTGATAAATTCTTGTATCCAATGTTATCAGTTAATTTGTCATAGATCCTTTAGTTATCCATGTTCCTTCCTGAGCTGCTGTCTTTATGTTATCTTTGTTATTCCTGAATTACCCTTTAGTTATCCTTGTTATCCCTGAATCACCATTAAGTTATCCTTGTTATACCTGAGTTACCCTTTAGTTATCTTTGTTTCCCTCCAGAGTTGCCACCTGAGCTTGGGTCATGCTCCAACCTGACGGTGCTGACGGCTGCCTCCAACCGCCTGACAGGTGTGCCCGCTGAGCTGGGCCACCTGCCCCACTTGGCTGTGCTCAATCTCTGTGACAACCTCATCCCTCACCTGCCTGTCTCTCTCACCAAACTCAAGGTGAATATGACAGGCTTTCCATCTCTTTTATTCAGATGTGTGGTTAATATTCAAGATATTGGTGTTTTCATTATTTTTTTTTTATTGTCATGTTATCATATTCTTCTATTTTTGTTGTGTGATATTTCCATGAACTTTTTGCTTGCCTGCTTATGATGTGATTCTGTGGATTGTTGAATATTACACTGATTGATTCCCCCCCCCACCCCCGTTTTTTTTTTAGAGATGATTGGATGGTTTTATTATTTCATTAATTTTTTTTTTTTCAAGCATTTTCTCATGCCTTTCAGTTCCATGCTTTATTTTTCCTTTCAGTTGTGTTGTATTTTCTCATTATTGTTATTTGAGTGTTTGGATGCTGTGTCCTCATTAATAACATTTTTCTCTGGTCTTTCAAATGTTTACTTTTCTCATTAACTTTGGGTATTTTAATTTTCTGTGATGCTGAAATCTATTTTTATAATGCTCTGTTTTACATTGCTGTGCTTGCTTTTCAATTATGTTATGTTTTCTACTTCTCAGGATGCTGTGCTCACTTATATATTTTTTTTTACCTGTTAGGATGCTGTGATCTCTTTTATAACTTTTCTTCATTTGCCTCTCAGCTGCGTGCATTGTGGCTATCAGAGAATCAGAACAAGCCTCAAGTGCAGCTGCAGTCCGAGACTCTGCCAGAGACAGGCCAGAGGGTCCTCACCTGCTTCATGTTGCCCCAGCAGCCTAGGTGTCACCAGCCAGGTAAGCTGTCCTACTCCATCAACCATCTATATTCTCTACCTCTTACTGTAACTGGCTAACTATTTCTCAACTCATGATTCATCTCTTAACCTGACTAGCTAATTTTTCTTAACTTATTCTTTTAATGCAGCCACTCCCCACAACAGAGGAAGTGCTGGAGCCAGACACTTTTCCTGGTCAGGGTTGGGACTTTTCTTCACTCATGATTTACCTGTAGTCTTGAACCTTTTCCCTCAGCACAGCCACTCTTTCCCCTGCAACAGAGACTGTTGTGGAGCCTGACACCTTCCCCGGCCAGGGTTGGGACGAGCAGCGCAGGGCCAAGACACTCATCAAGTTTGCTTTTGATGGGGATGTGGACAAGCCTGGCCGCCTCACCCGCGCTCCTACACCCTACCCCAAGGAGCTCAAGGCCCTGGCCAAGCACGCCCGCAACCTACACAGCCTGCAGAAGGACTCGGCAGCAGGACGGCAGTTTGTGGTGGGGAAGAGCCAGGAGTCATCCAAGAGTCCCACAGCTTCCTCAGCCTCCGTTGTCCAGCCCACAAAGGATGAGGTGTCGGAAACAGACCTGGCAAGGAAGGTGAGAGTCTTGTACATGAATTATAAGAAACTTGGCTTTGAGTTGTAATTCCTGTGCTTGATGATGCTATTCCACTTATTTCTTCTTGAATTTTTTTGTTCTTTTACTTATGTGATTTGCTTTGGTATGAATTTCCCTCTGATTTTGTTTTTTCACTTCTGATTTTTTCTTTCTCATCTTGCCAGTGATTTCTTCTGTCATTAATTCCCTCGTACTACTTAAGTTACTCCCTTTAACCTGTGTTTGACTTTGGCCATTAACTCTACAATGCTCCCTTTTTTTTCTATCCACTTTGAAGTGTTTACATTTCCTGCAAATATCCATTACAGCCCAGCGCATCCGTACAGCCATCTCACCATGGCCTCAATCAGGCAAAGGAGAGAAGAAAGGAGGAGGAGGAGGAGGAAGAAGAGGAAGAAGAAGGTCCTGCTCCTCCACTAGCCGTCATGGAATTGCCTGCCGAGGAGCGACCACTTCTGCGTGAGGCGAGAAACGTACGGAACTCCCACCTTGCAGCTCAGAACACCTCCCTGTCTGCAGCGCCTGATGGGGGAGAGGGAGCGGGTGCCAGGCTAGTCAATGGCACCAGCAGGAAGTCACAGCAGGAGCAGCCATACGCCATTGGGGATCGGAAGGTGTTTGGTGTGGCTCAGGTGAGGGGCTGTATGTCCTTTGCTTGTGTTATTGGGTATAGATAAGTGAGAGTAGGAAGATAGACAGATGGATAGATTGTTTGTGTTTCTATTAGTTTATATGGCTTGTATAGTTGAAGATAGATGGTAGAATTTGAAGTTTTGTTTATGTGGTTTGAATAGATAGATGGATAGATAAATAAATGTACATTCCTTAATTAGTTGATTATTGATGAGACTCAAATATGAGAAAGCAAGAAAATAAACCAATAACATAGAAGAACAAGTAAACCAACACTCCAATCTCCACTTTCTTCAGGTTGTAACGACAATACCAGCACAGGACAAGGTGACGAGCAGTGAGGCAGGGCGAGCAAGCATAGATGAAGCCCCACCAGGAGTGCCACCACAGCCCCCTCCTTCCACCCCCACACAGGAGGCCCTGGCACCTGCCACTGATGACCTCGCAGCTGACCCTCAGGACAAGCGGATCAAGAAGCCCCCTCCTTACCACATTGCTGCGGTGATGTCTCGGCACGCAGCGGACTTCAGTGAGCCAGGCGTGGAGGCACCTGTCAGCCGGCCACTACAGGTGTTTACTCATTTATTTGTGATTTGTGGGGAATGAAAGTGCTCTGAGGGTTAATGTAATGTTCATGCTAAGTTTCTTATTTCAAGGTGCATTTTAAGTATCTCATTTCAAGGTTCATATTAAGTGTTTGATTCTAAGCTTCATATTTGGAGAGAGGTACATTTTAGTGTCTTGAGGATTTGGAGTATGGAGTAGCTATTGGTAGTAGTAGTAGTAGTAGTAGTGGTAGTAAATTAATCAGTCATTCAGTTTATTTTATAGTACATCTATTTACTCAGTTATATTTGCTTAGTTGTGATTTGTGGGGAATAGTGTTGCAGGGTGTAGTATGAAGTATGCATAAAGCATCTTATAAGTGATATATTTTTATTGCCGTGAGGATTTGTAATATGTAAGTACCTAATAGTAGTAGTAGTAGTAGTAATATAATCAATCAGCCTTATTTTGCAATACATCTATTAGAATACATATGATTTATTACACAAAAGGTAATAGCATTAGTAGTATTAGTAGCAACAGCATTAACAACAACAACTTATACCACCATGTACTTCCCTTACATTCCAGGCCAGTACCACCACCACTGCCACTACCATCATCACCGGCACCACCACACTAGCAGCAGCAGCACCTGTGGTGGAGGACGAGAACAATGACACCAGCAGCTCCAGTGACAGCGGCTATGGTAATGGCAAAGCCTCCACCCAGCAGAGTAAGTCCCCTGCCATATCATTGTCCTTTTGCAAGGAATGCTGAGATAGGTAGGTAGATATGTAGATGACCACAAATTAGAGATAGATGGATAGATAGATATTTTATTGACCACAGATTAAAAGAGATAACATAATTCCAAAAACTAGCATGGTCCAACAAATTGCTCATATACTAAACATATTGAAACAATTAAAACATGAAAAATATAAGACACACACACACACACACACACACACACACACACACACAAAAAAAAAAAAAAAGGCATATAGATTCATGAACACACAACTTCTGAGACATATAAGGGAACACATGAAACAAGTGGAAAATGAACACTTAGCTAAGTCATTGTGTCTTCAGATAAAAATAGTCATGTATAGTAGCATTATTTATTGATTTATTTTATTTATTTATTGATTTATTTATTTATTTTAGTTCTTTTTTTTTATTATTTATCTCTTGACACTTTCATATTGATCAGCATTTTGTTTTGGTGTTGTAATGTGCAAGTCTTTTATTATGATGTTTTATTTAAGATGATGTAATACCAATCTTATTTTTTTGGTATGGGTATGTTTATTGATGTTTTGATTTATATGTGGCCTGCTGGAGTATTTTGTTATGTATTTTAGTAACTTTTTTTTTTTTAGAAATATAATTGTGTGGTTGTTATGTATATTAATGAAGGACTGACTTATAATGTCTCTCAAAGTGTTCTTATGATGTTATCAATATATATTTTCCTCAATGCATAATAATGATGGATTTATGTTTATAAGGATTATTTTGGTGGGTAGAACATGCAATACACCATTCTATTCTTGCTCCTCATCTATGCATTTAATTTTTTCATTATTATTTTGTACACATGTTTTGATTGATGGAAGCATAAACATTGTGCTCTAACCTTTACCTGTGTGTCCCCAGCAGGTGACGACCCAGTGTGCAGTGACAGGAGCAGCCTTACCACACCATCCTCCCCTCACAATCTCACCGACTCAAACTTCTCCATGCCATCCACCCCATCATCTCCACCTGGCTCCCTTAACCTGGCCTCTCCACAATCCACGTCCAGATCCTTCATGCCTTCCTTATCCACCACCTCACCCCACCGGCCTTCCTCGCTCTCTGTCCCTCCCCCATCCACAACCATCCCTTCACATACCTCACCTGCATCACCATACTCTCCCTCCACTGCTGTCACATCCCAGAAATCTTTCCCCATGCGGCCACTTGATTCACAGTACTCTGGCCTCACCAAGACGGCATCCAGGCCTGCTTCTATTGCCACTGGGGCACAGCTGGAGCCCTGCATGGGTGGCCCTGCCCAGCGCCCAGGCTCCTTGGCACTGGGGGCACTGGCAGACTCAGCACTCCTCAACCGTCTGCCTCATGACCAAAGACCAGGTTCACTAGCGGCCCCCATCAACACACTTGGAATCCCGCCTCCACCAGCTCGTGCAGTCTCCCATATGGGTCTGAACACAGTGGCTCCCCCCAGGCCAGTGGACCACAGCATCTTCCGTAGTCAGGATCTGGGGCGGACCACAAATGGGGGATGGGACCACCGGGCCAACCAGCGCCAGGAGAGTAATGGCCTTGTCTCCATCATTGACCAGGTGATAGATGCTGTGTGGATATCTTAGTCCTGTGGCTCCTAATGTGTTTCAGTTCATTATCCAGATTAATGTTGCACTTCAAGTCTGTTATCCCATACAAGGCATTATGTTGTATTCTTTTTCTGAAGTATTTAACATTTTATGTGGCACCTTTTCATTGCTCTGAAAAGCTTTCCACATTATTGCCCTGGGAGGTAATTGGTACTCAAATTATTTAGCATTAAGGTTATTACTTGAGCTACCAGGAACTGTTTCTTTACCTTTCTATTACAAATTGTGTAGATTGTGGACACTATCACATCTACCCTTTCATAATTTCCTTTTTCTGATTCTCAGGTGACCAGCAGCTTGCTAGAGCATGGGGACAGTCCACCCCCCAAGACCCTGCCTAGTGACATGGCCAGCCCCAGCACACCCATCAAGACCAACTCATCCTCCTACTCACAGCCAGGACTAGGAGGCAAGAACCAGCCTGAAGTAACAGTGCCGGCCAACGCCAGTGCCTCCCACACCTACCAGACCACCAGCAGCACCTACACCGCCACCAGTCGTTCTGTTGGCCCCACAAACTTCACCCAGGACCAGCCACGGGGTGAGGTGCTTCACCCCACCCCTCACCGCCCCAGCCTCCTCTCTCCCTCAGGCTCCCGGCCATCGCATGACACCTTGCAGGAGTCCCCATCTGCGCATGAGCCCCACAGTGATGGCACGGGGTCACACTCAAAGGGAGGTCACATCACTAATGATCTGGTAAATAATATTAACCACCCAGAGACCTCTGTGATGTCCCAGAAGCCTGCCTCAAAGCTCCCATCAAGGATCCCAGCACTGGGGATGAAGGCCCCCCACAGAGACCCCCTCTCCCCTAGTCAGGCCCCTATGCCCCACACAGACTCCAGGATCCCCACCACCCCACAGGACGGTGTGCGCCACAACTCAGGCAGCCCTGAGTCACAGCTGCCCACCACCTCCCGCCTGCAGACCCCTGGCAGCATAGCACGGAGCCCGGCTATCCAGGAGCCAAAACTGACCCCAGACACCAAGATCCCCTCCATGACTTCCCCCACCAGTCCCCATGACAGGCCAGCACCTGGGGAGTCCAGAATACCCACCCTGGGAAACATTGGCCGCAGCCCTAGTGGCCTGGCCAAGGAGGTTCAGTCACCCCATGACTCACACAAGGTGGAGCACCACTCAGTAAATGAACAACACAATGAGTCAAGGATCCCAATGATGAGTCCGTCTGGCCATACCCCCGAGCCACACCACAGCAAGATAGGGCGGCCCAGCCCTGGTGAGGCAGGCCGGTATGGCAGCCAGGCCAGACCTCTCACTTCGGGACAGGCAGTTGGCGGGGCATCGGGTATCCCCACCCTGGCCTCACAGGGGAGGAGCAACAGTGGTCTGGGCTCTAACCTCCCCAGCCCTGGAGGATTGGGAGTGAAACTCAATACCAGCAACAGCTCCCATGGGCACCCCAAGACTCCCACCAGTGGAGGAGAGGGAGGGCAGGCACACCACTCAAAGATCCAGTCACCGGTCTACTCAAGCGGCATCCGTCCACCGTCCATCCACTCACCTAGTCAGCAACAACAGCAGCAGCAGCAGCAGCAACAACAACCACACACCCCCAGGGGATACTCATCCGGCATCCGCCCGCCCACCATCAATGCAGCCATCAACACCCCAGGCATCCCCATCCCCTCTCCCTTGGGGACACCCGGCTCACGCAGCTCAGTCACCTCCACTGGGTCGGCTTCACGCATCCCCTATGCTGCTGGTAAGGATCAGGAGCAGGATTGGCTCATTCCCTGGGGATTGGGTTTAGCCAAAGGTTGTGGATTAGAACAGAGGAGTATATTATAATTTATTGTCTATTTCTCTATATATCAGGTTTGCAGTCCCACATGTGCAGTGTTGTGTGGCAAGATAAGTTGTAAGAATTTATTTTTGAGTTGTTTTTAAGGTTGATCAGTGAGGGCTGTAGCCAGAAGTTTCATCTTTAGAATATACTTATTTTAAAAGACTACAGTATTACTTTCAATGCCACACTTTATAAGTATCAGTTAAAGAATAATTTCTACAGATTTTAGAAATTTTAGGGAATGTTCCAGTCATAGATTTAGGCATATTGCCTCTATAAATCTTAAAACAGTGCACACTACCACCTTAAACCAGAGAAATCTGTGCACAATACCACCATAAATCAGACATGGTTTTCTCTTCACCACATCTACAGGAAAAACCCATGCACAATATCACCATAAATCAGTTTTCTCTTCACCATATGCAGAAAAATCCATGCACAATACTACCACAAATAAGACAGTTTTCTCTTCACCACTCCTACTGGAAAATCCATGCATAATACCACCACAAATCACACAGTTTTCTCTTCACCACCTGCTGGAAAACCCATGCACAATACCAGCACAAATCATACAGAGTTTCCTCCTCACCACTCCTCATCCCTTGGCAGGTGCATCATCCAAGATCCCCGCCCCAGGCACCAACAAGCACCGTGTGTCACCCTCCTTCGGCCAGTCCCCAGATGCTGCCAAGGGCAACCACTCGGCCTGGATGTTTGGCCAGCACAAGAATGCCCGAGTGGTATGTCAGAATGTACGTACGCTGGACTAACCCATTAACACGGCTGGGCTTTGCTGGCTGACACGATAGAGGCTGAGTGTAAAGCTTCTTTGATTTGTGTATTTATTCTGGTTATTGTTATGATTATTATTACTTTTAGTTTATACTGCACAGCTGTTTTATTTCAAGTTGGCATTGATGTGGATATGTGTACTGCAGGCTGTTGTTTTTTTTATATTAATATTTGATACTTGCTAGTTTTTTTATATTATTTTGGTTATTTATTTATTCATTTGTTTATTTTCTTATGTCTACTTAGTCATTTTCTGATCTGCTCTGTTGCATTTAATTTGACCATATTTGATCTCTTTCAGAATGCACTTTTAGTTTGCTTGGCATTACTTTCTCATTATGTTTAGTTTGGCATTGCTCATGCCTTAGAAAACTAGCAGATTTTTTTTTTTTTTTTATGTATGTATATATGCTTTTGAAACTGCAGCATATTTCTCCTTACAATGCCTTAGTTAACTGCAGAGTATAATTATTTTTTTCATGCTTTAGTGAACAGCAGATTGTAACCCCTTTGTCTGTGCTGCAGAAGGGGGTGAGGAGTTCTGGTAGCAATATAAGGAAATCCTCACAGACATTCTCACACAGCAGCAGTGTAGGCCCTCCTAGGCAAGTGGACCAGTGCTTAGTTTGTTGTGTTGGTAGTATCAGTTCAGTGGGAGTCTTGAAAGGGAGTAGAAAAAACGTAATCACAGAGGGGGCACTTAGTTGGTTGTATTAGTAGTGCTAGTTCAGTGGAAATCTTGAAAGGGAGCAGAAGAAAATGCAATCACAGAGGGAGTGTTTTATCTTGAAGGAGGAGGATGGTAGGTAAGGTAAGACTAAGGAATGCTTTATCTTGGGTACTTTATTTTTAGACTAAAAATATAGACAGAGGGTAGTTTGGGTACTTTATTTTGAAAAAGAGTAGAGGATTGAAGCACAGTGGTACTCTAGTTGTGTAAAATGAAAGCAGATGGGGTATTATGTTTTGGAAGTAGAATAAGAAACTTTGAGCAGAGGGATACTTTTCTTGAAGCAGGATGAAACATGTACTAAGTTGGTGGGATACTTACAAAATCCATTTATCTGGGACACTTGAAATAGCAGCCTAGAATATCCACTGTAGTAGTTGTCATTGTCTGGTATATTGCTGCTGTGAGTTCTGTGTGAATGTCATGTGTCTGTAATTGGTGTTTGTATTCGGGTCAATGTCTATCTGGTTTGAAAGGCATGTTTATTGGGAAGTGTCTTGAGTTTGTATTCCAGTGTTCCTTGGGTTGTAGAACTGGGGAAAACAAAGTAGTGGCTGAGTTTGGGATGTATGTGAGAAGTGATTTTTGGAATTTTAGGTCATATGGGGATGAGTAGATTTTTTTTTTTTTAATGAATGAAGGAAGCTGGCTGATAGCTGAAAAAAATAATGAAAAGAAATTGCTTTATTGCACCTTTCCAAAAAGTTAAGTAAGAAAAAGAAAAAAAGTTGCCATTAATTTAGCTATCTTAGTTAGCTTGCTGTTCTTAGCTATCAAATTCAACTAAATACTGTTTTTGAATCACAGATGAACCAATTAAGTTTGAGCAATATTTGGATTAATGAGATTCAAACTTAGTTGCCAAAAAGGGGCTAATTGGCATATAGATGAACAAATATTCAAAGTTTAGATCAGATTTTGTGATAAGTAAGGCATCCTGTATTAGAATGCATGCTCAGATTGTTACAAAAAAGAGTGTTTTAACTTTAGACTTTTGGCTGAAGAGCACCATGAAATGCAAGACTCCTTAAGTAACCTCCCTACATAGGATAAGAATGTAACTACTTATTACCTGCAGCATTTGCCACAAGAATCCTCACACTGTGCAATTAACACGTCATCATTGCTGCTGCTGCTGCTGCTGCTATTGATGCCACTCTCAAATGTAACTAATTCGGCCTCACTACTCTAAGGGCTTGTCTTGTAAGCAGGTCACTTCACTAGGGGTCTTTTTTATGCTATTATAAGCCTTCTGTACTAGTCCTTAACATCTCACATCAGTGATTACCAAATTTAACCTCTCCAAAAATACTCTCATAACTATTTTCCCATCATGATTATTACTTTTCTCACTCGCCATCCTTTCACTTCCCTCATGCCTCCATCCAGACCAGGAAAGTTTGGATTCCTGAACGCAGAGTGTCCAGGTATCATCTTAAATGGTAAATATGGAAGACTTAATACTGCTACTGCTACTGTGCTCTTGGTGTCCTTAGCCTCTCAGTGGTGCAGGAGGAGGAGGAGGTGGTGGTGGTGGTGGTGGGGTTGATTATGGTGTTGTGGTGGTGAGGGGTTGAAGTGTTATGGGCACGTTTTGCATGGATGGTGGAGTGGATGAGTGGGTGGAGTGGTGTTAGTGAGAGTATAATATGCCTAAAGTTAATTAAGATCAGATAAATAAGTAGGAAAGTACTATAGAAACTTGTTAATGCAGGAGGGTGTGATGAAATCTCTTATGTTTCTACTTCAAGGTTTCTTTGGTGAACATTCTCACTGATGAAAAACTGTAGTTGAAATGCAAGGGAATATAATTTAATACTCTGCTTCACTGAATGTTTCTTTATCAACTTTCCCACTTATTCATCTTTGTTATCTATGTGGTGGGGAGGATGAGGAGGAAGGAACGAGAGCAAGTGGAAGTGGTAGATTGATGGATTGGTGGATTGATTTCTTCTTAAAATGCTTGTGATTTTATGATTTTTAAACCCCTCATTCTTTCCTTATGTTTACTCCTTGTTTCTTTCATTTTTCTTCAGGTGTCAGATGAAATTGGTATGTATGTATGTATGTAACAGTTGCTTTCTGATGATTTTTCCAATGCTTATATATATTTTTTTTGGGTGTGGTCATGACTCAGTTGCTCATTGGTTTGCCTGTTTGGTCTGTATGGAATCTATTTCTGATTATCTGTATCATCTTTGCTTTTATTTTCATGGTGATGTCTTTGTATTGAATTTTTAATCTTTACTTTCTTGTATTATCCTGCTCTGTCATTCGATTATTCTCTCTCTCTCTCTCTCTCTCTCTCTCTCTCTCTCTCTCTCTCTCTCTCTCTCTCTCTCTCTCTCTCTCTCTCTCTCTCTCTCTCTCTCTCTCTCTCTCTCTCTCTCTCTCTCTCCTCATCTCATCTTACATATTCTGTATCTTTCCACCTCATTCACACACACAACAGTTAATTTTATTTATTTTCTTGTTGTCTCATCTCTCACCTCTGGGTAACCTCCGTCTGTCTCCCACAGTTCCCGGTAGTGATCGAGAAGAACCCTGACCTGGGATTCACGATTGGACAGTCCCATTCTGACCCAGACGACAAGGTGAGGAGAGTACAGTCAGACTCTTTTACTGATATAGTTGTCCTTTGCTAACATTCAAAGCTGTGTATATAAAAAAATATGTACATAGACACACATGCAGACAAAAGGAAAAGATATAGTGCTGTGAGGTGTGTGGTTTGAATACTTTTACTGCTCTAGTTCTCCTTTGCTAACATTCATACATAGACACAGATAAAAGAGAAAAGAAAGAATAGGTGAATTCTTTTTTTTTTATTTATTTATTTATTTATTTATTTTTTATGTAGGAAGGACACTGGCCAAGGGCAACAAAAATCCAATAAAAAAATATGCCCACTGAAATGCCAGTCCCATAAAAGGGTCAAAGCAGTGGTCAAAAATTGATGAATAAGTGTCTTGAAACCTCCTTGAAGGAATTCAAGTCATAGGAAGGTGGAAATACAGAAGCAGGCAGGGAGTTCCAGAGTTTTGTATAGGTTATATAATTATTTAAGACCAATACAGAAATGCTGAAAAGGTTGTGGATGATTTAGAAAAATATTTAATTGTGGGAGGGTTCATATCTTTTCATCTTTATGTGTTCTTGTATATTTTTTTTCCCTGTTTACCACCCACAGGATATGTGAACGTGATGAGTTTATATTATGCTGATTTTTATATTGATTTTATCCTCATTTAATTGTGCTGGTGCTTTATTTGTCTGTTTTAACATGTGTAACTTTGGTGGGTTCTATTGGTACAATACAATATTCATTTTTTTTTTTTGTCATTTAGAGTTATTTCAAATATTTCATTGTTTTATGATTATTTTATACATTATGTTTTGTTCTTTTACATGAATACCTCTCTAACTCTGTCCCACCTGTTGTTTATTTCTTTTATTATAAGTCCATCATGATGCTTTAATTTTTATTGCCAACCATTTGCTCATTTAAATTTTTTCACCACTCACTCACTCTCTGCCATCACCCCAACTATCCTCATACTTTTACATATCATAAGCCATCTCACCCATCACCCCTAACACTTGCATCACCTCTCAGAGCATCTACGTGACCAGTGTGGTGGGTGGTGGGGCTGCCTCCTCGGCCCTCAAGGTGGGGGACAAGCTGCTACAAGTGGATGGCGTGGACTTGCGCACAGCTGATCTGCCCACGGCCATGTCCATCCTGAACAAGACCCTCAGTACTGTCAGTCTCATGGTGTCCCGCGTGCAGTGAGAACCAGAGACTAACCAACTTAACACTTCAAAAAAACAGACAGAAATATAGATAGAATTACACAGACAAGGAACTCTTCATACAAAGATTGGAAATTTACTTACTAATCAACTGAATACTTACTCTTTTTAAGAATTACAGACAGAAATACAGGAAGAGCTACACAGACATGGAACTCTTCAAAGGTCATACCATCAACCAAATGATTATTACTCCAAGATTGACGTGGTATTCCATTATATTCCTCTCACTGTATAATTTTATGTTTATTGGTTTGAACAGCTCCCAGCCCAGAGTGTAACACAAGGGAAATTTCCTAAGTTGGGCATTACAGCTTATACAGTTTATACATTCCTTGTGGTTGAAATGAGGTTGTATTCCATTAGAACTACAGCAAAAACTCTTAGTTAGTTTTGGAAGTAATTTCATATACATTCCAAAAGTATCATTTCCATTCCCATGTTACTTAGAGAAGCATTACACACAAAACAGTTGCAACAGTCAGCACAAAGCATCTCAGTGTTCATGTAGTGAGTAGGGCAACACAACACAATAACTATAGTATTCTTTGTACTTCAAGCCACCTTTTGTCAGTGGTCATAGCTCTGGCTCCTCTGAGTGTTAGAGGGATACCAGATTAGGAGAAACACTCACTAGAATAATCTAAGACTGGTTATTTAAGGAGAAATTGCAATGATGATGCACAATGTGTCAATTTCTCATGCCTCAGAATTGTGCCTTGAGATGACAGTTTGATCTGTGACTCGTTTTTTTGCAGCCATTCCATTTTTATGCAGCTTTGGGCAGGAGTGTCTTGCTGCTGGACAGTGCCACACAAGTACATGCACATGCCATGCCTTTCACTGCTGGGTGTGGAGCAGGTGCCATAGGAGGAGGTGGTGTCATGTTTTGTACATATAACCTACTCTCTGTGGTTGTATTTTGCTACTCTTTTATTACACAGGTAGCATAGTGTTTTTTGAGAACTTTTCACATGTTTACTGGGGAACACTGCTGATTCTTTGTTCCCTTTGGTACCACTTTGAATCACAACAAATGCCTTTTATTCCATTGCATTTTAGTACTGTGGTCAGGAAAGGAAGTAAGAAAGCTGTTGTTGGTGTGAAGAAGTTTAGCTTTGGGGCCCAGAGTCACTTAAACTTAGAAGCCAAGGTTTGTGTTAGCTGTTGTCTTTTCTCTCAAGCAGTCAGTGAAGGAACTTGAAATAGGTTGACATGTATGAGAAATTGTTTGCAGTGGTGCTTGTATAGTTCTTGCTTCTTACATTCCAACGAAAGGTTCTAAAGGTTCTGTGGGAGGCTGTGAATGAGGGACTGTCCTTCACTCACCATCTCATAACCCAGGTGCCATTGCCACTTAGAGGTGCAAGTTTTTTGGTGTTTGCTCTTGAGTGATTGTTAGTTGAGATCATAGGTTGATATCCAGCACATGCACACACAAACACATACATATCTGACTGATGTGCCTTCTTACTGAAACATTGAAGTACAAATTGTTTGGCACAAGTGTTTACCTGTCATGCCCTGAGGCATGCTGCTTTTGTGGTATTGGGAATTCTTTGATGTGTTAGATTCTTTGTTGTTTTGAGGAGAAACCCAAGTATTGCAAATGAGACAGCTGTGTATGTGTATAGACATAATTCTTGGTAGATATTTTAAACTGTATTTTGCACTTTGTAATTTTAAATGAATTTGGTACAATATGAAATAATTTTAAATTATTAGCAGTCATAGTATTGCAGTGCAGATGCCCATGTATATCTATAGAACTAATTCACAAATATTTAAATCTGCATCTGCACATTACCTCTATTTCAGATCAAACTTTTAATATATAAATTAATCTTAAACAATTAGCAGCATTCCAGAGTATTGCAAAGGAGACAGCTGTGTATGTATAGAACTAATTCATAGATATTTTATTCTGCATTTGCACGTTTACTACTATTTCAAATTAAACCTATATGAAATAGTAACAATTGGCAACATTCCATACACTGTAGAGTTTGTACTTCACCATAGAGATAGGCATTGGTTTGGTGGTGAGGACGAGAAGTGATAGCAGCTTTACACTGCACATTCCAGGGGGTTGTAGCTACCGGTGCTGTACTGGTGTTGTAGTAGAGTGTTAGTAAAGTGTAGTGAACAGTTTCTTGGATAAGTCTAGAAAGTTGTATATTTGATCTCAGTGTTGATGGACACGAGGTAGTGGGAGGAGCAGGTAGTGTTGTACTGCTGCAGTGTGCATGGCTGATGTGTCACTAGGACAGACAGGCAGCATGGACAGTTGTAATGAAGCCACAGTAGCTTGGAAATGTACACACACACAAACTCATAAGGTAATAATTTAACTGCAAAGTACAGAGGATAAAAGTATTTAATATTAATTGTATATTGTGACTGGTTTTATTGCAGCTTACATCTGCTTGGTAAATGCCTCATAAAATTCAAACATTCTCATTCTTTATTCTCAGAGTTTTTATATTAAGCTTAAGTAAATGTAAAATTTATTATTGTAGAAAATCTGCAGGCTTATGGAGGAAAATTTTTAGCCTACAATAAGGATACTCAAGATATCTATATATTTAAATTTTGTGCATAGAAGTTTTTCTTCATATATTATAGTTTATAGCTTTCATTATTTGACTGTGTGTTAAGGTGGAGGCCATGCTCACAGTGCCTCTTGCCTTGGCGTAACAGCTTCCTGTGTGGCACTGGTCATGGGGTCACTGTGAGGAGCAAGGAGGCCTGCACCACTTGAGGCTCTGTGCTGCCTCCAGCCTTTAATTATGTGTTGAGTTATTCATATTACCCTTCACATTATAATGGTATTCTAAAATTGGAATTCTGGTATTATTGTGGTGCAACTATTTCCACATGTGTATTTAATGGTGCAGCTTATCAGTTCTTATTTATCAAGTATAAATAGTATTGATGCAGCTTCATGTGAAAAGCAGAAATCAAGCCCTTTTTGTAACAGCAGTTTGAAATAATTATATTTATTACTCAATTTTCATATTTGTAAGAAGGACTTCCTTCATAGTTGCTATAGTGAAATATATATACCAAATAATTTATACTCTCCAGGTTGCTATTTTATCATAGTACAGAAAACAGCTTGTGTAATGTGTGTAGCTAATATAAAGGCTTTCAGGTCATAGGTAGAGGCTGCTCTATATAGTATTTACAAGCAGTATGCTTTAGTACCTCGCACTGTGCCCATGTTGACCCAAACATGGACACACAGTGCTTTGTTTATTTTCATGGTGGCAGGTTTTGGTTATGATTGAGGCAAATTTTGATCATCTTCACACAAATTGTACGACACTTGAGGGGATGTGTGATGGCATGATCAGTTTTGTGACATGCATTCCAGTCTGGCATTCCAGCAGAGGCCCTCCAGGATTAGTAAGGAGGGACTTGATCCTGCTGGAGGCAACCATCAGCCCTCCAACAATATATATATATATATATATATATATATATATATATATATATATATATATATATATATATATATATATATATATATATATATAAGACCGCTTTACTGTTTATTCTTGAGCCAGAAACAGATGTGAAGTCAAGTAGTGAGGGATGAGAGCTGCAGACACTTGACTGCTTTCTTTGATTTTGTCCTGAGCATGGATGATGGGACAGATCTCTTTAATTCAATGAGCAGGTTGAGGCACTGAAGGGCTTTTCCATGAGACTCAATGAAGGCAAGAAATGATTAGTAATGTAGGAAGTATAAATTATTTGATGGGTGAGATGATGAACCAGACAGCAGCCATAGCCAGAGTGTAGCTTTTAGTGTCGTTTAAAGTGTGTGAGAGGAAAAAAACTTTCTGCATCTCCATTGGCACTAAACCTTATCCTTCATTGATGAATTTGTAGATGTGCAGTTAGAAAAATTTATACACATATACCAATGCTTTATATTTTTTGTATTAGACTATAAATTAGTAGATTATATTTATTTTGAGATTTATTAGCATGTAGAAATTTAGAGAGACTTCCTGTAGGCTTTGTAACAGCAGGAATTATAATGCTCATTTTTTTTTTATATGAACAATGTGGATTATTGATATTTGACTGGAATTTTCCTGAGGTATGGAAGGGATATGTAGGTGTCATTAGACAATATCACCTTCCAACAAAGAAATAACATCCTCCAGACCCTTACCTTACCTAAACATCAGTGTCTTTTCATATTTTTAACCATCCATCTATTGCATTACCACAGCGCTGCATGAATTGTGATGTCAGGCACTTTCCCATCTCTCAATAACCTGATGCCATAGTAAGTTATTTTCCCCCATCTATCTTCTGCACACTCTCTTCATTGCTTTAGCCTGAAGTGATATGCTTTTTCTGCTTCTCAAGGCAATTCCAGAATACAAATGTACATGTAAACATTTCCTCATCTCATACAATCAAGTGGCTGTACTGGAAGCTATTGGGGGTTTTCAAGGGTGTTTTTATGATTCTAGTGATAGTTTAAAAAGATACCTGAATTATCAGTTGGAAAAACTCCCATGAAGACTTGATGAAACCTCTGTGTGGCCTTTGAAATAGTGTGGATGAGGGGAGAAAGTGTTAAAGAATATGAAGGTACCAAGTGTAGTGTAAGCAGTGGGCATCCTTGAGTCAAGAGGCAGCCGTGTTCCTCATTGTTTTTCATAATGAGCACGTTTTATTGGGATGTTTTCTTAACCTATTTTTAATGTGCAGTTTTACTAAGAAGGTAATGGCTGAAGTTTTATGTTTTTGATGTTTTTGTGTTTTCTGGTAACTTTCTTTGTACTTTTTTTTTTCTTTAATGAGCAGGTTTATAAGAAGTTAATGATGGGCTGTAATTACACGTTTTTTTGTCCATTTGTAATGATGCATTTTTTTGTACGAGTTGTATTGACAGTTTTTGTGGTTTACAGCTGAATCAGATGCATAAATTGCATACTTTGCATAGAATTATCTGTATTTTTTTATATTTTAGATATTTCAGAGGGAGTATGTTTTGATTGAGTTGTTTTCTTGCTCATATGAGTAGTTGTATCTATCTGTCTATATCTATCTGTCTATTAAGTTCCAGATGAGGAAAAAGGTGTATGTAGTCATTAGCTGTAAGGATAGCTAAGAGATATATAGATGCCACAGCTTCAGAATTGTGCTTAATTAGTGTAATGGACAGACCAGGAGAGTCTAAACGCCAATTATGTTATAACCAAAACACATATTCTCAAGATAGTAGGCAGCACAGGTCAGCTGGGGTTGAAATATTAGATGAGCAAAGCAGGAATGACCTAAACTAAAGCGGCAACTATAGAGAATGAGAAAATAGTGTCCATTCCTCTTATCACCACTAATGCTCCATGATTGACCCCAAAACACACCTGTCTGCATACCTGTCTGTTTTACCTGTTGTATTGTGTACCTGTGACCCACCCTCACCTACCCTGACCTCCCAGTGACCCAGGCTCAGAGGTCATGGTGCAGTGTTTCCTGGGAAGGAGATAAATATGCCTTGCTGTTGGTGACTTTTTGGAGTCGCTTAGGTGCCAGTGTTGCTGATACAGAACCCAGTGTGCTAGACCAGGTTGCTGCTGATGCACATGTTGACTTATTTTTTATTTAAAAAAAAATTTTTGTACATACACTTATTTTTGTCAGTTTTCTGTATCTGATTTATGAGGGATCTGATTCTTTTTTTTTTTTTATCCATTTCCCTGCCTCCTATTTAAAAATAAAAGGGAAATGGATTATTGCAATTTTTCAGACGATTTGTATATATTTTCCTGTATTTTTTTCTGTCGCTCTTTCCTGCTTTCTCAGTATTTAATTCATTCTCAGATAATTTGGTAATGACTGATTTTGTTTTGTTGTTTCATTTCTTTTTTGTTTCAAGTGAGATGTCATTGCATGACTTGAATATATGATTATGTATTTTTTATGGCTTGTTTGATTTAATTCTGCCTGACAACATTATTTTGCATTTTCTTGTGTGAATTTTTTTGCAGGCACTTGGCAGCTTTTGCACCTTCATATCAAGCATTGTGTTATTTTTCCCGCAAAGTTTCAGATTTTTCACCTGATGTTAACATCACATATTCTAATTCCCCATTCAAACTTGAGGGAAGGTGTAGTTGTGTCAGAAACCATATTCTTGTATTTGACCAGGACTTTCACAACCACAGGCAGACTCTTCTGGGTCAATAGGTTGTTCTTCCTTTGTGCTCCTTTGTGCTTCTCTGATGAGGCAGGTCAGCTTTCCCGACCTTGTACCCTTTCCCAGCACACACACGCACACACACACACACACAGTGGACTAGGTAAGACACACAATAAGAATGCTCTTATCATGTTCATTTCTCTTCGTTTATTCGAGTCATGCCAGTCGAGACAGGACTCGCAAGAATAATTTACAAAGCATGACACACAAAATATCAAATACAATACAATTTTGTGATATTATTTTTCGTGTTTTTTTTTTTTAAGTTAATACGAAAATATAAATTCTCAAACCTTATAATACTTCGTTTTAATACGAAAATATAAATTCTCAAACCTTATAATACTTCGTTTTTTAAAAATACTGAAAGCTCGGACGGGTTAACGTCTCAATGAGAGAAGTTCGTAAGGGTCGTGAGAGTTGTTGGGAGGATCGTAGAGAGGGGTTGGGGAATGAAGGGGAAGAGATAAGGAAATGAACCGTTTATCTCCTTATTTGCCGTAGCTGATGCCGCCTGTGGAGGAAAAATGGTTTTGGTTTAGCTACTGGACATTTCTGTGTGTGTGAGTGTGTGTGTGTGTGTATTCAGTATAAAGGATCAAGGTGAAATAAAAATATTGTTGGGCAGAAACGTGCTAAGCTTTAGTAAGTAAATGTCTCGATGATCAGTAATAGTCTAGAGGTGAACAAGTGTAACACTCGGAATACTGAACGAGTGACGTGTAGGAAGTGTGTGTGTGTGTGTGTGTGGATGGATATCTGTGTATCAAGCCTTGAAGGAAGGAGGAGAGCGTAGGAAGGAGGGAAGGAAGGGAGGAAGGTTATAGAAACATCTTGAAACACTCACCGTGACCACCGCCGATGCCGCCGCCATGGCCGCCGCCGAAACCTCCCTTGCCGCCGCCGAATCCACCGCCGAAGCCACCCTTGCCTCCACCGAAGCCGCCGCCGAATCCACCGCCATAACCACCACCAATACCGCCGCCATGGCCGCCGCCGAAGCTGCCGCCGCCATATCCGCCTCCAATGCCGCCGCCATGGCCGCCGCCAAATCCACCTTTGCCACCGCCGAATCCACCTCCGAAGCCGCCGCTGCCATATCCGCCGCCAATGCCACCGCCATGGCCGCCGCCAATGCCGCCGCCATGGCCGCCGCCGAAGCCGCCCTTGCCGCCGCCGATGATGATTGAGCCACCGCCGTACCCGCCGCCAATACCACCACCGTGGCCCCCGCCAAAGCCGCCTCCGTGGCCGCCGCCGAAGCCGCCACCGCCATAACCACCGCCGATGCCGCCGCCGATGCCGCCGCCGTGACCGCCGCCGTGGCCGCCACAGCTGACGGAGACGGCGACTAGGAGGAGAGCGACGCAGAGCCGAGCGAGACCCATCTGAGGGAGAAATAGGGAAATATGGAAGATTTAGTCATGGCGACTGAAAAGAAGATGCATAAAACACAATATAGTGGGTGTTAGTGGTTCCTCGCTGCTCCCACCTTTCCTATGCTGCAGGAGGCGGGGAAGTGTGAGGTGGTGGTGGTCATCAGGGCATTTATACTGGCGGCGAGGGGCGTGAAGGGCGGGAAGGGCGGGAGGTTGCATTGAAGGAGATGAAAGGGAAGCGAGGTCATTGGTAGATTTGCTCGTCGCTGGAGGAGAAATAAAACAATCGATGGATTTCCTCAGAGTCAGATGTTGTTTCACGTGACTGGCAGCGGCGACCGGCGACTCACCGGCCACTGCCATCATCACCATCACCGCCACCGTCACTGTCATCGCCTTGCACTCTTGTTCCTATTCGTACCAACAGGATTATTATTGGCATCTGTATCGTTATTGTCGTCCTTCTTCTGGTTCTTGTTCTTGTTCTCGTTTTCATACAACTGTTTTTTTCTTCTTCTTCTTTCTCATCATCATCATCATCATCATCTTCTTCTTCTTCTTCTTCTTCTTCTTCTTCTTCTTCTTCTTCTTCTTCTTCTTCTTCTATCTCTTCTTCTTCTATCTCTTCTTCTTCTTCTTCTTCTTCTTCTTCTTCTTCTTCTTCTTCTTCTTCTTCTTCTTCTTCCTACTACTACTACAATTACTACTACTACTACTACTACTACTACTACTACTACTACTACTACTACTACTACTACTGCTGCTGCTGCTGCTGCTGCTGCTGCTGCTGCTGCTGCTGCTGCTGCTGCTGCTGCTACTACTACTACTACTACTACTACTACTACTACTACTACTACTACCACTACTACTACTACTACTACACTTCTACTACTATTATTGCTATTATTATTATTATTATTATTATTGTCATCATCATCATCATCATTATCATTATCATTATCACCACCACCACCACCACCACCATCATTACGTGCACTAGTTACCAGAGCACACAGGAAGCCTCAAGGAGCAGCGCACCTCGCCAAGGGCACCTGCCATGGCTACTACAGGTGAACGTGAAGGTTAATGATAAGCGTTCGTGCCTGACGGTCGCCGCTCACTCAGACACCATCACCTCCATCAGTCCACCGCCAGGTACCATCGCACCAGCCAGAGCCTTCATCCCTTGCCATAGAGGAAGTTAAACAGTGAGAGTGTTAGATAGATAGGTAGTTGAATTGTTAGATTGTTTGGTAGTTAAATAGTTAGATAATTAAAAAGATAGATAGATAGATAGATGTTTATATAGTCAGATAGTTAAATTAATAAACGGTTGTTATTCCAAAGGTGTCATTTTAAGAAGAAACATTACGGAGAAACCCACAGACACACACACACACACACACACACACACACACACACACACACAACATCTACAGAAGAACACTGATAGCAATACCAAAAAGGGGAAACAAGAGGACACACCACATCCCAGCATAGCGAGTGACACCCCCTTGCAAATGAAACCCTCAGGAGAACACCACACGAAAAAGAGAAGCAGGGAGCACCACCATAACACACACCACCCTCAGAGAAACACGAACACCACACAAGGAAGAACCAGCATCACATACAGAGGAACACGAAGCACACACTAAACACTAATCCCCTCCAAAAAAAAAAAAAAAAGCCAATTCTGATTCTAACGGAAATATGTCTTATCTTATTTACTATACCATAATTAACCTTCAGTGCCAGTCTTAACCAACCAATGGAAAGATCCCTCAGATGGAGCACAGCCAATTAGAAGCTTAAGTCCTCTGCCGCAGGAATACATGAGTTTGCAGAACGTGAAGGGAAGAAGGAAGGAATGGGGGCAGTTGGGGGGAGGGGAGGCGGGGGGGGGATAAGGAACGGAGTGGTTTTGTGTGCTATAGAAAGGAATTTATGTGAGTTTGGGTGTTGTTGTTATTATTTGATAGATGATAGGTGTTGTTTAGTTGAATATTGATGGGTTAATTTGTTTATATATATCCATTTGTTTGTTTATCTATCTATCTATCTATTTATTTATTTTTTTTACGTACTTGCTCTATTTGTGTATTTAGATTATTTATTTATTTATTTATTTATTTATGGTTGATTTGTTTATACATCCATTTGTTTGTTTATATATCTATTTATTTATTTATTAATTCATTTATCTAATTTGTATATTTGTTTTTCTACTTGCTTTATTTGTGTATTTAGATTATTTATTTATTTATTTATCTATTTATTCAACCATTTATTTGTATATTTTTTTATATTTACGTGTTTGTGTATAAGGATTCTCTCTCTCTCTCTCTCTCTCTCTCTCTCTCTCTCTCTCTCTCTCTCTCTCTCTCTCTCTCTCTCTCTCTCTCTCTCTCTCTCTCTCTCTCTCTCTCACATTCTCACACCTTTGTGTTTGTTCAGGAAAGTTATGCTTGATTAACCTGAGTTGTGTGAAAGATGAAAGTAGTTGTAATTTTGCTGTCATTCTCTCTCTCTCTCTCTCTCTCTCTCTCTCTCTCTCTCTCTCTCTCTCTCTCTCTCTCTCTCTCTCTCTCTCTCTCTCTCTCTCTCTCTCAGTGACAAGTGTTTTTTACTTTTTATTTTTTTAGTCTCTCCCTTTCTCTTCTCATTTATGGCACTGTAATTCCCTCCACTTTTTAATCCATCTCACTTTTTTTTTTTTTTCTATCCCATTGTCATCACTTCATTCTCTTCCTGCCTGTCCATCTCACCACACTTTGGTTTCACTACTCTCACTGTCATCATTATTCATCTCCGTATGTTTTTCTTTTTTTGTCATTTCTTATCTATCATTATTTAATCTTCCCTTTTACCTTTTTTTTTTTAAATTTATTTTAGTATTACAGTAAAATCCCTCTCATCCGGCATTCGAGTATCCGGCAGCTTCAAGTATCCGGCACATTTTTTCCCGAGCCTTAATATCAATAAAAAATCAATGTATACTCATCAAATCGATTAAAATTCCCTCGCTAGGCATACTTTGTCCCCTCGCCACCAGAGCGCACTGCTTCGCGCCACCCGCGGCCCACTGCACTATGTTTACTCAGTGACTCAGTCCCGCGTGTGCACTGTTTATCGCCTGACGCCTTCATCATGCCTAAAGTTGTACAGTGTTAGTACAGTAGTATTGTGTGTTGGTGAGTGTGAGGTGGCAGCGCGGGTGGCGACGCGCGGCACGGCGATCAGCTGATCTTTGTTATGGTAAGATGCGTGAGTGTAGGATGGTGATTGTGGACATAATTTCACTTCTATTCAAGTATCCGGCAACTTCTGGTATCCGGCATGTCGGCGGTCCCGTTGATGCCGGATAAGAGGGATTTTACTGTATCAGTCACAGTTATCGAAGTATTGGTTTTATTCATCTTCGTATTCATCTTGTTATTCGTCTCAGGGTCATTATCTACTGTTATTCTTGTTTTTCTTGTTCTTGCTATTTATTTTAGGATCATTATGTACTGGTAATATCTTATTTTTTGTTATTCATCTTTCTTTTTATCAGTGTCATTCTGATTGTTTTAAAAGTTATTTATTTATTTCACTATCTTTTACTTTCTCTCTTTCGTTTACAGTCCGTTGCTACCGTTACTTTCATTACGCTGTATCTTACTCGTAGTTTGCGTACAGGCAGCATAACCTTACGTGCTTGACTTACGTAGAATTGTCCGGAGAAATCATCACCATCATCATCATCACCATCATCATCACTATCATCATCATCATTATTATCATCATTATTATCAACATTACCTTCATCGTTATTATCTTCCTCCTCCTCCTCCTCTTCATCATCATCATCATCACCACCACCACCACCACCACCACCACCACCACCACCACCACCACCAAAGGATGTATACATTTCTTTATGTTCTCCTTTCCCCGTCACATTTTTCCCCTTCCTCTCCTTTACTTTCCCAAATTTCACCCGGACGGGAAATAAGGCGGCTTTTCTGTGTTGCTTAAGGGATTAGGATCTGTCTGAGGTGGCGTTGGTATAAATGGACAGCAGCAGTAAGCAGGAGGATTGTGTTAGTTAGGTGCTAGTTTATAAGTAATAGCATAGGTATTAGATAGATGTGTACAAAAATATATATAGTCTTTACCTGGTTAACTGTGTGTGTGTGTGTGTGTGTGTGTGTGTTTTGGGTGAGGAGATGATATGCTGGAAATTGCTTCACACACACAGCCAAAAAAAAAAAGAAAGAAAGAAAAACACGAAAAAATAAGGAAGAGAGAAAGGGAAAGTTAATAAAAAATACAAAGAAATATAAATAAAAGTACAAATATAAAGTATGCAAACAAGTTAGAATAAGATAGAAAATAAGAGTCGTTGGGCACATCATGACAAACGTGGCGAGGGAGGGATGAATGAAGGGAGGGAGGGAGGCAGGGAGGGAGGAGTGAAAGGATGATGTGGTCAGAAAATACTTTATTTGCTCCTGAACCGTGAACACTTTGGAGACAGACGTGTAGGAGGAGGAGGAGGAGGAGGAGGAAAGAAGTGCTTTTTTTGGAGAGGGAGGCGTATTGGGTTCTTATTTTCTTCTTCTTCTTCTCCCTCTTCACCAGGGTCTAGTTGGGAGTGGAGAGGGTGAGGTACAGGAGCATCGTATGGTGGAGGTGACGAAGGCGAGTGGAGC
>NC_087170.1:13678994-13713994 GCF_035594125.1 Scylla paramamosain | reverse complement strand
GCCTCTCCTTGTTCGTGCTTCCTTTGGTGTAGGAGGAAAATATTATTGTACTTTCTTGTGTGACGGAAAAATGGGAGTATGAAAAGACGATAAAGAAAGCAAATTTATAGGCGGGGAAGGGAAAAAGAAAAAAAGACATCAAAAGATAAGGAATGGAAAGTGATAGGGAAGGATGAGGAAGAGGAAATGAAAGGAAAATGATGGAAAGAAATATAAGGATATGTTTATAAAGATAGTAAGAGAAGGACACGAGGCTGAGTGAATGACAGCAAGTGGTAAAGATACATGTTTTTATCACGGTTTTCTTTTTCTTTCCCTTTTCTTTCGTGTTAAAGGGAAAAATTACCGTGCTATTAAGATGAGGTGTTTGAAGACGACCGGGAGTGTGGGTACCTGTTTGGGCCAGCCTTTGTGTTCAGTTTTGTGTTTCATACAAGGACTGCCACGTGTAGGTCTGATGGCTTCTTGCAGCTTCCCTTATGTTCTTATGTTTTTATGTTATGTTCTCGTGCAGGCAGGTGTGTTGGTTCACTTTTTTGTCTCCTTTTTATGGAAGAAATGTTGTGAGTTTGAAAGTGAACGAGACAAGCAATGAAAAAGTCAGTAAGTTTGTATATAATTTATTGATTTCTTCGCCGGGAATCGAAAATGATCGACGGGAAGAAAATGAAGGTGAAGATGAAACGGTTGAAAATATGTTTCTTCTTTTTGGAAAACGTGCACGCACACATGTGCACGCACGCGCTCTCAGATGCACGCCTGGGCTGGATCTCTTTCGTTCAGGCGTTGTGGCGAAGAGGTGAAACAGATGTCTTACTTGCCGTATCCTGTGGGGGAAGAAGAGGGATGTGAGTGAGTGAATGAGTAGGTGTGTGTGTGTGTGTGTGTGTGTGTGTGTGTGTGTGTGTGTGTGTGTGTGTATGTGTGTGTGTGGGTGTGTGTGTGTGTGTGTGTCACTATGGACGCTCTATATAGCTTTCAAAAATAGTCAAGTTTAGATGTCTTACCGCTACTGAAGCCACCACCTCCGAAGCTGCCTCCGTGGCTGCCGCCGAAGCCGCCAAAGTTGCCGCCACCGAAGCTGCCGCCACCGAGGCTGCCGCCACCGAAGCTGCCGCCACCGTAGCTGCCACCGCCGAAGCTGCCACCTCCGAAGCTTCTGAATCCGCCACGTCGGCCGCCGCCGAAGCTTCCTCTTCCACCGTGGAAGCCGCCACCGAAGCCACCGCCGCCACCGCCGCCGCCGCCGCCGCCGTACCTGACACCTGGAGGAGCGAGGCGTTAGTCAGGGATTGCTGCTTACAGGGTATTGAATCACACCGCTGCGCCAGCGGGTGACTGTCGCAGCGCTGCTCTTCGCCGCTCTTTGATTACAAGTGTTCCCACAAGTTTCGTTTCCTTTAAGGAAACTTAAACAAGAATGTTACCCTCTTTGTTGTGTGTAACTTTTGTTTATACAAAATGTATGTTTTTTTTTTTTTTTTTTTTTTACCTCCAAAACCACCGCCGCCACCGCCGTGTCCACCCCCACAGCAGCCGCCGCCGCCAATACTGCCGGCGCTGACGCAGGCCACGACGAGGGCCAGGGCCAGGAGTGCGTGGATGGGTCTCATCTGTAATATCAAAGAAAACAAGAACACGTCATCACCAAACAAGATAATATGAACAGTGATGACAGTGAGGGACCGGCATGTGCCCTGTTGCCGTGCTCCCCGCAAGACAGTGGTTGGTGAAGGTGAGGAGAGCCGTGCGAGAGAAGGCTCCCTCTGAGTGACATTCGCCTCTGGGGCTGCACACTGGGTGTGTGTTGGAAAAAGAATTACAAAAGATAACAGAAGAGCAGCACACTCTCAGTTCCCTCCGAGGCTGCTTGACTGTACTACACTACCAACTTGTGAGAACAGATGAGGCAGCACTGAGGCGCCTCCTCCCCACGCCCTTCCCTCCTGCCGAAACTGACCGGGAAAGAAGCGATACTATGGCACGTTGAAAAGTAAATGTGATTTTTTGAATGGCTTGCAGAGTGCGTGTGATGCACACGTGCACCTGAGCGCTACCTTAGCAGTGGTTGTGTTTGCTCTTCGGCGAAGAAGCGACTGCCGAGCCTCGCCGCCGCCTCGCTATATATACCTGTTGCCGCGCCGCGTGACGCCGAGTGCTGGTGCCGAAGGTAGATGAGTCAAGATCGCGAGGGAAGGGAGGAAGAATTATGGACGAGTGAGAGAAAACGAGACGAAGGGAGGCCAAGGAAGGTGGCGGGAAAGTGTGGGGGTCACGGCAGACACGGACACACACACACACACACACACACACACACACACACACACACACACAGGGTGGCATGGATGAGAGGAAGAAACAGCCAAAATGGAAACACAAACCGGGTTGAGTCATGTTACCATCTGCCATGACTCTCACCACTGCTGTTGGTCAATGGGAAGTGTTCTGTCTGTTGGTTTCATCATTTTACGAGGCAAAGAAAAAAAAAATTGATTTCAGCATAACGGTGAGCGGAATTATGAACGTTTAACTGTGCGCCTTAAATGAGCTGACGTTATTTCCCGAGTGTTTTCCTGGTGGCGGCTTGGATTGGGAAATTTTACTCCACTGAGGCCTCACGCGGCGGCACGATGGGATGCAAATGGAGAGGGAGGGATATTATCTGCACTAATTATATGCCAACTCTTCCTCCTTCCTCTTGACTCTCTTACTTTATATAATCCTTACATTATTTTTACTTAATTACTTACCAAGCGTGACTCCTTCCTCTTGAATCACATACTTTATATAATCCTTACTTTATTTTCCGTGAATTACATACCAAGCGTGACTTTTTTTTTTCCGTGTCTCACTTTTTATAGTCCTTAATTCATTCACGCATATATTTAGGTAAAGCTAAAGAGATTACAGAGCGTTGAGTTAACCTGGAGTAGCCGGGAAGGTGACAAAGATGAATAGGCGTCAGGGAGTGGCTGAAGGAGATACGAAGTAGGGAGTGAGCGGGCATGGGCGGAGGAGAGCGTTAGGAAGTGAACCGATATGGGCGTTGGCAAGGGTACATGGGATGAGGATTAAGTGGGAGGTGGGTTTGAGTGGGCGGGACTGTTAGAATGCGTTGAGAGAGGTGGGTGTGAGAAGAAATGAAGGAGGTGAGGGATGGGGGTGAGAAAGTGAGCGGGAGTGTTTGAATGGTGCGTGAGATGGATGGAGATGAGAGTAAAGAAGTGGATGGGAGGAAGTGTTAGAATGGATGCATGGAGGTGGATTGAATTAGTGGTAAAGAAGTGGATGGGAGGAGGTGTTAGAATGGATGCTTGGAGGTGGATTGAATTAGTGGTAAAGAAGTGGATGGGAGGAAGTGTTAGAATGGATGCATGGAGGTGGATGGAGGTGATGGTAAGAACACAGGGGTTTTTATTCTTAACTCTTTCACTACTATATAATTTTCCTTTTAATCCTGAAGAACTTTCTAGTCTCTTATCTGTTTTAGTAAACTCTCTTAAATATTTCTATGATCATAAAAGGGCAACAAAATAAATCTCTTATTTCCTCATTGTCTGTAGAGTATTAATGGTAAAACGTTAAATAAAATACTCAGACATACAACCAAAGAACAAAAGCAGGCAGGCGGATCACAGGGCCATGGGACTAATGAACAAGGAAGCCGCATGCAAATCACCAAGCACTCATAAATAAAAACAGGAATAAAAATGAGGTTTTAGATAATTTCTATTCATTTCCTGTACACATTTGGACTTACTCTGTGTGTTTGTAGTTGGTTATCTCGTGTGACTTCTTTTGTCTGTGTACATTTTTTCCTTCTTTTAATGTTATTTTTTTCTTTTTCTTTTTTTATTTGCTGATAAGGAAAAGTTGACATTATGATTTCTTTTTCTATTTTTTTCCTTCATGTTCCTTCATTTAAATCTTTTCTGTGCTGTCCTGCGTATTGCTATTATCTTTATTGGTGTATAAGGAACATGAAACTTCATATCACTCACTATTCATTCCGTCTTCAAATTTTCTTTGTTTTCTTCGTCGTTGATCAGTTCAAGTCCTTTGTTTTTTTTTCACTGATTTTATACACAATATCTTCTTTATCATTGTTGAATTATTGTTTTTTGCGTATAAAGGAAAATTTGACATTATAATTTGTTTCTATTCCTTCCTTCACATTCTTTAATTGAAATATTTATCTTTGCTTTCATACATATTATCCCTTTCCATTTTTTTTGTATAAGAAAAATAAAACCATATCATTCAACATTCTTTCCCTCTTCACTATTGTTTCCCTCTCATCTTTCCTCGTTCTTCAATAAGGAAATGTTGATAAAGACAGTAGGAGATGGATACGTCTTGAAACAGCAAAGGAAGGAATATGATAAGGAGGAATGAAACAAAAAAAGAAAAGAAAAAAGAATGCGAAGGGATAGAAAGAAATATAAAGAAATGTTGATAAAGATAGTAAGATAGAAGGACTGCCACGTGTAGGTCTGATGGCTTCTTGCAGCTTCCCTTATGTTCTTATGTTCTTATGTCATGTTCTCGTGCAGGCAGGCGTGTTGGTTCACTTTTTTGCTTCCTTTTTATGGAGCAAATTTTGTGAGTTTGAAAGTGGACGAGAGAAGGAATGAAAGATTCACTAAGTTTGTATATTATTTATTGATTTCTTCGCCGGGGATCGAAAAGGATGGACGGGGAGAAAATGAAGGTGAAGATGAGATGGTTCAAAATATGTTTCTTCTTTTTGGAAAACGTGCACGCACACGTGTGCACGCACGCGCTCTCAGATGCACGCCTGGGCTGGATCTCTTTCGTTCAGGCGTTGTGGCGAAGAGGTAAAAGAGATGTCTTACTTGCCGTATCCTGTGGGGGAAGAAGAGGGATGTGAGTGAGTGAATGAGTAGGTGTGTGTGTGTGTGTGTCACTATATAGCTTTAAAAAATAGTCAACTTTAGATGTCTTACCGCTACTGAAGCCACCGCCTCCGAAGCTGCCTCCATGGCTGCCGCCGAAGCTGCCAAAGTTGCCGCCACCGAACCTGCCGCCACCGTAGCTGCCACCGCCGAAGCTGCCGCCACGTCCGCCGCCTCCGAAGCCTCCTCTTCCACCGTGGAAGCCACCGCCGCCGCCGCCGAAGCCTCCTCTTCCACCGTGGAAGCCGCCGCCGCCACCGCCGCCGCCGCCGAAGCCTCCTCTTCCACCGTACAAGCCGCCGCCGCCGCCAATACCGCCGGCGCTGACGCAGGCCACGACAAGGGCTAGGGCCAGGAGTGCGTGGATGGGTCTCATCTGTAATATCAAAGAAAACAAGAACACGGCATCACCAAACAAGATAATATGAACAGTGATGACAGTGAGGGACCGGCATGTGCCCTGTTGCCGTGCTCCCCGCAAGACAGTGGTTGGTGAAGGTGAGGAGAGCCGTGCGAGAGAAGGCTCCCTCTGAGTGACATTCGCCTCTGGGGCTGCACACTGGGTGTGTGTTGGAAAAAGAATTACAAAAGATAACAGAAGAGCAGCACACTCTCAGTTCCCTCCGAGGCTGCTTGACTGTACTACACTACCAACTTGTGAGAACAGATGAGGCAGCACTGAGGCGCCTCCTCCCCACGCCCTTCCCTCCTGCCGAAACTGACCGGAAAAGAAGAAATACTGTCACGTTGAAAAGTAAATGTAATTTTTTGAATGGCTTGCAGTGTGCGTGTGATGCACACGTGCACCTGAGCGCTACCTTAGCAGTGGTTGTGTTTGCTCTTCGGCGAAGAAGCGACTGCCGAGCCTCGCCGCCGCCTCGCTATATATACTTGTTGCCGCGACGCATGACGTAGCGTGCTGGTGCCGAAGAGAGGCGAGCCACGGTGGCGCGGGATGGGAGGGAGAAGGATGGAGGAGTGAGAGAAAATTAGATAAGGGGAGACCCAGCGAGGTGGTGGGAAAGTGGGGATCACGGCAGACACATGCATATACACACACACACACACACACACACACACACACACACACACACACACACACACAAGGGATGTCAAGGATGAAAGGAAGAAACAGCGAAAATGGAAACAGAAACCGGGTTGAACGAGGTTTCCATCTGCCATGACTCTCACCACTGCTGTTGGTCAATGCGAGGTGTTCTGCGTGTTGCTTTCATTTCACGAGGCAGGGAAAAAATTACTTGATCATAACGGTGAGCGGAAGCATGATCCTTTAACTGTGCGCCATGAATGACCTGACGAGTGTTTTCCTGGAGGCGGCCTTGGATTTGGAAATGTTACTTCACTGAAGCCTCACGCGGCGTCACGGTAGGATGCAAATTTAGAGTGAGGGATATTATCTCCACTAAGTACATGGCAACTGTACCTCCTTCTTGATTCCTCCTTCCTCTTGACTCACTTACTTTATATAATCCTTACATTATTTTTTTAAATTATATACCAAGCGTAACTCCTTCCTCTTGACTCATTTACTTTATGTAACCTGTACTTTATTTTCTCTGAATTACATACCAAGCGTGTCTCCTTCCGTGAAGGAATGGCTGAAGGAGATATGAATTAGACATGGGCGGGGGAGAGCGTTGGGAAGTGAACCGATGTGGGCGTTAAAAAAGGGTTGGTGTGGTTTGACTTTTGAGAGTGGGCGGAGATGGGCGTGAGGAAGAATACGGAGGGGATGAGTATTAAGTGTGAGCCATAATAGACAGAGATGGGTGTGAATGGGCGGGCGAGTTAGAATGGGTGGACGGAAGTGGGAGTGAGAAGAATTGAAGGAGGTGAGGCATGGGGGTGAGAAAGTGAACGGGAGTGTTTGAATGGTGCGTGAGATGGATGGAGATGAGAGTAAAGAAGTGTGGATGGGAGGAAGTGTTAGAATAAGTTGATGTGGGTAAGTGTTAGAAGAAGTGGATGGAGATGGATGCAGGTGAGAAGAAATAAGTGGATGGGAGTAAGTATTAGAATGGATGGATGGAGGTAAATGAAGGTAGTGGTAAAGAAGTGGATGGGAGGAAGTGCTAGAATAGATGGAGGTGGATGGAGGTGGTGGTAAGAAGACAAAGGTTTTTCTTCTTTACTTTTCCAATACTTCATATTTTTTCTTTTATCAATAACAACTTTTAGAGTCTTATCTTTTGTGGTAAACTCTGTTAAATATTTCTATATTCATAAGACGAGAAAATTAATCTAATTCTCTTATTGTCTCTTCCGGCCAATGCGTTGAGTCGTTCCTAAAAAAAAAACATTCACACGTACAAACAAAGGACAAAGGCAGGCAAGGGAATCGCAGGGCCGCGCGACTGTTGAACAAGGATGCCGCATGCAAATCACGGAGCACCCATAAATAAAAGCAAGAATAAAAATCAGTTCACAATTAATTTCTATTCATTCATTATTTATTTTTCTGAACATATTTGGACTTACCTTGTGTGTTTGTGTGTTTGTGTGTTTCTAGTTGGTTTTCTCGTGTGACTTCTTTTGTCTGTGTTTATTTTTTGCTTCTTTTATTAATGTTTTTTTTTTTGGGCTTGTAAGGAAAACTTGACATTATAAATTCTTCTTGTCTTGTTTTCTTTCATTTTCCTTCATTTAAGTCTTTTCTGTGCGTATCGCTATTATCTTCATTGGTGTATAAGAAACATGTAACTTCATATCCCTCAATATTCCTTCCCTCTTCAATTTTTCTTTGTGTTCTTCCTCCTTCATGAATTTTTTTTTTTCACTGCTTTTATGCACAATATTTTCTTTATTATTATTTAATTATTGTTTTTTGCGTATAAAAGAAAATATGACATCATAATTTCTTGTTTCTATTCTTTCTCCTTCACATTCTTTAATTAAAGTATTTAGCTGTGCTTTCATATATATTATTCCTTTCCATTTTTTTTTTTTGCATAAAAAATAAAACCATATCACTCAACATTCTTTCCCTCGTCACTATTGTTTCTCTCTCATCTTTCCTCGTTCTCGTTTCCTCGTTCAATATGGAAATGTTGATAAAGACAGTAGGAGATGGATAAGTCTTGAAACAACAAAGGAAGGAATATGATAAGAAAAAAAAGAAAAGAAAAAAGAATGCGGAGGGATAGAAAGAAATATAAAGAAATGTTGATAAAGACAGTAGGAGATGGATAAGTCTTGAAACAACAAAGGAAGGAATATGATAAGAAAAAAAAGAAAAGAAAAAAGAATGCGGAGGGATAGAAAGAAATATAAAGAAATGTTGATAAAGATAGTAAGATAGAAGGACTGCCACGTGTAGGTCTGATGGCTTCTTGCAGCTTCCCTTATGTTCTTATGTTCTTATGTCATGTTCTCGTGCAGGCAGGCGTGTTGGTTCACTTTTTTGTTTCCTTTTTATGGAGGAAATTTTGTGAGTTTGAAAGTGGACGAGAGAAGGAATGAAAGATTCACTAAGTTCGTATATTATTTATTGATTTCTTCGCCGGGGATCGAAAAGGATGGACGGGGAGAAAATGAAGGTGAAGATGAGACGGTTGAAAATATGTTTCTTCTTTTTGGAAAACGTGCACGCACACATGTGCACGCACGCGCTCTCAGATGCACGCCTGGGCTGGATCTCTTTCGTTCAGGCGTTGTGGCGAAGAGGTAAAAGAGATGTCTTACTTGCCGTATCCTGTGGGGGAAGAAGAGGGATGTGAGTGAGTGAATGAGTAGGTGTGTGTGTGTGTGTGTGTGTGTGTGTGTGTGTGTGTGTGTCACTATATAGCTTTAAAAAATAGTCAACTTTAGATGTCTTACCGCTACTGAAGCCACCGCCTCCGAAGCTGCCTCCATGGCTGCCGCCGAAGCTGCCAAAGTTGCCGCCACCGAACCTGCCGCCACCGTAGCTGCCACCGCCGAAGCTGCCGCCACGTCCGCCGCCTCCGAAGCCTCCTCTTCCACCGTGGAAGCCACCGCCGCCGCCGCCGAAGCCTCCTCTTCCACCGTGGAAGCCGCCGCCGCCACCGCCGCCGCCGCCGAAGCCTCCTCTTCCACCGTACAAGCCGCCGCCGCCGCCAATACCGCCGGCGCTGACGCAGGCCACGACGAGGGCCAGGGCCAGGAGTGCGTGGATGGTTCTCATCTGTAATATCAAAGAAAACAAGAACACGTCATCACCAAACAAGATAATATGAACAGTGATGACAGTGAGGGACCGGCATGTGCCCTGTTGCCGTGCTCCCCGCAAGACAGTGGTTGGTGAAGGTGAGGAGAGCCGTGCGAGAGAAGGCTCCCTCTGAGTGACATTCGCCTCTGGGGCTGCACACTGGGTGTGTGTTGGAAAAAGAATTACAAAAGATAACAGAAGAGCAGCACACTCTCAGTTCCCTCCGAGGCTGCTTGACTATACTACACTACCAACTTGTGAGAACAGATGAGGCAGCACTGAGGCGCCTCCTCCCCACGCCCTTCCCTCCTGCCGAAACTGACCGGGAAAGTAGCGATACTATGTCTCTTTGAAAACTAGATGTAATTTTTTGAATGGCTTGCAGAGTGCGTGTGATGCACACGTGCACCTGAGCGCTACCTTAGCAGTGGTTGTATTTGCTCTTCGGCGAAGAAGCGACTGCCGAGCCTCGCCGCCGCCTCGCTATATATACTTGTTGCCGCGCGGCGTGACGCAGCCTGCTGGTGCCGAAGGGAGGTGAGTCAAGATGGCGAGGGAGGGGAGGAGGAAGTATGGAAGAGTGAGAGAAAACGAGATGAGGGGAGGCCGAAGAAGGTGGCAGGAAAGTGTGGAGGGTCACGGCAGACAAGGATACACACACACGCACACACACAAACACACACACACACACACACACACACACACACACACACACACACACACACACACACACACACACACAAGGGGTATCAAGGATGAAAGGAAGAAACAGGCAAAATGGAAACACAAACCGGGTTGAGTCATGTTACCATCTGCCATGACTCTCACCACTGCTGTTGGTCAATGGGAAGTGTTCTGTCTGTTGGTTTCATCATTTTACGAGGCAAAGAAAAAAAAAAAAAGATTTCAGCTTAACGGTGAGCGGAATTATGAACGTTTATCTGTGCGCCTTAAATAAGCTGACGTTACGAGTATTTCCCGAGTGTTTTCCTGGTGGCGGCTTGGACTGGGAAATTTTACTCCACTGAGGCCTCACGCGGCGGCACGATGGGATGCAAATGGAGAGGGAGGGATGTTATCTGCACTAATTATATGCCAACTCTTCCTCCTTCCTCTTGACTCTCTTACTTTATATAATCCTTACATTATTTTTACTTAATTACTTACCAAGCGTGACTCCTTCCTCTTGAATCATATACTTAATATAATCCTTACTTTATTTTCAGTGAATTACATACCAAGTGTGATTTTTTTTCCGTGTCTCACTTTTTATAATTCTTAATTCATTCACGCATATATTTAGGTAAAGCTAAAGAGATTACAGAGCATTGAGTTAACCTGGAGTAGCCGGGAAGGTGACAAAGATGAATAGGCGTCAGGGAGTGGCTGAAGGAGATACGAGGTAGGGAGTGAGCGGGCATGGGCGGAGGAGAGAGTTAGGAAGTGAATCGATATGGGCGTTGGCAAGGGTACATGGGATGAGGATTAAGTGGGAGGTGGGTTTGAGTGGGCGGGACTGTTAGAATGCGTTGAGAGAGGTGGGTGTGAGAAGAATTAAAGGAGGTGAGGGATGGGGGTGAGAAAGTGAGCGGGAGTGTTTGAATGGTGCGTGAGATGGATGGAGATGAGAGTAAAGAAGTGGATGGGAGGAAGTGTTAGAATGGATGCATGGAGGTGGATTGAATTAGTGGTAAAGAAGTGGATGGGAGGAAGTGTTAGAATGGATGCTTGGAGGTGGATTGAATTAGTGGTAAAGAAGTGGATGGGAGGAAGTGTTAGAATGGATGCATGGAGGTGGATGGAGGTGATGGTAAGAACACAGGGGTTTTTATTCTTAACTCTTTCACTACTATATAATTTTTCCTTTAATCCCGAAGAACTTTCTAGACTCTCATCTCTTTTAGTAAACTCTCTTAAATATTTCTATGATCATAAAAGGGCAACAAAATAAATCTCTTATTTCCTCATTGTCTGTAGAGTATTAATGGTAAAACGTTAAATAAAATACTCAGATATACAACCAAAGAACAAAAGCAGGCAGGCGGATCACAGGGCCATGGGACTAATGAACAAGGAAGCCGCATGCAAATCACCAAGCACTCATAAATAAAAACAGAGTAAAAATGAGGTTTTAGATAATTTCTATTCATTTCCTGTACACATTTGGACTTACTTTGTGTGTTTGTGAGTTTGTGTGTTTGTAGTTGGTTATCTCGTGTGACTTCTTTTGTCTGTGTACATTTTTTCCTTCTTTTAATGTTATTTCTTTCTTTATTTATTTTTTGCTGATAAGGAAAACTTGACATTATGATTTCTTCTTGTATTTTTTTCCTTCATGTTCCTTCATTTAAGTCTCTTCTGTGCTGTCCTGCGTATTGCTATTATCTTTATTGATGTATAAGGAACATGAAACTTCATATCACTCACTATTCATTCCTTCTTCAAATTTTCTTTTTCTTCTTCCTCGTTCATGAATTCAAGTCCTTTTATTTTTCACTGCTTTTATACACAATATCTTCTTTATCATTGTTCAATTATTGTTTTTTGCGTATAAACGAAAATTTGACATTATAATTTGTTTCTATTCTTTTCTTCACATTCTTTAATTGAAATATTTAGTTTTGCTTTCATACATATTATCCCTTTCCATTTTTTTTGTATAAGAAAAATAAAACCATATCACTCAACATTCCTTCCCTCTTCACTATTGTTTCCCTCTCATCTTTCCTCGTTCTTCAATAAGGAAATGTTGATAAAGACAGTAGGAGATGGATACGTCTTGAAACAGCAAAGGAAGGAATATGATAAGGAGGAATGAAACAAAAAAAGAAAAGAAAAAAGAATGCGAAGGGATAGAAAGAAATATAAAGAAATGTTGATAAAGACAGAAAGATAGAAGGACTGCCACGTGTAGGTCTGATGGCTTCTTGCAGCTTCCCTTATGTTTTTATGTTCTTATGTCATGTTCTCGTGCAGGCAGGCGTACTGGTTCACTTTTTTGTTTCCTTTTTATGGAGGAAATTTTGTGAGTTTGAGAGTGGACGAGAGAAGGAATGAAAGATTCACTAAGTTTGTATATTATTTATTGATTTCTTCGCCCGGAATCGAAAAGGATGGACGGGAAGAAAATGAAGGTGAAGATGAGACGGTTGAAAATGTTTCTTCTTTTTGGAGAACGTGCACGCACACATGTGCACGCACGCGCTCTCAGATGCACGCCTGGGCTGGATCTCTTTCGTTCAGGCGTTGTGGCGAAGAGGTAAAAGAGATGTCTTACTTGCCGTATCCTGTGGGGGAAGAAGAGGGATGTGAGTGAGTGAATGAGTAGGTGTGTGTGTGTGTGTGTGTGTGTGTGTGTGTGTCACTATGGACGCTCTATATACCTTTGAAAAATAGTCAACTTTAGATGTCTTACCGCTACTGAAGCCACCACCTCCGAAGCTGCCTCCGTGGCTGCCGCCGAAGCCACCAAAGCTGCCGCCACCGAAGCTGCCGCCACTGTAGCTGCCACCACCGAAGCTGCCACCTCCGGAGCTTCTGAATCCGCCACGTCGGCCGCCGCCAAAGCCTCCTCTTCCACCGTGGAAGCCGCCACCGAAGCCACCGCCGCCGCCGCCGCCGCCGTACCTGACACCTGGAGGAGCGAGGCGTTAGTCAGGGATTGCTGCTTACATGGTATTGAATCACACCGCTGCGCCAACGGGTGACTGTCGCAGCGCTGCTCTTTGCCGCTCTTTGATTACAAGTGTTCCCACAAGTTTCGTTTTCTTAAGGGAAACTTGATTAAGAATGTTGCGCTCTTTGTTGTGTGTAGCTTTTGTTTATACAAAATGTATGTTTTTTTTTTTTTTTTTACCTCCAAAACCACCGCCGCCACTGCCGAATCCACCCCCACAGCAGCCGCCGCCGCCAATACTGCCGGCGCTGACGCAGGCCACAACGAGGGCCAGGGCCAGGAGTGCGTGGATGGGTCTCATCTGTAATATCAAAGAAAACAAGAACACGTCGTCACCAAACAAGATGATATGAACAGTGATGACAGCGAGGGACCAGCATGTGCCCTGTTGCCGTGCTCCCCGCAAGACAGTGGTTGGTGAAGGTGAGGAGAGCCGTGCGAGAGAAGGCTCCCTCTGAGTGACATTCGCCTCTGGGGCTGCACACTGGGTGTGTGTTGGAAAAAGAATTACAAAAGATAACAGAAGAGCAGCACACTCTCAGTTCCCTCCGAGGCTGCTTGACTGTACTACACTACCAACTTGTGAGAACAGATGAGGCAGCACTGAGGCGCCTCCTCCCCACGCCCTTCCCTCCTGCCGAAACTGAACGGGAAAGTAGCGATACTATGTCACTTTGAAAACTAGATGTAATTTTTTGAATGGCTTGCAGAGTGCGTGTGATGCACACGTGCACCTGAGCGCTACCTTAGCAGTGGTGGTGTTTGCTCTTCGGCGAAGAAGCGACTGCCGAGCCTCGCCGCCGCCTCGCTATATATACTTGTTGCCGCGCGGCGTGACGCAGCCTGCTGGTGCCGAAGGGAGGTGAGTCAAGATGGCGAGGGAGGGGAGGAGGAAGTATGGAAGAGTGAGAGAAAACGAGATGAGGGGAGGCCGAAGAAGGTGGCGGGAAAGTGTGGAGGGTTACGGCAGACAAGGATACACACACACACGCACACACACACACACACACACACACACACACACAAGGGGTATCAAGGATGAAAGGAAGAAACAGCCAAAATGGAAACACAAACCGGGTTAAGTCATGTTACCATCTGCCATGACTCTCACCACTGCTGTTGGTCAATGGGAAGTGTTCTGTCTGTTGGTTTCATCATTTTACGAGGCAAAGAAAAAAAAAAAAAGATTTCAGCATAACGGTGAGCGGAATTATGAACGTTTAACTGTGCGCCTTAAATGAGCTGACGTTATTTCCCGAGTGTTTTCCTGGTGGCGGCTTGGATTGGGAAATTTTACTCCACTGAGGCCTCACGCGGCGGCACGATGGGATGCAAATGGAGAGGGAGGGATATTATCTGCACTAATCATATGCCAACTCTTCCTCCTTCCTCTTGACTCTCTTACTTTATATAATCCTTACATTATTTTTACTTAATTACTTACCAAGCGTGACTCCTTCCTCTTGAATCACATACTTTATATAATCCTTACTTTATTTTCCGTGAATTACATACCAAGCGTGACTTTTTTTTCCGTGTCTCACTTTTTATAATCCTTAATTCATTCACGCATATATTTAGGTAAAGCTAAAGAGATTACAGAGCGTTGAGTTAACCTGGAGTAGCCGGGAAGGTGACAAAGATGAATAGGCGTCAGGGAGTGGCTGAAGGAGATACGAAGTAGGGAGTGAGCGGGCATGGGCGGAGGAGAGCGTTAGGAAGTGAACCGATATGGGCGTTGGCAAGGGTACATGGGATGAGGATTAAGTGGGAGGTGGGTTTGAGTGGGCGGGACTGTTAGAATGCGTTGAGAGAGGTGGGTGTGAGAAGAAATGAAGGAGGTGAGGGATGGGGGTGAGAAAGTGAGCGGGAGTGTTTGAATGGTGCGTGAGATGGATGGAGATGAGAGTAAAGAAGTGGATGGGAGGAAGTGTTAGAATGGATGCATGGAGGTGGATTGAATTAGTGGTAAAGAAGTGGATGGGAGGAGGTGTTAGAATGGATGCTTGGAGGTGGATTGAATTAGTGGTAAAGAAGTGGATGGGAGGAAGTGTTAGAATGGATGCATGGAGGTGGATGGAGGTGATGGTAAGAACACAGGGGTTTTTATTCTTAACTCTTTCACTACTATATAATTTTCCTTTTAATCCTGAAGAACTTTCTAGTCTCTTATCTGTTTTAGTAAACTCTCTTAAATATTTCTATGATCATAAAAGGGCAACAAAATAAATCTCTTATTTCCTCATTGTCTGTAGAGTATTAATGGTAAAACGTTAAATAAAATACTGAGACATACAACCAAAGAACAAAAGCAGGCAGGCGGATCACAGGGCCATGGGACTAATGAACAAGGAAGCCGCATGCAAATCACCAAGCACTCATAAATAAAAACAGGAATAGAAATGAGGTTTTAGATAATTTCTATTCATTTCCTGTACACATTTGGACTTACTCTGTGTGTTTGTAGTTGGTTATCTCGTGTGACTTCTTTTGTCTGTGTACATTTTTTCCTTCTTTTAATGTTATTTTTTTCTTTTTCTTTTTTTATTTGCTGATAAGGAAAAGTTGACATTATGATTTCTTTTTCTATTTTTTTCCTTCATGTTCCTTCATTTAAATCTTTTCTGTGCTGTCCTGCGTATTGCTATTATCTTTATTGGTGTATAAGGAACATGAAACTTCATATCACTCACTATTCATTCCGTCTTCAAATTTTCTTTGTTTTCTTCGTCGTTGATCAGTTCAAGTCCTTTGTTTTTTTTTCACTGATTTTACACACAATATCTTCTTTATCATTGTTGAATTATTGTTTTTTGCGTATAAAGGAAAATTTGACATTATAATTTGTTTCTATTCCTTCCTTCACATTCTTTAATTGAAATATTTATCTTTGCTTTCATACATATTATCCCTTTCCATTTTTTTTGTATAAGAAAAATAAAACCATATCATTCAACATTCTTTCCCTCTTCACTATTGTTTCCCTCTCATCTTTCCTCGTTCTTCAATAAGGAAATGTTGATAAAGACAGTAGGAGATGGATACGTCTTGAAACAGCAAAGGAAGGAATATGATAAGGAGGAATGAAAAAAAAAAGAAAAAGAAAAAAGAATGCGAAGGGATAGAAAGAAATATAAAGAAATGTTGATAAAGATAGTAAGATAGAAGGACTGCCACGTGTAGGTCTGATGGCTTCTTGCAGCTTCCCTTATGTTCTTATGTTCTTATGTCATGTTCTCGTGCAGGCAGGCGTGTTGGTTCACTTTTTTGTTTCCTTTTTATGGAGGAAATTTTGTGAGTTTGAAAGTGGACGAGAGAAGGAATGAAAGATTCACTAAGTTTGTATATTATTTATTGATTTCTTCGCCGGGGATCGAAAAGGATGGACGGGGAGAAAATGAAGGTGAAGATGAGATGGTTCAAAATATGTTTCTTCTTTTTGGAAAACGTGCACGCACACATGTGCACGCACGCGCTCTCAGATGCACGCCTGGGCTGGATCTCTTTCGTTCAGGCGTTGTGGCGAAGAGGTAAAAGAGATGTCTTACTTGCCGTATCCTGTGGGGGAAGAAGAGGGATGTGAGTGAGTGAATGAGTAGGTGTGTGTGTGTGTGTGTGTGTGTGTGTGTCACTATATAGCTTTAAAAAATAGTCAACTTTAGATGTCTTACCGCTACTGAAGCCACCGCCTCCGAAGCTGCCTCCATGGCTGCCGCCGAAGCTGCCAAAGTTGCCGCCACCGAACCTGCCGCCACCGTAGCTGCCACCGCCGAAGCTGCCGCCACGTCCGCCGCCTCCGAAGCCTCCTCTTCCACCGTGGAAGCCGCCACCGAAGCCACCGCCGCCGCCGCCGCCGAAGCCTCCTCTTCCACCGTGGAAGCCGCCGCCGCCACCGCCGCCGCCACCGAAGCCTCCTCTTCCACCGTACAAGCCGCCGCCGCCGCCAATACCGCCGGCGCTGACGCAGGCCACGACAAGGGCTAGGGCCAGGAGTGCGTGGATGGGTCTCATCTGTAATATCAAAGAAAACAAGAACACGGCATCACCAAACAAGATAATATGAACAGTGATGACAGTGAGGGACCGGCATGTGCCCTGTTGCCGTGCTCCCCGCAAGACAGTGGTTGGTGAAGGTGAGGAGAGCCGTGCGAGAGAAGGCTCCCTCTGAGTGACATTCGCCTCTGGGGCTGCACACTGGGTGTGTGTTGGAAAAAGAATTACAAAAGATAACAGAAGAGCAGCACACTCTCAGTTCCCTCCGAGGCTGCTTGACTGTACTACACTACCAACTTGTGAGAACAGATGAGGCAGCACTGAGGCGCCTCCTCCCCACGCCCTTCCCTCCTGCCGAAACTGAACGGGAAAGAAGGGATACTATGGCACGGTGAAAAGTAAATGTAATTTTTTGAATGGCTTGCAGTGTGCGTGTGATGCACACGTGCACCTGAGCGCTACCTTAGCAGTGGTGGTGTTTGCTCTTCGGCGAAGAAGCGACTGCCGAGCCTCGCCGCCGCCTCGCTATATATACTTGTTGCCGCGACGCATGACGTAGCGTGCTGGTGCCGAAGGGAGGCGAGTCACGGTGGCGCGGTAAGGAAGGAGGAAGTATGGAGTGAGATAAAACGAGATGAGGGGAGGCAGAAGAAGGTGGCAGGAAAGTGTGGGGGTCACGGCAGACACGGACACACACACACACACACACACACACACACACACACACACACACACACACACACACACACAGGGTGGCATGGATGAGAGGAAGAAACAGCCAAAATGGAAACACAAACCGGGTTGAGTCATGTTACCATCTGCCATGACTCTCACCACTGCTGTTGGTCAATGGGAAGTGTTCTGTCTGTTGGTTTCATCATTTTACGAGGCAAAGAAAAAAAAAAATGATTTCAGCATAACGGTGAGCGGAATTATGAACGTTTAACTGTGCGCCTTAAATGAGCTGACGTTATTTCCCGAGTGTTTTCCTGGTGGCGGCTTGGATTGGGAAATTTTACTCCACTGAGGCCTCACGCGGCGGCACGATGGGATGCAAATGGAGAGGGAGGGATATTATCTGCACTAATTATATGCCAACTCTTCCTCCTTCCTCTTGACTCTCTTACTTTATAATTATAATCCTTACATTATTTTTACTTAATTACTTACCAAGCGTGACTCCTTCTTCTTGAATCACATACTTTATATAATCCTTACTTTATTTTCAGTGAATTACATACTAAGCGTGATTTTTTTCCGTGTTTCACTTTTTATAATTCTTAATTCATTCACGCATATATTTAGGTAAAGCTAAAGAGATTATAGAGTATTGGGCTAACCTGGAGTAGCCGGGAAGCTGACAAAGATGAATAGGCGTCAGGGAGTGGCTGAAGGAGATACGAGGTAGGGAGTGAGCGGGCATGGGCGGAGGAGAGAGTTAGGAAGTGAATCGATATGGGCGTTGGCAAGGGTACATGGGATGAGGATTAAGTGGGAGGTGGGTTTGAGTGGGCGGGACTGTTACAATGCATTGAGAGAGGTGGGTGTGAGAAGAATTGAAGGAGGTGAGGGATGGGGGTGAGAAAGTAAGCGGGAGTGTTTGAATGGTGCGTGAGATGGATGGAGGTGAGAGTGAAGAAGTGGATGGGAGGAAGTGTTAGAATGGATGCATGGAGGTGGATGGAGGTGATGGTAAGAACACAGGGGTTTTTATTCTTAACTCTTTCACTACTATATAATTTTCCTTTAATCCTGAAGAACTTTCTAGTCTGTCATCTCTTGTAGTAAACTCTCTTAAATATTTCTATGATCATAAAAGGGCAACAAAATAAATCTCTTATTTCCTCATTGTCTGTAGAGTATTAATGGTAAGACGTTAAATAAAATACTGAGACATACAACCAAAGAACAAAAGCAGGCAGGCGGATCACAGGGCCATGGGACTAATGAACAAGGAAGCCGCATGCAAATCACCAAGCACTCATAAATAAAAACAGGAGTAAAAATGAGGTTTTAGATAACTTCTATTCATTTCCTGTACACATTTGGACTTACTTTGTGTGTTTGTGAGTTTGTGTGTTTGTAGTTGGTTATCTCGTTTGACTTCGTTTGTCTGTGTACATTTTTGCCTTCTTTTAATGTTATTTTTATTTATTTATTATTTTGCTGATAAGGAAAACTTGCCATTATAATTTCTTGTTGTGTTTTTTCCTTCATGTTCCTTCATTTAAGTCTTTTCTGTGCTGTCCTCCGTATCGCTATTATCTTTATTGGTGTATAAGGAACATGAAGCTTCATATCATTCACTTTTCATTCTCTCTTCAGATTTTCTGTGTTCTTCCTCGTTCATCAGTTAAGAAAATAAGAACATAAGAAATAAGGGAAGGTGCAAGAAGCCACCAGGCTTACACGCGGCAGTCCCTGTTTGAAACATACCCACCTATTTCCACCTATCATCCCCATCCATAAACCCGTCTAATCTTCTCTTGAAGCTCTTCAATGTCCTAGCACTAACAACGTGATTATTGAGTCCGTTCCACTCATCTACCATTCTATTTGAGAACCAATTTCATCCTATCTCTTTCCTAAACCTAAATTTTTAACGCTTTAACCTGTTATTTCTTGTTGAATCCTGGTTCCTGATCCTAAGAATTTTGCTTACATCCCTATTGTTATAACCCTTATAGCACTTAAAGACTTCTATCACATATCTGTAAAGAATGTAAATTTAACAGCTTCAATCTCGTCTCGTAAGGAATACTCCTCATCCCCTGTATCCTTTTAGTCATTCTCCTTTGTACTGATTCTAATACACCTATATCTTTCCTGTAATTGCACAACGTAGTCTAGATGAGGTGTGACCAGCGCCAAGTATAACTTTAATATTACTTCGGGCCTTCTACTTTCAACACTCCTAAAAATGAATCGTAATTCCTTATTTACTTTGTTTTTGGCCTCTATGCATTGTTTTCCTACACGAAGTTCAGAGCTAACTATATCTCCTAAATCTTTCTCGTACCCTGTACTTACCAGAGTTTCGTTGTTTAATGTGTACCTACTGTGTGGGTTTCCTCTACCTACGCTAAGTATTTTGCATTTGTTAACAATAAACTGCATTTGCCATCTGTTCGTCCATTCTTTCATCCTATCTAAATCTGCCTGTAAGGCGATGGCATCCGATTCTGACCTAAATAATGTACCTATCTTTGTGTCATCCGCAAATTTACTAACATCACTACTAATTCCACTATCAAATCATTGATATATATCAAAAAGAAGAATGGCTCTAATACTGATCCCTGTGGCACTCCACTAATTACATTTTTCAAGTTCTTTTTTTTCACTGCTTTTATGCACAATATTTTTTCTATTATTGTTCAGTTATTGTTTTATGCGTATAAAGGAAAATTTGACATCATAATTTCTTGTTTCTATTCTTTTTCCTTCACATTCTTTAATTAAAGTATTTAGCTGTGCTTTCATATATATTATTCCTTTCCATTTTTTTTTGCATAAAAAATAAAACCATATCACTGAACATTCCTTCCCTCTTCACTATTGTTTCCCTCTCATCTTTCCTCGTTCTTCAATATAGAAATGTTGATAAAGACAGTAGGAGATGGATACGTCTTGAAACAACAAAGGAAGGAATATGATAAGGAGGAATGATAAAAAAAAAGAAAAAAGAATGCGGAGGTATAGAAAGAAATATGAAGAAATGTTGATAAAGATAGTAAGATAGAAGGACTGCCACGTGTAGGTCTGATGGCTTCTTGCAGCTTCCCTTATGTTCTTATGTTCTTATGTCATGTTCTCGTGCAGGCAGGCGTGTTGGTTCACTTTTTTGTTTCCTTTTTATGGAGGAAATTTTGTGAGTTTGAAAGTGGACGAGAGAAGGAATGAAAGATTCACTAAGTTTGTATATAATTTATTGATTTCTTCGCCGGGAATCGAAAAGGATGGACGGGGAGAAAATGAAGGTGAAGATGAGACGGTTGAAAATGTTTCTTCTTTTTGGAAAACGTGCACGCACACATGTGCACGCACGCGCTCTCAGATGCACGCCTGGGCTGGATCTCTTTCGTTCAGGCGTTGTGGCGAAGAGGTGAAAGAGATGTCTTACTTGCCGTATCCTGTGGGGGAAGAAGAGGGATGTGAATGAGTGAATGAGTAGGTGTGTGTATGTGTGTGTGTGTGTGTGTGTGTGTGTGTGTGTGTGTGTGTGTGTCACTATGGACGCTCTATATAGCTTTGAAAAATAGTCAACTTTAGATGTCTTACCGCTATTGAAGCCACCGCCTCCGAAGCTGCCTCCGTGGCTGCCGCCGAAGCTACCAAAGCTGCCGCCACCGAAGCTGCCGCCACTGTAGCTGCCACCACCGAAGCTGCCACCTCCGAAGCTTCTGAATCCGCCACGTCGGCCGCCGCCAAAGCCTCCTCTTCCACCGTGGAAGCCGCCACCGAAGCCACCGCCGCCGCCGCCGCCGCCGTACCTGACACCTGGAGGAGCGAGGCGTTAGTCAGGGATTGCTGCTTACAGGGCATTGAATCACACCGCTGCGCCAGCGGGTGACTGTTGCAGCGCTGCTCTTCGCCGCTCTTTGATTACAAGTGTTCCCACAAGTTTCGTTTTCTTAAGGGAAACTTAAACAAGAATGTTACCCTCTTTGTTGTGTGTAGCTTTTGTTTATACAAAATGTATGTTTTTTTTTTTTTTTTTTTTACCTCCAAAACCACCGCCGCCACCGCTGAATCCACCCCCACAGCAGCCGCCGCCGCCAATACTGCCGGCGCTGACGCAGGCCACGACGAGGGCCAGGGCCAGGAGTGCGTGGATGGGTCTCATCTGTAATATCAAAGAAAACAAGAACACGTCATCACCAAACAAGATAATATGAACAGTGATGACAGTGAGGGACCGGCATGTGCCCTGTTGCCGTGCTCCCCGCAAGACAGTGGTTGGTGAAGGTGAGGAGAGCCGTGCGAGAGAAGGCTCCCTCTGAGTGACATTCGCCTCTGGGGCTGCACACTGGGTGTGTGTTGGAAAAAGAATTACAAAAGATAACAGAAGAGCAGCACACTCTCAGTTCCCTCCGAGGCTGCTTGACTGTACTACACTACCAACTTGTGAGAACAGATGAGGCAGCACTGAGGCGCCTCCTCCCCACGCCCTTCCCTCCTGCCGAAACTGACCGGGAAAGTAGCGATACTATGTCTCTTTGAAAACTAGATGTAATTTTTTGAATGGCTTGCAGTGTGCGTGTGATGCACACGTGCACCTGAGCGCTACCTTAGCAGTGGTGGTGTTTGCTCTTCGGTGAAGAAGCGACTGCCGAGCCTCGCCGCCGCCTCGCTATATATACTTGTTGCCGCGCGGCGTGACGCAGCCTGCTGGTGCCGAATGGAGGTGAGTCAAGATGGCGAGGGAGGGGAGGAGGAAGTATGGAGGAGTGAGAGAAAACGAGATGAGGGGAGGCCGAAGAAGGTGGCGGGAAAGTGTGGAGAGTCACGGCAGACAAAGACACACACACACGCACACACACACACACACACACACACACACACACACACACACACACACACACACACACACACACACACACACACACACACAGGGTGGCATGGATGAGAGGAAGAAACCGCCAAAATGGAAACACAAACCGGGTTGAGTCATGTTACCATCTGCCATGACTCTCACCACTGCTGTTGGTCAATGGGAAGTGTTCTGTCTGTTGGTTTCATCATTTTACGAGGCAAAGAAAAAAAAAAAAAAAGATTTCAGCATAACGGTGAGCGGAATTATGAACGTTTAACTGTGCGCCTTAAATGAGCTGACGTTATTTCCCGAGTGTTTTCCTGGTGGCGGCTTGGATTGGGAAATTTTACTCCACTGAGGCCTCACGCGGCGGCACGATGGGATGCAAATGGAGAGGGAGGGATATTATCTGCACTAATTATATGCCAACTCTTCCTCCTTCCTCTTGACTCTCTTACTTTATATAATCCTTACATTATTTTTACTTAATTACTTACCAAGCGTGACTCCTTCCTCTTGAATCATATACTTAATATAATCCTTACTTTATTTTCAGTGAATTACATACCAAGTGTGACTTTTTTCCGTGTCTCACTTTTTATAATTCTTAATTCATTCACGCATATATTTAGGTAAAGCTAAAGAGATTACAGAGCATTGAGTCAACCTGGAGTAGCCGGGAAGGTGACAAAGATGAATAGGCGTCAGGGAGTGGCTGAAGGAGATACGAGGTAGGGAGTGAGCGGGCATGGGCGGAGGAGAGAGTTAGGAAGTGAATCGATATGGGCGTTGGCAAGGGTACATGGGATGAGGATTAAGTGGGAGGTGGGTTTGAGTGGGCGGGACTGTTAGAATGCATTGAGAGAGGTGGGTGTGAGAAGAATTGAAGGAGGTGAGGGATGGGGGTGAGAAAGTAAGCGGGAGTGTTTGAATGGTGCGTGAGATGGATGGAGGTGAGAGTGAAGAAGTGGATGGGAGGAAGTGTTAGAATGGATGCATGGAGGTGGATTGAATTAGTGGTAAAGAAGTGGATGGGAGGAAGTGTTAGAATGGATGCATGGAGGTGGATGGAGGTGATGGTAAGAACACAGGGGTTTTTATTCTTAACTCTTTCACTACTATATAATTTTCCTTTTAATCCTGAAGAACTTTCTAGTCTCTTATCTGTTTTAGTAAACTCTCTTAAATATTTCTATGATCATAAAAGGGCAACAAAATAAATCTCTTATTTCCTCATTGTCTGTAGAGTATTAATGGTAAAACGTTAAATAAAATACTGAGACATACAACCAAAGAACAAAAGCAGGCAGGCGGATCACAGGGCCATGGGACTAATGAACAAGGAAGCCGCATGCAAATCACCAAGCACTCATAAATAAAAACAGGAGTAAAAATGAGGTTTTAGATAATTTCTATTCATTTCCTGTACACATTATGACTTACTTTGTGTGTTTGTGAGTTTGTGTGTTTGTAGTTGGTTATCTCGTTTGACTTCGTTTGTCTGTGTACATTTTTGCCTTCTTTTAATGTTATTTTTATTTATTTTTTTTTGCTGATAAGGAAACCTTGCCATTATAATTTCTTCTTGTGTTTTTTCCTTCATGTTCCTTCATTTAAGTCTTTTCTGTGCTGTCCTGCGTATTGCTATTATCTTTATTGATGTATAAGGAACATGAAACTTCATATCACTTACTATTCATTCCCTCTTCAAATTTTTTTTTGTCTTCTTCCTCGTTCATGAATTCAATTCTTTTTTCACTGCTTTTATGCACAATATTTTCTTAATTTTTGTTCAATTATTGGTTTTTGCGTATAAAGGAAAATGTGACATCATAATTTCTTGTTTCTATTCTTTTTCCTTCACATTCTTTTATTAAAGTATTTAGCTGTGCTTTCATATATATTAATCCTTTCCATTTTTTTTTTTTGCATAAAAAATAAAACCATGTCACTCAACATTCTTTCCCTCTTCACTGTTCTTTCCCTCTCATCTTTCCTCGTTCTTCAATAAGGAAATGTTGAAAAAGACAGTAGGAAATGGATACGTCTTGAAACAACGAAGGAAGGAATATGATAAGGAGGAATGAAAAAAAAGAAAAAAGAATGCGGAGGGATAGAAAGAAATATAAAGAAATGTTGATAAAGATAGTAAGATAGAAGGACTGCCACGTGTAGGTCTGATGGCTTCTTACAGCTTCACTTATGTTCTTATGTTCTTATGTCATGTTCTCGTGCAGGCAGGCGTGTTGGTTCACTTTTTTGTTTCCTTTTTATGGAGGAAATTTTGTGAGTTTGAAAGTGGACGAGAGAAGGAATGAAAGATTCACTAAGTTTGTATATAATTTATTGATTTCTTCGCCGGGGATCGAAAAGGATGGACGGGGAGAAAATGAAGGTGAAGATGAGACGGTTGAAAATGTTTCTTCTTTTTGGAAAACGTGCACGCACACATGTGCACGCACGCGCTCTCAGATGCACGCCTGGGCTGGATCTCTTTCGTTCAGGCGTTGTGGCGAAGAGGTAAAACAGATGTCTTACTTGCCGTATCCTGTGGGGGAAGAAGAGGGATGTGAGTGAGTGAATGAGTAGGTGTGTGTGTCTGTGTGTGTGTGTGTGTGTGTGTGTGTGTGTGTGTGTGTGTGTGTGTGTGTGTGTGTGTGTGTCACTATGGACGCTCTATATACCTTTGAAAAATAGTCAGCTTTAGATGTCTTACCGCTACTGAAGCCACCACCTCCGAAGCTGCCTCCGTGGCTGCCGCCGAAGCCACCAAAGCTGCCGCCACCGAAGCTGCCGCCACTGTAGCTGCCACCACCGAAGCTGCCACCTCCGAAGCTTCTGAATCCGCCACGTCGGCCGCCGCCAAAGCCTCCTCTTCCACCGTGGAAGCCGCCACCGAAGCCACCGCCGCCGCCGCCGCCGCCGTACCTGCCACCTGGAGGAGCGAGGCGTTAGTCAGGGATTGCTGCTTACAGGGCATTGAATCACATTGCTACGCCAGCGGGTGACTGTCGCAGTGCTGCTCTTCGCCGCTCTTTGATTACAAGTGTTCCCACAAGTTTCGTTTCCTTAAGGGAAACTTAAACAAGAATGTTACCCTCTTTGTTGTGTGTAACTCTTGTTTATACAAAATGTATGTTTTTTTTTTTTTTTTTTTTACCTCCAAAACCACCGCCGCCACCGCTGAATCCACCCCCACAGCAGCCGCCGCCGCCAATACTGCCGGCGCTGACGCAGGCCACGACGAGGGCCAGGGCCAGGAGTGCGTGGATGGGTCTCATCTGTAATATCAAAGAAAACAAGAACACGTCATCACCAAACAAGATAATATGAACAGTGATGACAGTGAGGGACCGGCATGTGCCCTGTTGCCGTGCTCCCCGCAAGACAGTGGTTGGTGAAGGTGAGGAGAGCCGTGCGAGAGAAGGCTCCCTCTGAGTGACATTCGCCTCTGGGGCTGCACACTGGGTGTGTGTTGGAAAAAGAATTACAAAAGATAACAGAAGAGCAGCACACTCTCAGTTCCCTCCGAGGCTGCTTGACTGTACTACACTACCAACTTGTGAGAACAGATGAGGCAGCACTGAGGCGCCTCCTCCCCACGCCCTTCCCTCCTGCCGAAACTGACCGGGAAAGAAGCGATACTATGGCACGTTGAAAAGTAAATGTGATTTTTTGAATGGCTTGCAGAGTGCGTGTGATGCACACGTGCACCTGAGCGCTACCTTAGCAGTGGTGGTGTTTGCTCTTCGGTGAAGAAGCGACTGCCGATCCTCGCCGCCGCCTCGCTATATATACCTGTTGCCGCGCCGCGTGACGCCGAGTGCTGGTGCCGAAGGGAGGCGATTCATGATCGCGCGGGACGGAAGGAGGAAGGAAGGAGTGAGAGAAAACTAGATGAGGGGAGACCCAGCAAGGTGATGGGAAGGTAGGGAGCACGGCAGACACGTGCACACACACATACAGAAACACACACACACACACACACACACACACACACACACACACACACACACACACACACAAGGGATGTCAAGGATGAAAGGAAGAAACAGCGAAAATGGAAACAGAAACCGGGTTGAATGAGGTTACCATCTGCCATGACTCTCACCACTGCTGTTGGTCAATGCGAGGTGTTCTGCGTGTTGCTTTCATTTCACGAGGCAGGGAAAAAATTATTTGATCATAACGGTGAGCGGAAGCATGATCCTTTAACTGTGCGCCATGAATGACCTGACGTTACTTTCCGAGTGTTTTCCTGGAGACGGCCTTGGATTTGGAAATGTTACTTCACTGAGGCCTCACGCGGCGTCACGGTTGGATGTAAATTTAGAGGGAGGGATATTATCTCCTCTAAGTATATGGCAACTGTACCTCCTTCTTCTTGACTCCTCCTTCCTCTTGACTCACTTACTTTATATAATCCTTACATTATTTTTTTTAATTACATACCAAGCGTAACTCCTTCTTGACTCACTTTATGTAACCTGTACTTTATTTTCTCTGAATTACATACCAAGCGTTTCTCCTTCCGTGAAGGAATGGCTGAAGGAGATACGAATTAAGCATGGGCGTGGGAGGGCGTTGGGAAGTGAACCGATGTGGGCGTTAAAAAAGGGTTGGTGTGGTTTGACTTTTGAGTGTGGGCGGAGATGGGCGTGAGGAAGAATACGGAGGGGATGAGTATTAAGTGTGAGCCATAATAGACAGAGATGGGTGTGAATGGGCGGGCGAGTTAGAATGGGTGGACGGAGGTGGGAGTGAGAAGAATTGAAGGAGGTGAGGCATGGGGGTGAGAAAGTGAACGGGAGTGTTTGAATGGTACGTGAGATGGATGGAGATGAAGGTAAAGAAGTGGATGGGAGGAAGTGTTAGAATAAGTTGATGTGGGTAATTGTTAGAAGAAGTGGATGGAGATGGATGCAGGTGAGAAGAAATAAGTGGATGGGAGTAAGTATTATAATGGATGGATGGAGGTGGATGGAGGTAGTGGTAAAGAAGTGGATGGGAGGAAGTGGTAGAATAGATGGAGGTGGATGGAGGTGGTGGTAAGAAGACAAAGGTTTTTCTTCTTTACTTTTCCAATACTTTATATTTTTCTTTTATCAATAACAACTTTCAGAGTCTTATCTTTTGTGGTAAAGTCTTTTAAATATTTCTATATTCATAAGAAGACGAGAAAATTAATCTAATTCTCTTATTGTCTCTTCCGGCCAAGGCGTTGAGTCGTTCCTAAAAAAACATTCACACGTGCAAACAAAGGACAAAGGCAGGCAAGGGAATCGCAGGGCCGCGCGACTGTTGAACAAGGATGCCGCATGCAAATCACGGAGCACCATAAATAAAAGCAAGAATAACAATCAGTTCACAATTAATTTCTATTCATTCGTTATTTTTTTTCTGTACATATTTGGGCTTACTTTGTGTGTTTGTATGTTTGTGTGTTTCTAGTTGGTTTTCTCGAGTGATTTCTTTTGTCTGTGTACATTTTTTCCTTCTTTTATAAATGTTTTTTTTTTTTTTCGCTTATAAGGAAAACTTGACATTATAAATTCTTCTTGTCTTGTTTTCTTTGATTTTCCTTTATCTAAGTCTTTTCTGTGCTGTCCTGCGTATCGCTGTCATCTTCATTGGTGTATAAGAAACATGTAACTTCATGTCTCTCAATATTCCTTCCCTCTTCAATTTTTCTTTGTCTTCTTCCTCTTTCATCAATTCAAGTCTTTTTTTTTTCACTGCTTTTATGCACAATATTTTCTTTATTATTATTTAATTATTGTTTTTTGCGTATAAAGGAAAATGTGACATCATAATTTCTTGTTTCTATTCTTTTTCTTTCACATTCTTTAAGTAAAGTATGTTGCTGTGCTTTCATATATATTAGTCCTTTCCTTTTTTTTTTGTATAAGAATATTAAAACCACATCACTCAACATTCATACCCTCTTCACTATTGTTTCCATCTACTCTTTCCTCGTTCTTCAATAAGGAAATGTTGATGAAGACAGTAGGAGATGGATATGTCTTGAAACAACAAAGGAAGGAATATGATAAGGAGGAATTAAAATAAGAAAAAAGAATGCGGAGGAATAGAAAGAAATATAAAGAAATGTTGATAAAGATAGTAAGCTAGAAGGACTGCCACGTGTAGGTCTGATGGCTTCTTGCAACTTCCCTTATGTTCTTATGTTCTTATGTCATGTTCTCGTGCAGGCAGGCGTGTTGGTTCACTTTTTTGTTTCCTTTTTATGGAGGAAATTTTGTGAGTTTGAAAGTGGACGAGAGAAGGAATGAAAGATTCACTAAGTTTGTATATTATTTATTGATTTCTTCGCCGGGGATCGAAAAGGATGGACGGGGAGAAAATGAAGGTGAAGATGAGACGGTTGAAAATGTTTCTTCTTTTTGGAAAACGTGCACGCACACATGTGCACGCACGCGCTCTCAGATGCACGTCTGGGCTGGATCTCTTTCGTTCAGGCGTTGTGGCGAAGAGGTGAAAGAGATGTCTTACTTGCCGTATCCTGTGGGGGAAGAAGAAGGATGTGAGTGAGTGAATGAGTAGGTGTGTGTGTGTGTGTGTGTGTGTGTGTGTGTGTGTGTGTGTGTGTCGCTATGGCCGCGCTGTATAGCTTTCAAAAATAGTCAACTTTAGATGTCTTACCGCTACTGAAGCCATCGCCTCCGAAGCCGCGTCTGTGGCTGCCGCCGAAGCCGCCAAAGTTGCCGCCACCGAAGCTGCCGTCATTGTAGCTGCCACCACCGAAGCTTCTGAATCCGCCACGGTGGCGGCCGCTGAAGCCTCCTCTTCCACCTTGGAACCAGTTCCCGCCGAGGCCTCCTCTTCCACCGCTGAAGAGATCGTCGCCAATACTGCCGGCGCTGAAGCAGGCCACGACGAGGGCCAGGGCCAGGAGTGCGTTGATGGGTCTCATCTGTAATATCAAAGAAAACAAGAACACGTCATCACCAAACAAGATAATATGAACAGTGATGACAGTGAGGGACCGGCATGTGCCCTGTTGCCGTGCTCCCCGCAAGACAGTGGTTGGTGAAGGTGAGGAGAGCCGTGCGAGAGAAGGCTCCCTCTGAGTGACATTCGCCTCTGGGGCTGCACACTGGGTGTGTGTTGGAAAAAGAATTACAAAAGATAACAGAAGAGCAGCACACTCTCAGTTCCCTCCGAGGCTGCTTGACTGTACTACACTACCAACTTGTGAGAACAGATGAGGCAGCACTGAGGCGCCTCCTCACCACGCCCTTCCCTCCTGCCGAAACTGAACGGGAAAGAAGCGATACAGTGTCACGTTGAAAACTAGATGTAATTTTTTGAATGGCTTGCAGTGTGCGTGTGATGCACACGTGCACCTGAGCGCTACCTTAGCAGTGGTTGTGTTTGCTCTTCGGCGAAGAAGGGACTACCGAGCCTCGCCGTCGCCTCGCTATATATATTTTTTGCCGCGCCGTGTGTGTTTAGAGTTCTTAATCTCGTGTATATTTTGTGTCTGTGTACATTTTACCCTTGTATTATTATTTTTTTTTTGGGGGGGGGGGCTTGTAAGAAAAAGTTGATATTATGATTTCTTGTCGTCTTGTTTTCCTTCATCTTCTTTCATTTAAGTATTTTTGTGTGCTGCCGTGCGTATCGCTATTATTTCTTTTTTTGTGTGTGTATAAGGAACAAAATTCATTTGAATCACTATTCGTTCCCTCTTCACTTTTTCTTTCTTCTTCGTTCATCAATTGAAGTCCTTTTTTATCTGCCGATTTAATGTGCAATATTTTCTTCATTACTGTTGAATTTTTCTTTGTGTATAACGGGAAATATGACGTGATAATTACTTTTTATTTTCCCTTCATCTTCCTTCATTTAAGTATTTTCTTGAGCTTTCATACGTATTATCCTTTTCCGTTTTTGTGAATAAAAAAAAATAGATAAATAAAACCACATCACTCATTAGGAGTATTTAGACAAACATAACTTGATAAATCAGTCACAGCATGGCTTCACGAAGGGAAAGTCTTGCCTGACGAACTTGTTAAGTTTTTACAGTAAAGTGTACGAGGCAGTAGATAATGGTGATAGTTATGACATCTTATATCTGGACCTTAGTAAATCTTTTGACAAGGTACCCCATCAGAAGCTCCTGAGAAAGGTTAGGGCACACGGGATGGATGGGAAGGTGTTAGGCTGGATAAGGCTAAGAGACAGGCGACAAAGAGTTGTAATAAACGGCTCTAAATCCGAGTGGGGTTGTGTAATTAGTGGGGTGTCACAGGGATCAGTATTAGGGCCATTGCTGTTTTTAATATATATCAATGACTTGGATAGTGGAATTAGTAGTGATGTTAGTAAATTTGCAGATGACACAAAGATAGGTAGATTAATTAGGTCAGAATCGAATGCCGTCGCCTTGCAGGCAGATTTAGATAGGATGAATGAATGGGCGGACAGATGGCAAATGCAGTTTAACATCAACAAATGCAAAATACTTGGCGTAGGTAGAGGAAACCCACACAGTAGGTACACATTAAACAACGAAACTGCTAGGTACAGGCTAAGAGAAAGATTTAGGAGTTATAGTTAGCTCTGAACTCCGTCTAAGAAAGCAATGCATAGAGGCCAGAAACTGGGCAAATAGGGTATTAGGATTAATTTTTAGGAGTGTTAAAAGTAGAAGGCCGGAAGTAATACTTAAGTTATATTTGGCGCTGGTCAGACGTCATCTAGACTACGCTGTGCAGTTCTGGTCCCCACATTACAGGAAAGATATAGGTCTATTAGAATCAGTACAAAGGAGAATGACTAAAAAGCTACAGGGGATGAGGAGTATTCCTTACGAGGAGAGATTGAAGCTATTAAATTTACATTCTTTAGAGAGACGTAGGTTAAGAGGGGACCTGATAGAAGTCTTCAAGTGGTATAAGGGTTATAACAAGGGGGATGTAAGCAAAATTCTTAGGATCAGGAACTAGGATAGAACAAGAAATAACGGGTTCAAGCTTGAAAAATTTAGTTTTAAGAAAGAGATAGGAAGAAATTGGTTCTCAAATAGAGTGGCAGATGAGTGGAACGGACTCAGTAATCATGTTGTTAGTGCTAAGACATTAGGGAGCTTTAAAAGAAGATTAGACAGATTTATGGATGGAGATGATAGGTGGAAATAGGTAGGTATATTTCATACAGTGACTGCCACGTGTAAGCCTGGTCGCTTCTTACAGCTTCCCTTATTTCATGTTCTTATGTTCTTATTCATTCCCTCTTCACTATTTTTTCCCTCTCCTCCTTCCTCGTTCTTCTATCGAAGTCCTTTTTTTATTTTTTATCAATCTTTTATGTGCAATACTTTACGAAATATAAAACTTAATATTCGCTATTCTTGCTCTCTTCACTATTTTTTTTTCCTCTCCTTCTTCCTCGTTCCTCAATCCGAGTCCTTCTTATCAGTGTTTTTTACGTGCATTAGTTTTATTCTCTACTCTCTCTGTTACTCTCGTCTTGTTACTTTCCGGTGGTCGCGTGTTTAGTTAACTTTTGCTTGGCTTCCCGCAAGGCGTTCCGCTTGGTGTACCTCCCCCCTCTTCCCGACCTTGAGTGCTCCTCTGAGTGCTTGCGGGGTCTGGCGTGTCCGCTTGCCAAACAGGCTGGGGAGTGGCGGCAGCGCTGGTGGTGGTGGTGGTGGTAATGGTGGCTGTGGTGGTATGATAATTTTGATCTTTGTCGTTGTTGTTGGACGTGGTGGTGGTGGTGGTGGTGGTGGTGGTGATTATTATTATTATTATATCTTTTTATTATTATTATTATCATTATTATTATTATTATTATTATTATTATTATTATTATTATTATTATTATTATTATTATTATTATTATCATTATTATCATTATCATTATTATTATTATTATTATTATTATTATTATTATTATTATTATTATTATTATTATTATTATTATTAGTAGTAGTAGTAGTAGTAGTAGTAGTAGTAGTAGCAGTAGTAGTATTAGTGGTGGTGGTGGTGGTGGTGGTGGTGGTAGTTGATAGATAGATAGATAGATAGATAGATAGATAGATAGAGAGAGAGAGAGAGAGAGAGAGAGAGAGAGAGAGAGAGAGAGAGAGAGAGAGAGAGAGAGAGAGAGAGAGAGAGAGCGGAGACACAAGGACGAGGAAAAGAGAGGGAGGGGAGCCGGCAGTAGAGGTAATGTTTCAACTTATTATTTGCTCTTTTTTTTTAGACATCCTTGGTCCTATGCTGCCTGTAGGCCTTGTCCTCCTCGACCGCCGCGGCAAAGGCAAGATTATTTTTTCCTTCTTTACCTTTCCTCTGTCTTTTTTTTTTTATTCTCTTCCTCTTTTTTTTTTTTTTTTTTTGGCTTTTGCTGCAGATGATCATTTTGTCCTACTGTCCCTCCCTCCCTCCTGTCCCTCCCTCCCTCTCCTTCTCTCTCCCTTCCCTCCCTTCTCCTTTATCACAAGTACCCAGCAGTAGCAATTATAGGCCGTGGTGGTGGTGGTGGTGGTAGTGGTGGTGGTGGTAGTGGTGGCAGTAGTAGTAGTAGTAGTAGTAGTAGTAGTAGTAGCAGTAGTAGTAGTATAAGTAGCAGTAGTAATAGTAGTACTGATAGAAGCAGAGAGAGAGAGAGAGAGAGAGAGAGAGAGAGAGAGAGAGAGAGAGAGAGAGAGAGAGAGTGAGAGTGAGAGAGAGACAGAAGGCCAATAATGTTTCCTTTTTTACACACTCGAATTAATTTTTCTTTGTCTACTTATATTTGCATTTAGCACACACACACACACACACACAAACACACTTTTCCTGGTTTCACTGTTAAGATTTGTTTGTTTTTGTATAACCTTTGTAGTCATTGTTTGTTATTCTGGGTGGGAAGGAACTGATAAAAAGAGAGAACATGGGAAGAAAAAAATATATAAAAGGAGGAGGGATAAAAGGAGAATGAATTGAAGATGAGTTGGTAAATGGAGAATGAGGAAGGAAAGTAAGAGAGAGAGAGAGAGAGAGAGAGAGAGAGAGAGAGAGAGAGAGAGAGAGAGAGAGAGAGAGAGAGAGAGAGAGAGAGAGAGAGAGGACTGGATGGAAGGGAAATAAATGAAGGAAAAGTTGATAGGAGAATGAATGGAAGGGAATGTATTGTGTTCAGTCTCTTATACTTTACATTACTGTAGCTTATCACAGTCTTTTAAGGGCCGATAGATCTGCTGATGTTTGTTCTTCCTTTCTGTTCACTTGTGTTTCTATTGACTATTATTATTATTACTATTTTGAAAACAAATATAAATGAAAAAATAAATGAAGAGGAGTGAATAGAAAAAAGTTAATGGTAGGAGAGAGAGAGAGAGAGAGAGAGAGAGAGAGAGAGAGAGAGAGAGAGAGAGAGAGAGAGAGAGAGAGAGAGAGAGAGAGAGAGAGAGAGAGAGACGGAGAACATACTCAAATAACAACACAATAATAATAATAATAAAAAAAAAAGGTTGTTGCCTTCACTGTTACATTTACTTTTTTCATTCTCATTTTCTTTCACGTGAACCAATTATATGTGTGAGCAAGAGTCATTGTGAACAGCTCTTGTGTTGCCTCAGACAGTGAGAGTGGGAGAGTGAGAAGGAAAGTGAGAGGAAGGAGGCGGGGGTTAGTTTTTTTCCTTAGTCATCCTTGCAATGTCTCAGAAAATGTTGCTACATCATAGAAAATGGGATGAAATTGTCAAGAGTACACGATAATGATAATGATTCTTTGGTAGTATTTCATGTTGAAAATAGAGGTAAACATGCAAGAGAGAGAGAGAGAGAGAGAGAGAGAGAGAGAGAGAGAGAGAGAGAGAGAGAGAGAGAGAGAGAGAGAGAGACGCAAACATTTCTTTTGGGAATGGTACATCAGTGGGCATTTTTTTCGCTCTTTTTGTTGCCCATTGGCCAGACAGATAAACACACACACACACACACACACACACACACACACACACACACACACACACACACACACACACACACACACACACACACACACACAGACAAAAACACAGATAGAGACTAATGATATGGGATTACTTCAGACCTCCTTCACGCCTGTGTCTTGAATACGATTGGCTGTAAGTCGCCTAGTCATCTGATGGCTGGCTTGTGTCCTTCCGGTGAACAGCTGGTGTTGGCAGTAATAACGATAATGATAATAATCCATCTCCTTGCTACTCACTCCCCCGACAGCTTGCATGAAAATAGCAGCTGTTTCTTCCTGTTTGTTGGTAAAAAGATAACTAAAATAGACGCAACAAGAGGTCTAGGAATCTGCTTTGTGTTTTTAGTTTTAGAAGGGAGAAGAGATTGCGTTCATAAATGTCTTGGTGTCTCATCCTGACTGGTCTTAACTGTTTTACTTTTATGGTCGTAGTTTGGTAACATTTAGAGCAATATGAAAGTGTAGATTGCATGGACAAAGTCAAGAGAGAATGTAAGATTTATTTTGTGTTTTCCAGGCTACAGGAATATTTTTAACATACTTTACTACAGAAATAAGTATCTGAAAAGTTGTAAGGGACTATGGGAGATGAATGTTTAGCAGTGAAAGGGTTAACACGTTCTAGTGGAAAGTATTTGAGGTTTTCGAGTGTGTGAGATTCTAGTGATGATTTTAATAAGAAGTGTGCAGTGTTATATCTTTTACTGCTTTGTTTTCGTAG